>NC_077233.1:81365930-81706430 GCF_027887165.1 Monodelphis domestica
AATATGAATAATATGGAAATAGGTCTCGATCAATGGCACATGTTAAACCTAGTGGAATTCTGCATCAGATATGGGAGGGGGTTAGAAGGAGGATAGGGAAAGAGCATGAGCCTTGTAACCATGGAAAATATTCTAAATCATCTAATTAAATACAATTTTTTCAAAAAGTGGAATAGGTTGCCTCAAAATGTGGTAGGAACCCCTTCGTTAGAGGTTGGTTGTCTGAGAATGTTACCACGAAGATTCCCTTTGGGTATGAGTTGGACTAATTGGCCACTGAGATTTCTTCCAACACTTGAATTACATCAGTTCCTTTTTCTGTTGCATGGGATGCTGCCACATTTTCCTCATTTTACTGTTTTTTTTTTTCTTTTCAAATAGCCCTTCTACAACAGAGCACCAATGGCTAGAAAGCAGTCCCAAATCTTCTCTTTCACCACAACTGTCAATGATGGGGAGCAACCGACCCACAGGTTTCCTTGTGGGTACAGAGTTTTCCAGTCCAGGACCAGAATCTTCACTCTTGTCTCATTTCCCGCCTTCAGAGCTACAAGTTTCTAATCTAAACAATCATGAAAACTCACCAGCAGAACAGTCTCAAGAAATTCTGGCCAGCCAAAGTGGCCGGGCCTTCCTAAACTTTGGTGTGCCTAGCATTGGGAACAGCCTACAGCCTGATGAGAAGCCTGGGACCTTACTGACTAATTCCAATGGAGCTTCTAAGCCACCAATTGCCCCAATGGCGGGAGTTGTCGACAATGGCTTCTTGTCTCATAATTTTCTCACAGTGGCCCCTGGACACAACAGTCAACACAGTCCAGTCCTACAGCATGCTGGATTATCCCTACATTCACAACCACCCCTTCCTGAGAAGAAGAGGATATCTGAAGGAGATCGTTCCTTTGGTTCTGTCTCTCCATCTTCTAGTGGCTTCTCCAGCCCCCATAGCGGGAGTACAAACAGCATCCCTTTCCCAAATGTCCTTCCAGACTTTGCTAAAGTTTTAGGATCCTCACCCTTGCCAGGTACGTGATGCTGTTTTGTATCAAGTGATCCGTAATCTCTGTATATTGAGTTTGACTTAATCTTCAGAGATGAGTTTGAGTAGCTTTTTGTAAAGAAAACTTGAATGTTTATTTAAAAAATACATTCATGCTTTGTTGTGTGAATTAGTCTTTAAAATACAACAGGCAGATTATTTAGAAGTTTTGGAACAGTGTTAGATAGATACAATGATAGTTCTTGCTCTGGTGCTTACCCATGAGCAATGGTTGATCCCAAATACCTGCTATTAACTTATTCTGCATTCTTCTGTATGTCTCCAGGTTTGATTCATGGCGGGCATACAAAACACAGATTTTGCTAGTCATTCTCTTTGCCTTTCAGGCAAAATCATTGCCCTGCTGAGTTCCATATTTAAAAGTAGTTTCAAACTACATATTTTCAGGTTTTATAGCTACAAAAAGGCTTTTTAATGGTTCTTGCAAGCTCCTAATCAAAGTATCCTGGTTTGTTTATTTTATGTTCTTAAAATATTCCATACATCTCCCAAGACTCTCATTTGGATTGTGGTATTTTTTGCTCCCTTTCCTTCCCCCTTCTCCTCACTGCTCCCACCACCACAGTGGTTGAACTCCAAATTCCTAGTTAATCAGAACCTTACTGACCGAGGCGAGAAGTTACAGCAGGAAATGACCTTTGCAATAACTACTTTCTAATTTTGTTTTGCAGAAAATCCCACCGACAAAGATGTGACTGTGAAATTTGTTCAAGACACATCTAAGTTCTGGTACAAGGCAGATATTTCAAGAGAACAAGGTACTGCATTAAAAATGAAAATACTATTTA
The DNA here is from genome assembly GCF_027887165.1 of Monodelphis domestica. NCBI lineage: Eukaryota > Metazoa > Chordata > Mammalia > Didelphimorphia > Didelphidae > Monodelphis > Monodelphis domestica. The sequence goes on from NC_077233.1 coordinate 81,367,779, forward strand.
TATCTTCACTGATATCTTTGATGCCTTAGAACCTAGCTTGACTCCTAGCTACAGGGAAAGGAGGAAAAAACAATCTTAGCCTATGAGCATCTGAAAGTCAAGTTAGAATCCTTTAATGTGGATTTAATTAGGGTTGTTTAATTAGAATGCAGACTACATTTTATTGTTCTACCCTAAGGGAAAATGTTATTATCATTAAACTTTTATTTGAAAGTTTACACTAGCTAATGAGAGAGAGAATGTGGCATGAGCTGGAGGCAAGGGTAATTCACATATGTTATGCAGACTTTTGTCCCATGATCCAGTCTGTGAATCTCCAGGAGATTCTGAGACCTTCTAACTTCTACTGTTGAAATAACTAATAATTGTGATCAACAAATCCATTCTTGCAGTCATTTTTCAGGTCTATCACTACCCAACTCTTCATTTTTATTCTGACCATTTTCCTTAACTTTTTTAAAGAGAAAGAAGAGATGCAGAAAGAATGTCAAATTGCTTTTCAATTTCATTTTTCTGCCTCAAATGTTTAGCTAAAATATATAGTTAGGGTTGGTTAGGATGTGGGGAATCATATGCATTTGGTTTATTATTGGCAAATGAACTAATTGAAAATGTGTGGCTATGTCCACAGCAAATCCATACATGCTGATGCTGAAGTTTGAAATATTCATGTATATGTATTCTTAATAAAGCTGTGGATTTATTGTCTTGATACCTTGCATTCATATGGAGGGGCAACCTGGAGAGTGTAAAGAGCTCTGCCCTTGACTTCAAAACACTGGGGGTCATAGAATCATGAGATCAGAGATGAAAAGCTGGAAGGAGCCCCAGGATTTCCTCATTCCACAGATGAGGATACTGAGATCCAGGGAAGTTAATGACTTTGCCCAGAGTCACAAAGTTATTAAGCATCAGAGGCAGATTTTGAATTCAGACCAGTGTCCTTCCTATTGAATCATCTCCCAGCTCCAACACCTAAATATTTATACTGACCCTTGGAAAGTCTCGACCTCTGGGATCCCCAGTTTCCTCAATTGTAAAATGGAGAAAATATTTCTAATAGTATGTCATTCACAGCATTGTTTTCTAGATTAGCTTAAGGGTGTATATAAATAATTTTTTGAACTTATAAAACCATATATATGTATTTTTATCTACTAAATTATTTATAGTTTAGCTCAGTTTATTTTCTTAAATTTATTTTTCTTAGTATTAATTAGATCTTCACTGCATGTATAACCTTCTTAGACTCAGAATCTGTGCAAATGTGACGGTAGCTAGACTATATATTGATTCTGATCACACTGTGATAGATTTTGCCTACTGGCAAATAAGATACTGACTTTTTTTTTTCTTACTGGAGGTTTTGCATTTGCAAAGAATTTTGCTTTCTTTGAGACGGGTTACCCAAGGACCACATGGTAGAATTATTTGTAGAGGGATGAAATAAGACCTGAGTTCAAATTTTGCCTCAGAGACTTGCCAGTTGTATATAATTCAGGCAAATCCCTTAACCAATCTTGGACACAGTTTCCTCCTCTTTAAAATGGGAGAAATAATAGCATATAGACATTGTAAGGCTCAAATGAATATATGTAAAGTTCCTGGAAGATTTTAAGTGTTAGTTATCATTGTTTTCATGAAACCTAAAGAGAAGCAGCAAGGATGTAGAGTGAAGTACATCTCTCCTGCTTTTTGTTATCGAATCCCTAGCTAGTGGACCATGACAAAAAGCAGTGAAAAGACTGATTTACTGAGTTCGAACATAGAAAGCATCCAAGGAGGAGGAAAGAGAAGGAAATACTATCTTTACTCAGACTTTTGTTTGCCTCCCATTTTGTTTATTTGTTTGCATCTGTCTTGGAGAGCCATTTGAAAGCAGTGACAATATTGAGATATAGGGATGTCTAGAGTGGAGGGGATTTAAAAGTTCATTTTAAATGCTTATATTTTAGTTTTAGTTTAAGGGACTCTTCAGCATATTTCTGACCAAAGAAAAGCATTCTAAAATGATACCATGGGCATTCTAGTAGTTTGTTCAATAGATAAATATGGGTACCCACATTCCCTTCTTGTCTCTTCCCATGTTCAATCGAGTGCCAGTCTACATGTTAGGGATATATGCAAAATGCTCAATGGTGAGAACAAAAACAGATCCTCTGTCCTACACACCTAGAACCTGAGCTATGGAATAACTCTGTTTCATTGAACAGAAATCTATAAAAAGCAATATCAAATTCCCACCTGAATATGCAGTGTACAATTTGAAAATCAAATTTACAAAATAAGAAATTTTAAAAATTAAAAGAGAAATTGCAAAATTGCAATAGAACTGAAAAAGAACTTAAAAAGGACTCTTTTGAAGAAACAAAATTAGCAAAACTCCTACCCCCAATAGAGCACTGTGCCTGAAGTAAAGAAAACCTGAATTCAAATCCAGCATCAAACAAAACACTTACTAGCTGTATGTTCCTGGGTCTTCTTTGCCTTAATTTGTTAATTTGTAAAATGGAGAAAATAATAATAATACCTACTTCCCAAGGATGTTGTATAAACCAAAAGAAATAATAATTGTAAAGCACGGCACAGTGCCTGGCACATATTAAATGCTACATAATAATATATAGCAATTATTATTGTTTTATTATTATGTTATATATCACATAGTAAATATTATTATTAAATTTATGTTAAAAATAGAAAAATAGTCTGATTAATAAAATTTAAAATGAATGAGATTAAATTACAACAGGGAAGATAGAAAAATAAAAAATATCATAAGTAAAACAGAGATTACTATAAATTAAAAAAAGAGAAATGATGAGATCAACAATCTAATTGTAGAAAAAAGTAAATAAGCTACTTCTAACTGAAACTCTATTCAATAGTTCAGATAGATGTACAGAAGAATGATATAAACTTTAAAAGAATAATTAATATCTACATGAAACACATTTTTCTCCCAAACTGAGAGACTTTTGTGTCTATTTAATCCTGAAATAAATTTTTGTGGTATCACCCAGTACTTTGAATTCATCATATCGCTCAGCCACAACCCCTGCTGAGCCTTCCAAATGTTGATCATCTATCGATGTTTTCATAGTTAGCAGAGCTGAAGGTTCAGCTCAAGTCCTGAGCCAAGGACTCACACACACTCTTGCCACCTGGCAACTGCATCCACCACTTTGGTTAATTGGCTCAAACAGCATTCCAGTTTTTAAGGTATATACATGGTGGTAGGATTGTTTGTGAGACGATGTACTCTTTTTTTGGTATCCTAAAGAAGAATAAAAATGAATTTTCATTGAAATATGCTTCCTGAGTCAGTCAGTGCTTGAGGCCAACCGAATTTGTTCCCACTCCTCAGTATGAGCTTAGCTAGGCAGTCTTAGAGTCAGCTCCCCTATCTCTGCCACTGTGCAGCCCAAGGGATATTAGAAATGAGTCTTCTGGGTGCTCCCATTTTGTTTTGTATTATCATTCAGAGCAGATCATGGTTTTTTTATTTCCTTGCTGTCCCACCCCAAATACCCCACCCCAAACATCTCTCTTTCTCTCTCTTTTTTCTTTCTCTCTCCCTCTCCCTCCCTTTCCTTTTCATTTCCATGAAACTTTAAGTTAAATAAAAATATAATTTTAATTAATAGTAATTTAAAAATATGTTTATAGTATAAATAACAAACAAAAAATAAATAATATCAATAAAATATTTGTTATTTATGTATTTTAAATTGTATTTATATCAATATGAAGAGTTATTATTTTAAAATTGATATATACTACCTAGTTATTAAGGTCAGTAATGGACCATGTAATGGACCATAACAAGATGATGTGCTTAAGGCATAACTACAACTTCTTGCTTTTTGGGGTATCTCATATCATAATCCAACTCAGACAAATCATTAGAAAAGAAGGAGAAATGTTTCCATTCTAAATCTCTTTTTTTCTGACTTACAAGGAGTAAGAGTTTGTGGGTGCAAAATTAGGGAGGTTATTTTGAATATCTCTTTAGAAATCTTGCCTGAATCAAGGTACTTACAGACTATAAACTTTACTACTGGCTCAGTATTCTGTGATAAGAAACTTAAATCATCTTGTTTTTCCCTCCCTCTGTCTAATGTGGAAAGCCCTTGTGAATTTTAAATATTTAAGTGAAAGGTCTAATGTGTTTGGTGGGCTTTTTGTTTCTGAATAATATCTGATATTAATTAAATGCCTTATTAAACTTGTCTAAGAAATAGGGCCAGGGTGCTCTATGTTCCCTGTTTTGTGGATATGTTTATGTCTAGATATATTATACCCTCTCATCCCAGATGAGAAATATAGCTTCTCCTTTTATCATGCCCCTTCATTCTTCACCTTAAATTATTTCATATACTATATATTCTTTTTTTTTTCAAAAACATTTTCTCATTACAAGGCAAACCATATAGTGTGAATCTATGTGCCTGGATGCCAGGCATGCCAACATAGGAATCCATTCTACTATTTCTTCCCAGGGCACCAGAAAGAAGAGGGATGCCCTCTTTTAAAGGTTATAATTACTGCAGAGCAGCTGCTATTTGGTGAACTGAAACTATTCTAGAAAGGAGTGAGTGAGTGAGTGAGTGAGAGGGTCACTTGCGCATGGTATAAAGAGGACCTAGAGAAAAAGTTCTTTGTCTGTGATTGCCAACATGTGTTTCTTCCTTCCTTCCTTTGGTCCCTGCAGCTATTGCCATGCTGAAGGATAAAGAACCGGGCTCCTTCATTGTTCGGGACAGCCACTCTTTCCGGGGAGCCTATGGCCTGGCGATGAAAGTTGCTACCCCTCCTCCTTCAGTTCTGCAACTTAATAAAAAAGGTATTGTGGACTCATTAAAAAATAAAAAGTTATTTAGGGTGACTTGGGTGGTAGGGACTAAAGCCCTGTCCTTTGTAGAAGCAATTATATCCTCTAAAATCTGGGACTAGCTCAGGACCAAACAAAGCTCACAGTTAAGTCTCTTTTTATGCATCTCTTGGTTTCTCTGCTTTCAAGTAGATGATTTAGCAAGTAGATTACTTTGAGTACTCCTAGAGGATTTATTTCTATCTGTATTTGTTTTATTGAGAGAGTTTTTTAATATGGAGATTTATTCTTTCTCTATGTTGATAATGTTTTCATAATGTTACATTTTTTCTGTGTAGCCTCAGTTTACTTACTCCTGCCTCACTGATTCAAACAGCAAGAATGAAATTTTTGCTCCAAAGATCTATCTTCTAAGATATAGAAATATATATATATATATATGTACATATATATATATATAAGATATAGAGTATCCCTTTACTGCAACAAGAAATAATTCCAAAGATTATAATTTCTATTACAAAAATTATCTGACTACAAAATTACTAATGAGGTTTCTCATAATTTTAGGAGGTGGACATGGGGGTCTAAGATCTCCTGCATGTTTCAAAACAATTCTCAAATCTATTTTTACTACTCAAATAGTAGGCATCGATAAACCTCCAACATATAAAAATCAAGTTTTACACAGCACCTACTACAGATTAACAATGGAATAATTTTGGTTACAAAAAGGACTGTTTCCTTGGCTGGATGAGTGAATAAATGAAAAGGATTTATTAAGCTTGTGTTCCCAACATTGGGTTAACCAATGGGGATACCAATACAAAAGCAAAAACAAGCCCTCCAGCTTCTATCATTATTATTATTGTTATTATTATTATTATTAATAATAACTGTTACCAGAGGCAGCTAGAAGGCCCAATGAATAGAGAGCCAGGTCTAGAGTTGGGAGGTCCTGGATTCAAATGTGACCTCACACATTCTCTGGCTGTGTGACCCTGGGAAAGTTACTTAACTCCCATTACCCAAACCTTACTACTCTTATGCCTTGGAACCCAATAAACAATATTGATTCTGAGATGGGAATTAATGGTTTACAAAACTTAATGGAGAAAATACATATTTTCTTTGGTTTTTAGTGTAAAGAGTAAATATGTGTAAATATATACACATATATACACATATAACATGTGTGTACATTCATATATGCTTATGTATGCATATAATATGCTTTGAAGAACAAATAAAGAGCATATGGAATTCATTAGTCTATGTAGAAATGCAAGTGGTGATATATTAAAAATATCCATAGTTCCATTTTTGTCTTAGGTTACATTAAAAAGAAAAGGCTTTTCCCCAGGACACTGGATGCTTATTCATATTTTTTTATCTCTTATAACCTTTTGGCCTCTCTGTTAACTTTAAGGTAACAAGATACAGGATGTTTATAACTGGAAGCTTAAGAATGTCATAATGGATGCAGAATAGTGGCTGCTTTGACTCAGGTTATTGGCTGAAATGATGTCTTGGCTAGCATGTCATCATCTATATTCTTGGTCTGGCAGTAGGATTTCAAGATCCAAGAAGAGGGCTGGAAAGCTTACTAAAACTAGCTAATATCCACATTGAGTCATCATAACAATGTTAAATACCATGGAGACAAGCTCTGGAGGAGGATAACCACTCCACACCCAATTGAGTCCTCTATATATGATCCACAGGCACTTTGATTTGAAGTTGTTACTTCTTACCACTGGCATCCCAACCAGAATTCTAACTTTTTTGGTTTTTACAGCATTGGCTTATTTTGTCCCCTACAATTTGGTTTAACTGACATTTTTTTCCTATTTTGGGGAGGTTGGTTTTTTTTATTGCTTCTCTCAAAATTAGTCACTTTATTTCCCCAGGCCTCACCACCACATCTCAAGTTTGCCATTTTTTATTTAGTTTGTGTTGGATATTTTCAAGCAGAGAACCCTTAATTCTTTTTCATTCTGTTCTTGTGTTTTGTTTGTATTTTTCTATTAGCAGAATGATTTATTAGTCAATGATAGATTTATGTTGTATTGTGTGTTTTGAGTTCTATTCTTAGTTTACAGAAAAAAGAAAATGTAAACATTGTTAATGGCCTTGTCATGTGTTAGGGCAGAAAGACCACTGGGTTTAGAGTCATTAGATATGCATTTAAATTGCTTTAATTTCATTTCCAAATTCTGCTTTATACAATTGTCACCTTAGCCAAGTTACTTCAGCCCTTGGGGCTCTGGTTAATTACTATGAAATGGGAAAGTTAAAAAGATAGTTATATTTCCCAAGATCCTTTTCAGCTCCAAACATATGCTCCTATTTGAGTTCATAAGAATCAGAATATTTTAATTCCTGTGTTAGGAATTTTAGAGGGTGTTTGTGTGTGGATATGTATACATATATAATACAGAAATACAAATTTATTTCGTTATTCTTTTTCTTCCCTATTTAGAAACTTTCACCAATTTATATTACTTCTACTTCTCCCCACCACACCCCACAACTTCTACACCGTCTGATAGAAAAGAATAGTAAGCATGACAAATGCCTTTCTCCTAATTAAAAGTTTTCTCCTCTCTGGATAATTGGCAGGATAACCCTATTCTGATTAGTTTTTATTAGCAGACATTCAGTGTCTCCCACACTAATATTATAGTTGTGAGATTGTAATATCCAAGTATATATTTTTTCATCCAACATCTGCATCTTGCCAGTACTGTAGTCAACAAAACTTTGCTACCAAGGCTTTGTCTGAAAAGATACCTTTTCATATCAATGTTCATCCCTTCCTAAATGTCTCATTTAATAGTTTTGTTTTGTTTTTTAACTTTTTTTTTAGCTGGAGATTTGGCCAATGAACTTGTCAGGCACTTTTTGATTGAGTGTACCTCTAAAGGAGTACGATTGAAAGGATGCCCAAATGAACCATATTTTGGTAAGTTCTCTGGGAAACTGTTCTCAAAGTTTAAAAACCTGGGGAGAGCCACTATGGTCTCCAAACAGAAATTCACAAGTTCTGTGATAGCAGTATTTTGCTTCCCAGGTCATTTTGTAGTGCTCAGATCTTGGAATATCCCTGATGTGAATTATTATTCTTAAAACATTTCCCTTCATTTCAACCTCAAGAATTACTTAATATGCAAAAGTTACCTGTGGTGAATAATGTCAGAATTCCCCTATTTTCAGTTGTTTTATGTGAATATACCAAATACTTGAGATTATATTGTTTATATGTTGGTCATTTAGTTTATATTTAACTGTACTTGCAGTTATAAGTTGATTTTCATTTAGTATTAATTTTTAACTCTTCATGTTGGATGAATTTCCTGTCCAGTATAAGGAGACTAGGGAACAAATGATTGAAAACATGAGATATTTATGTGCCTAGCACAGTGCCCAATACCTAGTAGAGACTTAATGAATTCTTTCTCCCTCTCCCTCTTCTTACCAAAGTATGAATCACTCAATAGAAACAGAAGAGCAAAGCAAATTTTACCAGAGAATGCTTATTAATATTTCTGAATTGTTTATATATATGTGTATATATATATTACATATACTTCTCCATCTCTCCTATTCTTTCTATCCCCAACTGCCATTCCCTACCCATTAAGCCACAGAGCTGAGTCAATTCTAGAAAATGGGACAGTCCACAGCAGAAAATATAGATATCTTACTGGTCCCTATTATACTCTAGGTTCATAAACATTGATTTAGACAGAAAAAAGTATTACCAACTTAATTTTTATTTCACAAATAGACAGTAACACTGAGAATTAACCAGTAATGTGGATAGTTTAAAATATTATCTTTCTTTTTAAAGGGCTGATGACTTTTTGGTTGTTTGCATATCTGAAACAAATTTAAATTATCTCTCTGTCTCTGTCTGTCTCTGTCTGTCTCTGTCTCTGTTTCTGTCTGTCTGTCTGTCTCTCCCCTTCCCTCCCTCCCTCTCTCCCTCTCTCTCTCTCTCTCTCTCTCTCTCTCTCTCTCTCTCTCTCTCTCTCTCTCTCTCTCTCTCTCTCTCTCTCTCTCTCTCTCTCTCTCTCTCTCTCTCTCTCTTTCTCTCTCTCTCTCTCTCTTTCTCTCTCTCTTTCTCTCTCTTTCCCCTGTCCCCTCTCCTTCCTCTCCCCCTTTCTCCCTCTTCTTCCTCCCCCCACCCCGTTGTTCTCCATGCATGTTTAAATTTATCTTTTTCAGGGAGTTTGACAGCTTTGGTCTATCAGCATTCCATTACTCCTCTGGCATTGCCGTGCAAACTCCTCATTCCAGACAGAGGTATGTTTGTTCAGAAATGTAATGTTGTCCTCAGTATGTTGGTCTCCTCTGTAGCTTGTTTTTAATTTTCAAAATATAGCTTCTTCAGCAGCAAACACATTTGAGCAAAGTAAAAGCTGTGGTTTCCCTCCAAAACACAGTAAAACATTGAGCTAAAAATAAGAATGTAAAATCTAATAGATAACTCTTATATGTTGCTTTTTAGATTCAGAAAATCAATTGTACAAATACAGACAGGAATATACATTTGGACAGTTTGTGTAAAAACAAAATCTAGGCAATTGATTAAAACAAGCTCTGTTGACTACACTATGTCACTTCCATAGTGTAGAATTCCAGATGTAAAGCCAGAAAGGATCTCTAAGGCCATTTAATCTAATCTTCTCATTTTATAGATTAGGAATTACATGGCCATTAGGATGAAGAAGCTGCTAAAAAAAATCTAACCTAGGGGCCAGCTGGTGGCTCAGTAGTTAGAAAACCAGGTCTGGAGATAGGAGGTTCTGGGTTCAAATTTGGCTTCAAACACTTTCTAGCTGTGTGTCTCTGGACAGGTCACTTAACCCCCATTGTTTAGCCATTACCACTGTCCTGCCTTGGAGCAAATACATAGTATTGATTCTAAGATGGAAGGTAAAGGGTTTTTTTTTTTAATTTAACCTAATTTAAAATTGCAAAGATAATGTGAAAATAATGAGAAATAATATTTGTACATAACTGCATCTTAGTATTATACTCAGTATAGTTTGTCACATTGGAAGAAGTTCATTGACAAAACAGGAATGATTAGCAGTGTTCAGCATAGACGTTCTGGGCCACATTGTCACCCCAACATTCCTAGGATCACTCAACAGATTAAAATGTAATTGGGAAATATTTTAAAAATAATAAAACTCCATTAGGATATAGATAATGTTAATATATGGTTTCCTAAGTCAATATGCAGGCCACAGGGATCGTTATTTATAGTTTAGTGATCCCTGTTTATATTTGAGTCTAAAGGTAGGAAAATCTGAGGCAAGAGACCTAGTGTATGGTGATAAAGTTGTAACGCTACCCAAAGTTTCTCCCTATAATTTTTTAAACTATATCATGGATCTCAGCTTACCTATATGGGTATTCATATTTTCTTTCTCCTTACAGATCCATTAGAAGAAATGACAGAAAATTCTCCACAAACTGCTGCAAATTCTGCAGCTGAACTGCTAAAACAGGGGGCAGGTTGGTAACCGTATCTTTTTTTTCTACTTCTATTTAATCCATGGTAATGATCTTTATCCTAATAAATATAGTGAGGAACCCAAAGAAGAAGAGAGATGCAATTATGTTTTCTGTATTACAACCTTTTTCCATGTCTCTCTTACTAATTTTCTGTATCACTTGCATTCTTAACTCTTCAAGATATTTGCAAGTTTCTTTTCTTTCCTTTCTTTGGAAATTTAGGAAAGCTACTTGTGTATTGAAGTCTTCTGGCTCTTTGTTTTAGACAATCCTTATAAAAAGAAATAAATAACAAGTATGCAAAGTGAATGATGAAATAGAATGCTAGCAAACATACAGTTTGAATTTAAGACCTCCATGCCAGCATATTCTGATATAATTCTAAATATACATTTTTGTCGGCAAGATTCCTTTAAAGCAGGCATTCTTCATCTAAATTCTATGAACTTGTGTTCTCTTTTTTAAAATGTTCATTGTATGCCAATATGATTGGTTACCTTTGTAATCCTCTGGTCTTTTCACATAATTAAAAACATCATGCAGAGAATAGAAGCCTTTCCCTCGACTTTATCAGATTGCCAAAAACATTAAAATGGCATATGTTTTTAAAGGAAAAGCAGTTAGAACAATTCTATCCTCATATCAACCTCTATTAATTCCACTCCTCTTTGTCTCCCAGGACCTTATCTGGCCTCATTTTACTTGCTTCAAAATTCCTACCCTTTACTAAATCAATTGGACCTTACACTGTTCTCTCCTTTGTTGAATCCCTTGCCCCATTTTCCTACTCCTTTTGATCCCTTTCTAAACCCAACCTTGGATTGCTGTCTCCTTCCTCCTTTTCCACTCATGGTCCTATGTTGCTGAGGAAAGATGAAGGAAGTCAGACTAGTGTTGTGTTGACTAGATCCATTACCAATCTGTTACTCAGTTCCAAATGGTTTTTCATTGCTATGCACCCATTCTTTTATCCCTCTGTGCAACTTTCTATTGAATGGCCCACAATTATGAACCTTCTCTCGCTTTCTCATACCATCCATGCCATTGCCTTCCTATTCCAAATTAACAGAGAACCTTGCCTAATAAGACTAAGAAAACTTGGGAACATCAGTCATTGGTTCCATTAATTTCACACTTCCAACTGCCTCATTCTTTCCTCCTGGGCTCCAGACTCAGAGAAAGAGGTATCCTTTCTTTTTGCCAATGCCAACCTCACTACTTGTGGCCTCCATCCAATCTCATCCCTTTTTATATCCTTCATCAGATTGTTTCCTTATTCTCTTCCCCTCTAATTTTCAGTCTTTCTTACTCTACCAACTCTTTTGCTGCTTTTAAAGTGACCAAGATCTCCCGTCTTTAAAAAAGAAAAAATCCACTTCTGACCTGTTTGTGAGTTGGGACTCCTTTGTGTCGGCTCTGTTTTATACATCTACCAATCACATCCATCTCATTAGCTCCCAGGGACTCAGATGCTATTGTCTGTGTGGATAACTTTCAGATATCCAGATCAGCCCTTAACTCTCTAAGTTAGACAATTGTAGTTCCTCTTAAATCCATCCTTTCTTCTAGAATCCCTATTTCTCTGGAAGATTCGACAATTCTTCCATTTCCCACGGCTCATCCTCAATCCTTCATTCTGACTTACCCTTATCAGTCAGTCAATCAACAAGTGTTATAGAGTAAACCTCCTTGATTTTTCCATCTGTCCTCTTTTCTTCTACTTCAGTCTACGCAGCCATCCCCTCTTTCATAGCATATTGTAATCCCTTTCTTTTTGGCCTTCCCATCTCTAGTCTTTCCTTTTTCCAATCCCTTCTCCACAAAACTCAAATTGATATTGCTAAAACAGCTCTGCTTTCGTTACTCTCCTGCTCAGGAAGGTTCAGTGTCTGCCTGTTGACTCTGGGATAAAATGCAAACTGCTTTGAAACTCCAAATCTTCTCAGGCTGCATCCCATTTTCCCGGGGAGGTTACCAGTCATTCCCTGTAGAATATCCTATGCCCCAATCAAACGTGCCTATTTGCTATTCCTCCTATACAGCTTTTGGGATTTTGCTTCCGTGTCTTTGGGGTAAGTGAGATGTGTGGAATAAGTATTTCTCAAGAGCTTGCAAAGTGCCAGGCACTGTGCTAAATGCTTTTCAAATGAAAGGCTCTCAATGCCTGAAATACTCTCCCTCCTAAACCCTGTGTCTGATAACTGCAACAACCTACTTCAAGGCTCAGTAAGAGGCCCTTTCTGATTCTAACAATTTTTCATGCTTCACCCTCAAAGCATTTTGTATTTACTTTGTATGTATACTATAGTGCAGGGTAGTAGAGAAAGATACTACCTTAAAATAAGGAAGAGCCAAGTTCAAGTTCTGCTGCCCCTGTCGTGTTCAGAGAGAGCAGCTAATCTTAATGGACTCACATTTGACCCTTTTAACAGCATTGGATATCAGAGCCAAATACAATAATATCAACTCCTTAATGTAGAATGCTAGTTATGTACTTTCTGGAGGCCAGCAAACTCTGAAACTGCCTTCAGTTAAAGTGAAAGCATATCATTTTGTTCTCTTCAATCCGGGACAACTGCAGGGTACACAGTGTTGAGAAGGAGAGGCAGAAGTCCCAGGGAACATGCCAGACAGCCCCATCTGGTAAGCATCATATCAAGGATCATTTAGCCCAGTGGAAATTTAATTAAACTTAATCAGGTTAAATGTGGATAAATTTGGAAGTTTAGTAGGTAATCAGGAGGGACCCATTTTTATTTAGCTCCATTGTTATTTCTGGCTCATGTCTATTCGCCAGCCTGTAGGGTCACTTGAGACTGAAACTTTCTAAGAAAACAATCTCTGCTCTGGCTCCCAAGCACCTTTCTGGAAGCTTATAGACCTTTCTTCATTGGCTTAGTTCTCATGTGCTAGACATGTTTTTAAAGGGCTATCATATTTTCCCTGAGTGTCTGATCAATACCTGTAACACTTTTTATTTTTTTTAATGGCAGAGAGGGCTCTTCTTATCTAAATGATAGGACATGGTTTAACACACCCAATCCCTATCCCACTATCACTTCATCAACTTATTTTTAATGTGTTTAAAATTGGAATTGATCAAAGATTTCTTGTAATGATCCTTCTCCTTGAAACAAATTGTGAACTAATAATAAAGTCACACATATGCAGCAGACACGGAAAAGAGAAAGGCATTGTGGGCATTCATTTTGGATTTGAAGTGAAATTATGATGACTTAGGACAAAAAAACAGCTTTTAAAATTTCAACTCTGAAGAAGAGTTGGGATTTCAAGAGATAAGCAAAGAGGAATGAAATGAGAAATTAGAATAACATCTTTTTCAAAGCCAATATCTCCTGATCATTTCCAGCATACTGGGCTTTATTCTGTTTCACTGATTTATCTTTAGCCAAACTCAGAGAACGTTACTTGAGTTGTAATAATTTATTCGTGCTCCTTCATTTTATAGGTAAGGGAAATGAGACCCATCCCCCACTCCTTAGGAGGGAACATAGAATTTAGAGGCAGAGACTGGTCTTTTAATCCATGAGTTACTCTATGTGAAACATTGGCCAAGTCATTCTGGGCATTCATTTCAGTATCTTTAAAATAATGGGGGTGGACTTTATGTTCCCTCAGGTCTCTTTCAGCTCTAACCTATGAACTTGTGTTAAATAACCAATGCTTCCCTCTGCTCAAAGCCTCTGGCTAGTTTTGTAAACCTTGCCTATTACTTAAGCCCCGTCTTCAGCTGGATAAAGTCACTTTGTCCTCGTCTTTATGTAGCCACAAAATTGACACGGTTGGCACTCCTTGTTCCAGAGGAGAGCTCAACTGAAAACGTTGAAGTTGGGAAAGAACTCTTTGTGGCCAAGCTTGGTTGGCAGGCTCTAGTCCCACTACACTGTTTCCAGCTTAGTTTACTCAGGTGGATTCAGTAAACATGCATTAACTTGCATGTGGTTGTCATTTCCCATAACAGAATGTAACTTTCTTGAGAGTACAGACTATTTCATGTTTACTTCTGTATTCCCAGGAGTAACAGTACCAGACATATCTTGGTACATAAGTACTTGTTGGTTGGTGGATCTGCAAAACATGGTTAGGTACCAGAAGCAATGCAGAGTTCAGCTTTGGTTTCCTCTTGCCTTTATGGAGCTCATCATCTAGTAAGGAGAAAAAAATTATGCTTCATTTTAATTGTGATTATAGATGTGAGATTTACAAATTGTTTTACCCATCTTGCATCACTGATAACATCATAACAACCCTGTGAAGTTGATGCTGTTTTACAGAAGAGGAAACAGACTGTGATAGACCTTCAAGTGACTTGCCTAGGACTACATAGTCAATCGGCATATGTCAGGCTATTTTAGACTCAGATCCTTCTAATTCAAAGTCCAGTGCCCGAATCCCAAGGTACCCAACCCATCATTATTATTTTTTTATCACTTCACAACCAATATATACATGATTATACATTAAGAACAAAACAAAATGTATTATGATAACTGTAGAATATAGTCATTATCATCACAGTATGTAAGGGAGATGGAAGCTTTGCTGAAGCTTTGTGTTTGGGCAGTGTTGGGGGGTGAGGGTTCTCACCCTCTGTGATAGAAACTTAGAAAGTTTATGGAAGAAGAAAGCTAGGTACTTCAGTGGATTGAGAGCCAGGCCTAGAGACAAGAAGTTGTGGGTTCAAATATGGTCTCAGATACTTCCTAGCTGTGTGATCCTGTACAAGTCACTTAACACCTATTGCTTAGCCCTTACCACTCTTCTGCCTTGGAAACAATAGTTAGTATTGATCATTATTGATAGATATGAGAGGATTCTTTTTTTAATTCAACTTTATTTTCAGTTTTGAATTTTCTCCCTCTTTCCTACTAATTGGGAGCATAAGGAGAGAGGGAGAGGGGGGGGGAGGGAGAGGGAGAAGGAGAGGGAGAGGGAGAGAGAGGCTGGAAGGTGGGGAAGGGAGAAAGGAAATGTTTTTTATTATTCTCATAATTAAAAATTCATAATTGATCAGAATTTATATGTCTTTCAAAGTTGATTATCTTTATACTATTGCGGTTACTCTATAACTTGTTCTGATTCTGCTCACTTCACTCATGCAGATCTTCTGAGGTTTTTTTGAATGACTTCCTTCATCATTTCTTATAGCACAATAGTACTCTCATATTCATGTACCATCTAAGATAAATAATAAGGGTTAAAAAAAAGACAAGTTCATGAAGGAAAATAATAGGAAATAATGCTGAAATGGTCTCTGCTTTTAAGATTCCCAAAAAAGGAGCAAAAGGAGCTCTTCTTTAGCCAGTGGTATAGAGATCCCTAACAGCTATGTTCCTAGTCAGGAAATGTTCTCATTTTATTGTAATGAAACCATGCTTGATTTCCTCAAATGAAAAAAAGGACATTGGAACCATTTCTGATATCATGTCCCCATCAGAATAAGGAAGTACAAAGTAAGGGAAGATTAGATCGTATGGAACTTTTGTAGATCCTGCTATCAGCTTTGGGAGGAAAAAATATCAGTTAAGGAAAGAGAGAAATTCTAAAATACAGGTGAATGACTCCATTCTATAAGAAACTGACCATGCAGTACAAAAAGATTGAACAGGTGGGGGATAGAAGAGGTGTAACTGAGCCAAGTAATTGCTAAGAGTAATGAAGAAAGGAGATTTTAGTACTGGGAGTACAAAGCCTGGATGAAGTCATTTGGGAACTTATTTCTGACTCTTTTCCAGTGGTTTGTGTATTAGGTATACAGGTATGAGAAACTTAACTAGTGTATCACAGTGACATGTAGTTATTAAATTAAGGTAGACAGTAGCAAATCTGAGAGAAAATTGATATGATGATAGAAAGTCAGGGTCATTTCTTTTTAAGGAAGTGAGAGATTCTCCACACATCAAGGCCTTTTTTTGTCCTGAACTCATTGATTATCTCAGAAATGCAAATTCTTTTGTTACAGAGAGATGGGGTTGTCAGGGGTTACCCTAGACCCTCTTTCCAGGTGGGTTCTGGATACCTCAGCAGACTCTTTAGTTCAGCTGGTGGTCATGTGGGATGGTAGCATGGGACTGAATTTGACGTTAAGACAATTTGATTCATTTTTAAAATTTGTCTTTATTTTCAGTTTTGAATTCTTTCCCTTTTCTCTGCCTACTGGGAACACAAGAAAAACAAGAGGGAAGAGAGAGACAGAAAGGGGAAAAGAAGAGAGAAAGAATGTTTCTATTCCTCCACCTTTCTCTTCCTCTCTCATTTAACCATGAGTCTTTCTAGAATGGTTGATCCTTGTATTGATCAGAATTATTATGTCTTTCAGATTTGATAGCTTTATAATATTGATTTAGTATATAATTTGTTTTGATTCTGCTCACTTTTTACTGGTTCATACAGATTTTCTCAAGTTTTTCTGAAATTACTCCCTTCATCATTTCTTACAGCAAAATAGTATTGTATCACATTCATGTGCCATAATTTCCTTACCCATTCCCTAATTGATGGTCATCCTCTCAGTTACCAATTCTTGCCCCAACCAAAAAAAAAGTTGCTATAAATATTTTTGCAATATGAATCTTTTTCCTTTCTCTTTGATCTCTTTGGGGTATAGGTCTATTTTAATAGCTTGTTGGGCATAGTTCCAAATTCTTTTCCAGAATTTTTGAACTTCTTCACAGATCTACCAACACTGCATCAATGTACCTATTTTCCCACAGCCCTGCCAGCATTTTTCATTTTTCTCTTTTGTCATCTGAGCCATATTTGATGAGGGTTAGTTGGTACTTCAGAGTTGTTTTAATTTGTGTTTCTTAAATTAATATGTGATTTGGAGCATTTTTTCATGTAGCTATTAATAGTTGGATTTCTTCCTCTGAAAACCACTTTTCATATCCTCTGAACATTGATGAATTGAGGAATGGACAAACTTCATTTTGAATCTTGTCTCTGCGGCCTTAGATAGGTCAATTTAACATCTCTGGGCTTTAGTTTCCTCTTGTGTAAAAGATGGCTGTTGCACTCAATGACCTCTCAGGTCCCTTACACTTTTTTCTTTTTTCTACCTTATACTTCTGGATCTGTTTCCCATTGAGTCCTCTTTCAGGGAGAGACATTGACAACTTCTGGATAAAAGATGAAAGAGAGGTTCTTGTGCCTGATCCATGGGCTGTTAAGTGAAAAGACTGTTGGCTCAGCTAAGCAGGCAGCCTCAGCCTTGCTACTTCAGAGACCTGATAGCTTCTCTGCTAAAACTTTTCCTGATAGTCTATGAAATTTCTGACATTCAGTGATGACCTTAGCAATGATAATGAGGAGGATTATTAATTGTTAACATTTATATGGTGCTGTTAAGGCTTATAAAATATGTGTTATTTATATATATTATATTATTATATATTATAAAATATGTCTTATTTATCTTGACAAGATTCCTGGGAGGTAGGTTCTATTATCCCCATTTTACAGGAAGCTAAAACTAGGAGAGATAAAGCTAGTATTTGGATTAAGATTCAAATCCAGCTCATCCTGTTTACCAGTACATTACCAGAAAGAATATTGAACTAGAAGACCTGGGTTCTAAATTCCAATTTTGTTCATCTGTAAACTTGTCGAGTCATTTGCCTTCTCTGGCCCTTGGTCTCATCTGCTTTTTCTTCATTCTCTTCTAAAATGAGAACTTCCTCGTTTTCTCATATAAAATGACAGGGGAAGACATTTTGATCTATGATGTCCCTATAAATTTTTGACTGATTAAAAAAAACCAGCAAACTTATTTCTGTCCTATTGTATGCATTTCTGTAATAGTCTCAATATCCTTGATTAAATGGATTTGATTCAGAATAGAAGCTACAGAACAAGTAGTCCAACTCATTTATTTTACAGACAGGTAGACTGAGGCCTACTAAGGTTAAGGGGTTCACCTGAGGAAATGTCTCTCTCTTTATAAATTCTCTTCCATTATTTGTGTGAGACTATTACTACAAACTTATGCATCTCCTGATCTAACAAGTATAAGTAGGGCCATTATTGGACTCAAATATAAGCCCTGCTTCTTCATTTTTTTTTCTCTCAGGCATACATACACCCTAAAATTTATTATCCATGATTTTTTGGTTCAGATGCCTCATAATGGGTTATCCTTTAGCAAAGATGGCAAGATTTCATGAAAACAAAGAATCCTTGGTTTGAAAAGGAAGAGAGAAAATCCAGTTGAAACTGGGCCACATTCTGTGTGTTGGGAAAATATGGAATGAATTTTTTCTAAAACTATTTTTAAGGGTACACGTAGGCTTCATTAAGTAAACACTACTACAGCAGTAAAGCATTGTATCCACAGGAATGATTATTTTTAGTGAAAAACACATGGGTGGAGATTTCTCCCATCAAAAAAAAAATATCTGAATGACTTTACTATTAAGGAAAAAAATGCAAGAAAGGATGTTATCTTCCATTTCATTGAATGTTTCACTGGCATGGAAAATAGGGACACTTTTTTTTTCCTCTTGCTCACTAAAATATCTAGAGACCTAGAGAAATAGAAATGAAAATAAAAAGAAATAGTACAGAATGATTCTTATCTTCCAATCGAGAGGAAATAGTCTTGATGTTTTGCCAGTGACGTGAATGGTTCCCTTCAATAAAGTGAACTTTTCGTTACAGACTGAATGTCTTCAGCATCTGTGAAATGCTGCCACCAAAAGAAATACAAGCTTCTGTTTTATCTGCAGTTAACCAAGTTAAAAGGATAAGACTGGATGTGTGTGTGGGGGGGGGCTTATAAGGTCCAATTTCTATTCAGTTTTTTTTTTCCTTTTTCTTAAGAAAAGATGAATAAAAAGAATAACCTCAACATTTCCCAAGCATTGACTGTGTTAGAAAACAGAAAAGTACAGGCAGTCCTCTAATTGCAAATGAGTTGTGTTCCTAAAGTTTATTTGGAAACTCAGAATGCATTTTCCCAAAGAAACTGTTATAAATGGTTCTGAAGTTTCCAGAGACCCACAAAAAGCCTATTTAGCCCTGGAATGCAATTGACCTTTTGTACCAGTGGTACTATTTCAACTACTCCTAAATCGCCATTTTTAACACTTTATCTAGGAAAATGTCATTCAGGCTCCAAAACTGAGAGCTAAGAAAAGCCAAACAAAGATGACTCCTTTTGCTTTGGGTGAAGTGACCCGCTGACCATAGAGCTGTGTAGTAACTTGTTCATTTTTTATACATATTCTTCATCTGCAAAAGAAAACTCTCCCCTCCACTCTGCTAGTAAGATGACAACTAATTATTTGTACTGTTTATAAGTTTATAGATCATTCCAGAATTATTAATCTCCTTTTACCAATAAGGAAACTCTGGTTAGTGGTAGAGGTTGGTATTGGAGCATCCCAATCAGAGTTGGAAGGACCTTTAGTAGTAATATAATCATAGAATCCCAGTTAAACTCATACATTTCCTTTCACCATTCTTCAAATGCCATGGTCACAGCCATACTGGTTGCCCTTCTCTGTACATTCTCCAGCTTACAAACACCTTTTCTAAAATATAATCTCCTGAACTAATCATGCTGTCCCAGATGTGATCAGACCAGGACATGAGTACTCAGTCATCCCATCGCTTAGATGTCCCTCTAAGGTTTGTGTCATCCACAAATTTGACAAGCCTTTATCCAAGCCATTGGTAATGGGGTTAAATAGCACAGGACCAGTCACTAAATCGTGGACAGGATCACTAATGTCTTCCTTCTAAACAGATATCAAACTTTTTAATGACACATCCAGAAAATTCTGAATCTACCTAAATCTACTGGGATCTAGCTCATGTTTCTCTATCTTATATCTAAGAAGAAAAGAAAAGCTTTATTTTAGATACTTTGTTAAAATCTAGGTAAATTATATCTAGAACACTTCCAGACCAGCAATCCTGATAGCAGAGGAATTTAGGTTAGTTTAACATGACTGGGTTTTGATGAAGCCATAGTGGTTCTTAATGATTCCTGTTCATTTTTCTGGATATTCACTACCTATCTTTTTTATTTGATAATTTAATTTAATAATAATGTAATAACTTAATTTTTTATTTTATTTAATAATACTTTATTTAACTTTATAATGTATATATTTATATATACATATAATTATAATACTTTCTAAGTTTTTCTAGGATTTGTGTCATTTTCTGTCCTCTACCCATTCTAATCCATTTACTTGAAAGTTATGAAAATATTTTTCTTTCTCCAATTCTGTACTTTTTCTACTATTCCTCATAATCTTTTTTCCCCTCTCTGCTTAGTGTTTTGTTTTAAGTTTCTTCTTCTTGAACCAGATATGTTATTTCAGTAGTAATTGGAACTTCCCATGAGCCAAATTACTCTACCACTGTAGATGGCAACTGTTCTACAAATGAAAGTATCAGAGAAATGTGTGGAGGACAGTGAGAGGTTAAGTGACTTGCCTGGGATCAGACAACTAACATATGTCAAGAGGCTGAACTTTGAACAGCCTGGTCTCCCTGACTTGAGGCCAGGTCTCTATCCACTATGCCAAGCCACTGGTCTTTCAGTGTTCTTCCCAAGAACTTTGACAATGGCTTGGCACTGAAAACATATTTACCAGATTACCCGATCCATCAGGTTACCTTATCCTATTATTTTGCAGGAATTTGCAATTTGAGGATTTGAGGATACAACAAAATAACATAGGCACCATATCCTATAGGATTAATGTCATTTCCAAAACAAAACCTCTTATGGAAAGAAACATTGAGAACTTATATTCAAATTAAGAATGTCCCATATGAGTAAATAAGTGGAAGGAGAGTTTAAGATTGTAGCTCCGGAGTCCAAATCCAACACCAAATAAGATTAGGGGCAACTGGACTTTGTTTCCTAATTGTGAACTCATAAAAAAAGTATTGATCTGAAGTTGGACTTCAAAGATAATGAGCAATTATTTGAGGAATCAAAAACCTATAGAGAACATCAGAGTTTAGACTTGAATCTACATTTTCTATGGTTTTAAACTCTTTCCACTATTCCACATTAAAATATATAATTCTTTCTTATAAGCGATGGATCTATGGGAGAGAAAGGGGAGAAGGAATATAAACATGAAATTTAGACAATCTAAAAATGAAATATACTAAAGAATTTTTTAAAAAAAATAAATAGAGCTCTTATACTTCTACATCAACATAAAAATAACCTGTCTGTACCTTTGTACCTTCACAAGAGAAAGTCCAAAGCCTTGCTTGGTTCTCCCCAAAGGCAAATACCTTCAAGCCCTTAACCCACTCTTGTCATTCAGTCATTTCTGACTCTTCCTGACCTCATTTGGGGTTTTCTTGGCAAAGATACTGGAGTGGTTTGCTATTTCCTTCTCCGGCTCATTTTACAGATGGGGAAACTGAGTCAAACAGAGTTGCATGACTTGCCCAGGGTCACATAACGCATTGGCTCCCAACAAAATCACATTGTACATTTATGTTGTCCTTTTAGAAGATAAGCCTCTTGATGGCAGGGCCTGCCCCACTTTTTTATTTGCAATCTTTCCCGAGTGTTTTAGCACAGTTTCTAAGATATGGAAAAAGCTAAACAAATAATTAATGATGACTGATTGCCTATACAATAATTTTTAAAAGAACCAGTATTTTGGATAAAAAGCAAATAAAATGAGGTTAAACTTCTTCATTTTTCACTATTGACAGCCTGCAATGTTTGGTACTTAAATTCTGTGGAAATGGAGTCACTCACAGGCCATCAAGCTGTACAGAAAGCCTTGAGCATAACGCTGGTTCAAGATCCTCCTCCCATTTCTACAGTTGTCCACTTCAAAGTATCTGCCCAGGGAATTACACTGACTGACAATCAGCGGAAGTAAGTGCCTTCTCTAGGCTGCATCTCAGCAATGCTCTTTCTTGCCTTCTCTACATTTCTGGTTGGTACTATTGATTCCAAAGCTCTTCATAATTATTGGTGCAAGATCCCAGCCTGTCCTCTATTTTTTCTTGCTAAAAACAAAATCTTACTTGAAAAGCCCCTTTCAGTCATTCTTCTACCATTTCATGGAGAGGCAACTTACAAATCTCGCCAGGAAGTGAGGGTGGAATTTCCATCTTGGACACATTCTGCCTTGTGACACTGAGCAAGTCACTGAAGTCAACAGGGTTCAAGACAACTTTTTAAGATTGTTTGTTGAAGACAAGGCTCCACCCTACATTAATAGATGAAAGATTTTCTTGGAAATACCAATAATGGTATTTCCATTCCTTCAAAAATATGCAAGTGCAGGCCAGCCATGTTTTTCTAACAGTTTTATCAGACAATTGTCAAGTATAGCAGGGAGATAGCATACATGCTCTTATATGCCATAGTAGCCTTTTTACCTAACAATCCTGTTTGAATTATTTACTTTTACGTGGTAACTTTTTGTTCTCTGTGGCTTTGACCCTCACACCTTCCTGAAGCTTTGGATGACAGATTCAAGATGTGGACAGATTCTGTGTCTTAGAGGACTTTTCCTTTAGTGATTGAGTACCAAAAGAATTATTTTCCTCTTGCTGGAATTTTTTTTAACCTTTGACCCAAGGTAATGAATGGCCTTCCTCACAGGTTTACCAATGGGACTTTTGTGCTTGTCTTTTTAAAAATCATTTCTATACTATATTAAAATCACTTTGAATTTTATTACTGTCTTCCATAGAAATAACAAACTGCAAATATAATGTATTTATTCTTCATTTGTTCCTTCAAGACATTTATAAAGCAAAGAAAAAATACTAGAATAGTTATCATAGGAATTACGAACTTTGGTCATGTAATCCAAAACTCATTTTTGCAAAGAGAAAAGATGAAATTCAGAAAGATTCAATGAATTGCACAGTGAAACACAAATAGATTAAGCCAAGTTGAAATTTATGTCTCTTGACACCAAATCCAATGCTATATACTACCATGTTGCCTCTTGAGATGCACTACTCAGTCTTAAAAAAGAAATGCTGAAAATACTGATTTTTTTTCTCCCACCAATTTGTTTTATCAGACTTTTTTTCCGAAGACATTATCCAGTGAACACTGTCATTTTCTGTGCTTTGGATCCACAAGACAGAAAGTAAGGCATTTTTACTTGTTAATAAATATATATATATTTAATTTTGCCTTAAAATATAAACAGGACTAATGTTTGCCTTTTATTTCCCCTTTCATATACAACAAGGTGGATCAAAGATGGCCCTTCAGCAAAGTAAGTTGCCCATTTTATCTAGATTCATTTATTTTAAAGTATAGTCTTTTAGCTTAGACTCATCTTATTTACTTGTACTTTTGTCCAGATTTCCACAGCTGATCAATCTTTCTTACCTGTTAATGTTCCACCCAAATCATGGAGGACCACCCTGATTATTGTTAAAACATATAGCTTCCTCCTTGCTTTTAAGGACAAGAACTACATCACAAGCATTTCAGAATTGGCCTCAGTATTCGTCCACTCTAATCTGACCCAACAAGTAGTCATTTAGTCTTCACTTAAAGTCTTCCAGTGAGGGTTTACCCATTAAATAAAACATCTTCATCACTTTGAGCAGCTCTAATTGTTAGGAAAAATCTCTTTGCATCAAGCCTAAATTTGCTTTAAAAAAAAATACTATGTCCATTGTGTATGGTTCTATCTTCTAAGGCCAAATGGAATAAGTCTAATACTCCTGCCACAATACAAACCTCCAATTATTTCAACAAAAGATAATATTTTATATTTAGAAGAAGACTTAACAATAGGCAAAAATACACATGACCTCTCCACCCTTTATTGCTTTGAATAATACCTATGTTTAGCTTGAAAACAGACATTTCCAACCATCATTAATTAAAGTAAAATATAATATACTGTCATTGTATTTTTTTTTAAATCCTTACCTTCCGTCTTGGAGTCAATACTGTGTATTGGCTCCAAGGCAGAAGAGTGATAAGGGCTAGGCAATGGGGGTCAAGTGACTTGCCCAGGGTCACACAGCTGGGGAGTGTCTGAGGCCATGTTATTGTATTTTTTGAAGGGCCTTTTAGTAAAGAATGAAGACTGGAACAGTTTCTAGGTCAGTAGAAGTCAATGAAGGGGCTAAATGACCCTGCAGATTTCCCAACTGAAGCAGTAAAGACCTTTTTTGTCTGTCTTTTAGATCTTTATATCTGAATACCCAAATACTATTAATATAATCCTAGGGAAAAAATCATTATATTTCTTATACCTGGCTCCAATCTTTATGTTATTTAGTCAGAGAGTGAATCAGTCATTCACAATCAAGTATTCCCCAAGTGAATTGTAGTATTTACTTAACATTAACACTCTTGTAGACATTGAGTGGAATACAAAAGAAATACAAAATATACTGCCTATGCTCCATTTTGCTATCTTTGGCTATAAGGGGAAAATGCTTTTCAGCTATGACATGATTGAAATAAATAAAAAGAAGGGAAAGCACGTGCATGTTTGCCTAGGTGACTGTCTGGTTCTGTGTAGGTGTTGCCTGTTTTAATTTTTGAATTGTCTTTTCCAGAGTATTTGGATTTGTTGCAAGAAAACAAGGGAGTGCCACAGACAACATATGCCACCTGTTTGCTGAACACGATCCTGAGCAGCCCGCCAGTGCCATTGTGAACTTTGTATCAAAGGTCATGATTGGTTCTTCAAAAAAGATTTGAAGTCTCCCTCATGGACAGACTCCCACTGCAGCTCATTGGACAGACCTCTTTACTCTTTGATGTCAACAGGGAGAGATGGTGTCCTTTTGAATAATTCCTCCAAACTTTCTAATCCCAAGAAGAAGAAAAAAAAATACCTTTTCTAGGTTTTTTTTCCCCCCTTGCTTTTCCCATCCTCCCTTTTCTTATTTTAAAAGAAAGACTTCAAAATTGCTTGGCCTTTCTAAAAAGAAAATTTTTGCATCTTGAAACATTCTCAGAGCCAAGGGCCAAGTTGTGTCAAAAAAAAAAAAATAGAAGAAGAAGGGTTGTCTAGACCCTCTGCCCCTATCCAGAGAGCCCCCTTTGGGGAGAACTTTGAAAGAGAAAAGTTCATGTACCTTTCTTCATCTTCCTCAGCATCTCTTGGGGGAACAATGGAATGACCGCCTGGTTGTCCGCCATGCATGTCACATGGATTTTATGAGATTCGTTACGGAATAGAGCTACATGCATGGCCTTCTGGAGACTCTTGTCCTGTTTGTATCCATGGTAGCCATGACCCTCGCAAACTGAGGTTCTTTCCAAGGATGATGGGCCTCGTATACAATCATTTGCTATTCCCTTCATCTTTCCATAACCAAGATTAGAATTGAACTGAGGGAGGGGGGGAAGTATGTCTGATGAAGGTTAGTGTAGGTTGATTTTTTTTTAAGGGACCATGAAGACAGATAAAAGTGCCGGTGTGCTGAGAGTGTAAGGTCTAAATTTGGGAATGATTGAGGTCATTGTGCTTTATGAAAAGTTGGAGATGCTGTTTTAAAAAGTATATGGTGAAGGCTTGAAGTGTTCTGTTTAATGAAAAACATGTATTTTGTATGAAAAGTCAAGCAAGTAAGAAACCATTTTAGTAATAGCAGGATAAAAATGAGGGAAAAGCAAAAAATGATTTTATATAATTTATATTTTTTCCTATGCCAGATTATTTATAGTAGAAATTTGATATTACTATATTGTATGAATACTCTTTACTAGACACCTTGTTGAGCTTTGCATTTTTCGTGTTATTTTTATCTAAGTATATCTATTGCATGTGCCTTGCCTAGAAAATGTGTCAATATTTTCTAATGGTGTCATTATAACACATCTTGTATTTTGGAAATACTGTTTTAACAGAAAGTCTTTTGCATATTTGAATTTGTTTTTCAATATTTTGTTCATCAAGTTCACTTTTTTTTGTGGTTTTTACTCCTAAATTCTTGACTGTGGATGGTATCACCTAATGCATCCAGAAGGGAAAAGAAACTTATTTTGTTGAACTCTTGCCTTGGCACCTGCTTATTATGTTGGATGTCATTTGTAAGAATAAAAACAAGATGATGTATAGGCTATGCTGGGCCTTTACAAGCTCTCCTACGGATCTTGTCACACTGCTAAGTGGTTTGCTTTGTATTAAAGTTAGGCCTGAGTGTGGCATCTGAGAATGAAGGTAAGAAAAGGGATGATAAATATGTAAACTTTTTTTTTTTATTTTTCATATGAGCTGCTGTATTATATGGGTACTTGTGTATATTTCTATATATGAATGGCTTTCCCTGCAAAAGTCTGCCATTGGTAAAGTTCTGCTGGGACCAATGAAAGAAGGGGTTGCCTGGTGGATGCAACATTCACTTCCTTCTCTGTAGTGCACAAGGTGCTGAATAAATGTTCAGAGACCCCAGAGATCCCCCTTGAAAGTTTTCCTTGATAATAATAATATCCTTCTCTCCTTCCCCAAATCAGGTATCAGTGCTTATTATATACAGGAATTATAGTGACCAACTTAGGCTTTGAAAATTTACTCTTTTAAAGAGATGGTTTTATTGCATGGGTCAGGGCAGCAAAAGGCAGGGAAGAAGATGTCAGCTTGGATGCAGTTGGAATCGACGGAGCTGCAGCTGACATTGTATATAAATCTAAGAGGTAGAGAATTCTTACTCCAGTTCCTACGACAAAGGCCAGGTTCTCCAGACTGTGCCAAACGCTTTATGATTCTGTTACACGCTTCATCTCATCATGTAGTATTTGCATTGCCGTTTAAAGATTCTGCCTGGGCATTTGAGAGGATTCCACGGACCCGAAGAACAGCCAATCGGGCAGAATTGTTTGTTTCTAAGCCGTTTCCAAAGAGCGTCCGGCCTGCCGGGCTTTCATTGGTATCAGAAGTCTGGGAAAGAGAAATGGCTTAAAATGACTAAATCTGCCAAGAGGGTGGCTCTCATGGAAAGGCACTGCCACAAAAGAAAAACAAACAGAAACAAACAGAAACAAGGGGCTTGGTTAGCACCTAAATCATGTTCAAGTAATTATGCATTAATGAAGGGAATGCCATGGAATTGGGGCTGTCCTTTCCTGCCAATGCACAGTGACGTGGAGTTTTTCAGGATAGCGTCACGGCATTTCAGGATCACATGTATTCAGGAAGCATGCCAGAGCCTGAAGGCTGCCATTCAAAAACAAAAACCAGCTCGTTTACTGGCATGCTTGTTTTTGTTGTGTTTTTTTTTTTAATTTTTTTGCTTTTTACACTTTTTTGCTCTGTGTCAGAAAGAGCATCAGGGAAAATCCACTGGGAGCTTGACTCTTCTTGGCCAGGAAAATAGAGTCCATTTCTAAGGTTCCAGGGAGAGCTCGCACAGTGTGTTTCTCTTAAGATATGTTACCACATGTATTAGAAATATATGAAATCATTTTAAATACTCAAAAGAAAAACGGTGAGGTGTGCTCAGTAGTAAATAGCGTACGCAGTCACGCAGCGTTCCTTTTGTGACAAATGTGTGCTGTCAAACTATTAACACAGCGTGCTTTTTCCCCAGGATGTTTTAAGATGTGTATATGCAGTACTAAAAAA
Organism: Monodelphis domestica; assembly: GCF_027887165.1. Classification (NCBI taxonomy): domain Eukaryota; kingdom Metazoa; phylum Chordata; class Mammalia; order Didelphimorphia; family Didelphidae; genus Monodelphis; species Monodelphis domestica. The sequence continues at coordinate 81,395,715 of NC_077233.1, forward strand.
GAAAGGCGGGTGAACTCACATTAGCTTTTTGCCACGTGTATTCATAGCCATGCGCCTATTAAACCGCTTATTAAATTGTATCACTATAATCCTTCAGTGTTATAATATGGACATGCTAAAAAGCCATGCTTAATGAAATGGTGCCAGTGTATCCTTAGTATCATTGACATGTTAACATTTCCTTCTCTGCCTTATCTATTAGTAGATATTTTACCTTTGCTCCATACTGTAAAAAATATATTCAGTATGTAAATGAATGTCCTATAAATTCTTTGTATAGTCGATTTCTCTGCTTTTTAAATATCACCTTTATTCAGAGTATAATAAAATTATGAATTTGTTAAGCCTCTGTTATTAGAATTAAAGTAATTTATTCTTGGGGGGGGGCAACTAGACTCATCTTCCTGAATTCAAACCTGGTTTCAAGACACTCAGGAGCTGTGGAACTGGGCAACTCACTTAACCCTGTTCGCCTCAATTTCCCCATCTGGAAAATGGACTGATTAACCACTATAGTATAGTATAGTATAGTATAGTATAGCATAGTATAGCATAGCATAGCATAGCATAGCATAGCATAGCATAGCATAGCATAGCATAGTATAGTATCTTTGCCAAGAAAACCCCAAATGGGGATATGAAGTCAGACAGGAACTGAAAATAATTGAACAACAGCAATAAAAGTCTATTTTGATAATGAATTTGGAGATTGATAGTTTTAGGTGGTGGTGCCCATTAAAATACCCAATAGGAATTTGTTTTGAATAAGGAAAGAATGGAGGTGGGAAGTGCACAGATCTAGAGGCAAGATCATGAAATTGTGGCTTTGAGAAATGTTAAAAAAGAAATCCATTTAAAGAAGGGAAAGTTCTTCAAAGAAATCAAAGGAGAGGGAAAAATTCAGTAAATTAACACACTTTCTTAACTTCCTATTATAAGAGGCAACATTTGTTCTTTCATCCTCTGGAATGTTAAACTCAAGTCTTGTTGTTATAGTCAAGATATGAAAAGAGGGGATATTTATGGTCAAAAGGAACAACTTTACTCCTCTTCTTTCATATTACAGTTAGATAATAAAAGTAGCCTCTTTCACATGTTAAGGGTAAATTTAGGGTTGAGATTGAATATAATTTTTATTGGTTGCCAGGGATTTAAATGCAAAATCCAAATGAAATACTTGAGTCAGAATGGAATTTTATGGTGCTTTATTTACAATAGAAGGAAGAAATTAAGAATGAGAGAAAGAGGGAAAAGTGAATTGAACTTCTCCAGCCCGGTCTGAGCCAGACAGAAGTTCAGAGGCCTTGGCCAAGGGGACTCTCCAGGAAGCCAAGGAAAATGGGAGTCAGCCTTATTACTCACCATGTGACCATCTAAAAGGAAAGAAGTCTCAGGTCTTAGGCTGAGCTTCTCCAGGGTCAAGCTCCATGGTGTGACAAGGAAATCACTTTAAAAGACTGATATATATTAATTTAAAGTCACCAAGGAATTCAGCTATGTAATTCCTAAATGAAAACTCAAGTCAGCAGTCAACCTTTATGGAGTTTAATTACAAACAGGAGGAAGAAAGGTATTAGAGATAGAGAGAGAGAGGGAGAGAGAAAGGGGAGAGAAGGGAATAGGGTTTAAATACCCCCTCTGTTTAGGCTGGGCCAAAAGGCCCAAACCCTTAGATAGCTGAGGCAAAGAAAAGAGATCAGTCCCTATCATTCACGTGACCAAAATGGAGAAACAGTCTCAGGGGCCTCCACCTCCAGCTTCCTTCAGAGTAAGCTTCTCAGAACACAACCTCTCAGAGCAAAACCTCTCCAACCACCTCAGTCCTCAGACCCCGCTATCTTTAAGGAAATCATCCAAGTTCCCTCCCCTCTGTTCTCACATCTACCAATCACTGTCCATGTCTTCCCTGTGTCAATGGTGGCTCTAGCTTAACCCAGGACCGCCCAGAGGTCTGTGGCTTTGCACATGTATGTTGAAGGTCATATTCTCAAATAATTAAATCTTGATCCTTTGCTGCAGCCCTTCCTAAATCCTGTTACCCTGAGCAGGGTGGAGATTGGAAGTTCCAAGACCTGGTTCTGTCATTCCAAGTATCTCTATTGTATCAATTCTAAAATCAATCATGACTCAAAGAACTTCCTGTTCTATGCTTAAGCATAGGTCAAAGCCCTTTCCATTGTTCAGCAAAAGGTTTCTGTCCTAAAGTAATCTTAAGTAGGGAGGAGAAGGACCCTCCCTTGCCAAGGGGGGGGGGTTCACATTCCAATAGACTATCAGTAGGAAATTTTTCAAGTATGAAATTTCCCAATGGTGAAATTTCAAACATTTATAAGTCTAAGAAATTTTAAGGTTTACAATGGCCAAGTCAGCAAAAGGTCTCTCTCACAGGAAGTGACATAAAATATAAAGGCAGTTCTTTACATCACTTCCTGTATCTCACATGTACCAATGTTGGCTTAAATTTTGCTTAGGAGAGCCCAGGGGGCCAGTCAGTTGTTTCTGATTTGTCACTTGCTAGCACATGCCAGTCACAGGCCTTCCTCCCCCACACTTAATCCTTAAGTGAGGGTGTATACATTCCTGGTTGCTAGAATTCTAAAGACTAAGCAGAGTGAAGTAAAACTAAAATTCATGTACAACAGAAGTTAAACCATATCAGCCCTAGCATGACTCTCTTCTATGCTTAAGTTAAATGAAGCTGGCCTGGGTATCATGGAAAACAGGACCCAGTTCTAATTTAGCCAGTAACTGAGGCATAACTCTGAATATCACTGACAGCCTCTAGGAAGCACCATGACATATTGGAAAACCTGTTGGATTTTAAGGAGGACAACCTGGGTTTGAATCCTAGCTTTGCTAGGAATACTATCTACTTTATGAAGCATATTGACTATGGGCTTCAATTTCTTCATCAGTAAAATGACGAAGAAAATAATCACCAAATTCCCTTTCAACTCCAAGTCCTATTATTTCTTATAAAATTTAAGGGGAGCAATAAAGTTGGCAGATGGCATTTACAATTTTCAGTATTATTATCTCATGAGGGAATTTAAATTTTAGCTCCCATAAATCCTTTATGGGGAAATAAGACACTTCCCCTCCCCAAGTGGCTTGTGAGGAGCCCTGAACTCTCACTAGTTATGTAAAAATGGATATTTTTTATCCGAAGTGTATTTTGAGAGTGAACTTGGTATTTATTTTGAGAGCCATAAATTATACAAATTTCTGAAAGTAAAACAATATATCAAATTTGTATTTAAATTTCCTTTTTCAAGACTTCTTTTTTTTTTTTTACTCCAAGGATCACCATGGAGGTATCTTATTGCTTTTAACTTTACGGTTAAGTCCTTGGTTGTTGCCCTTTGAATTTGAAGAGGACCAAAAAGACATCCCCAGTTATGCCTTTTGACCCAAACGTAAGTTAGATTTAAGTGAGTCAGAGTTACACCAAGTCCCACCCTTGCTCTTTTCCAGAGTCATCCAAGCCTAGTGGCAAGGCAAAAGTCAAGATTACTAGTGATGGCTCAGGATACAATGGATGATCTTGGCTTTTTCTGTATCTAACCAAACTCTAAGGGCTCCACAATGCACTCTTTTATTGCCTTCATGACCATTGGAACACATTCCCCTTCCGCCCGGGGAAGTCTTCACATGCCTGGGGTGGATACTCCATCCCCAATTCACCTACAGGTTTGATGCCTGTTGGTTACCCTAAACCTGATTTGAGCTGCCTGCCTAAATGGTTTACTGGGATGTGGAATAGTAGATAAACTGCTGGGCCTAGAATCAGGAAGACTTAAGTCTTCCAGCCTTAGACACTAGCTGTGTGACCCTGGCCAAGTCACTTCATCTGGTTAAGTCTTAGAGAGTTGTCTGAGGTGCAAAAAGGTTAAATATCTCTCCAGGGTCAAATAGCTAGTAAGTGTCAGAGATAGGATCTGAACCCAAAAGAGACTTTAAAGGCCATCTTGTCCACTCTAACACTTCATATCCACTTGAAATGCTACCATGACTTAATAAATGAACACATGTTAAATTCAGTTCACCAAATACTTGTTAAAATATGAGGAATAGAAATGTTCTTTGTCTTTTATTCAGTTAATCAAAAATGTATTTATTAAGTGATACTAAAAGGGGAAAGGACAGATAGTGTGAAAGGAAGAAGCAGATTTGCACTAATGTTATAGGTCAATTAAAATTAATATTTCTAATGATCACTTTTATGAACTTGATAACACACTGTTTTTATCTGACACAAAAAGAAGTCTCTTAAAACTGAGGCACTTGACTGCCTCCATTGTTTCAGACATTGAAAAATTAATTTTGCAGCATTGGAGACAGAAGGGGTATCCATTGCTATCATTGAGGAAGACTATGTTGTTGCTCAGCTGGGATCTCTTGGGACTGTAAAGGATAAATTTAGCGTTGTGACCTAAACTATATTAATTATTTGTCACCATAGGATATCCCAAATAAAATACCCAAGACAGCTGGAAATTTATGGTGATTTAATTAATATAGTGGAAAGAAATTAAGAAGGGAGAAGGAAAGGTTGTAGGATTTCTCCCACCTGGCTTATGCCAGGGGGGAAGATTAGAGGCTTTAGGAAGATAAGGTTTTAGAGAGTAAAAGAGGAAGGAATCAGCCTGAACTCCAAGAGGGCTCAGCCAAGATGCCTGAACCTGAATTAGCTCAAGGGCAAACTCACCTCCAATACTCAGACAATTAGCTGCCACCATGCCAAGATGTCAGAACACTTAGTAAGCTGCCAGCCAGAGATACCTCTCCAGGAAAAAGAGACAGAGGAGAGGAAGCCCTGCGGGCCGGGGGGGTGGGGGTGGGGGACCCTAAAGGATTCTACCTCCCTTTCCTGCATCTCCTTTGCACCAATCGTAGCCTAAGCTTGACTTAGGACAGCCCAGGGGTCTGTCAGCTGTTTCTGATTTGTCAATTTCTCTATCAAAGGCCATCTTCCTAAATACTCAATCTTCAAGCATTTTTACAGACATTCCTGATTTTGTATACAAAGTAGGGTGGAATAATGCGAACTTCCTAAGACATCCCTGATTTTGTTAGACTAAGCATCTTCATTGTTACAGATCAGGCCCAGGGGAGACCTACACATCTCACCATTTGAGATGCTTTTTGGACATCCACCTATATAGGCTAAGCCTTTCTCCCCGGCTTATACATCGCTATTAGGGGGAGATATTACTATTGCTTCCTATATACAGGAGTTACAGCACAAACTGGAGATAAATGTAAAGTCTTGTTAACTGGATAACTGGATAAAACACAGAACTATTAAATAGTCAAAATCACTCTTTAATCAAGGGCAAAAGGGGTTCAGTGCTAGTAGACCTCGATAACAGAGCTGTGCGCCACAGTGCAGAATCAGAGGATTGAACTCTGGCCGCTCTGATCACTGACCCCTAGGAATGCCAAAGGTAGGAGAACAACAATTCCCAATTGTGTTAGACAAAGTAGTGTGGAATAATGCAAACGTCCTAAGACATCCCTGATTTTGTTAGACTAAGCAACTTCATTGTTACAAATCAGGAGATAGCTAAATCCAATCTTCACAGGACAGGATATTGGGCAGTTTCCCCAGTATTAAGTCAGATCATCTTCATAAATTTTTTTTGCCATGAATTTTAGGACATTTCTCTCTCTCACATGGAGTTGATTCCAAAACTAAACCAATATTTTAAAAATGTGAATCAGTTACCCATTCTTCACTCCATAAGTGCTAATAATTAGGAGTTTAACTTAGTTTACAAACCAAATTTTCTCTGTCCTTTAAAAAATGAATCTTAAAATTTGTTTTTACATGTAATTGAGGATAAATAAAATATTGGATAAAAGAAAACAAAAAAGAAAATCTCTGATGAACTGAACCCAGGCTTAATTTCAGTCTTTTCATGTTCTTAAGAGCTTTCACTGCTGCTTTTCTCATTTTGCTTCCCTAGAGTATCAGCTTTAACTCTGACTTCTCTGGAATTTGAATGCCTGGGTTGGGACAATGAACCACAGGAAATTTTGGTTGTCAGTTTATGAAGTAATGGATTATCTGTGTTATTGAGTGGGAGTTTCTTACCCTCTGAATTTTCCTAGTGTGCACACGCCTTCTTTTTTCCCATCCCAGCGTCTATAAGGTTGTTATGATAAGAGGGTCACATCCTAAGGGCACTATTGTTTCAATGAAGATCAATTCTTTACCCTGTCCTTGATTATTGGAGGGGGAAATGTGAGGTATATTGGATACTATATAAGATAGATGGAGATTAATAGGGGAAAAACAGGATTTGTAAATTGGAAGATCTGTTTTAGCACTCAATAGTGATGCACTATTTCCATAGAATGCCTTTTTTGGTCTTCATTCTCTCACTTCTTCCTTAGTGCTTATGTGTCTTCCTTCTGAGATGACTCCATTTACATTGTCTTTATCTTGTATGCATGTTGTCTCCCTCTCCCCTCCAATTAGAAACTTGAAGTCCTTGAGGGAAGTCACTTAACCACAATTTCCTAGTCCTTACTACTCTTCTGCATTGGGAGTGATTCTTAATATAGATTCTAAGATGGAAGAAAAGAGATTAGAAAATAAAGAAGTTGGGAGGCTGGATGAGATGACCTCCAGAGTCTCTTCTATCTCTAGATCTAAGCTCCCAATAGCCCTATCAACAGCTCTGCCAAATCAAATAGCCAAGAAACAAGATATAATTTCCCCCAGCCTGGTTGGACTGACTGAGACTGAGAGTCCTAAGATATATGTGAAGTTGGGGTTCTGCAAGACAAAGGGAAGAGGAATGTAGAACTGCCCTAGTTCCATTTAAATCAGCATAAAAGAACATGATTGGCTGAAAAGATTCCTCTAATTTGGAAACTACTTTGTACTGTAACCTTTCTTTATTTTCCCCCAAATATGTGAAGTGGCAAACAACTCAGACCTTTAAAATATTAAGGAATTCTTGTGTGCTTTTGCATTTTAATGATATCTTTAATTTTATCAGTATAAGGAATTTTTATTGAAGAATTCTTAAAGCAGATGGGTATCTACTCTTCAGCTTTTTCTGGGACATAGGAAGATAAGGTGATTTACCCAGGGTCATACAGCTAGTATTCAATAGAGGCCAAAATTGAACTCAGATCTTCCAGAATCTAAATTTAACTGATTCAACTCATTACACCAAGTTTCCTCTCATTTGTATGTTTTTATAGTGAGCTGGAGGAAAGGAAAAGTTTATTTCTTTTTAAACCTAAGATGAATTAATAGCAAACCCATTACACAAATGAAGGGCTTGATCAATAAGCAAAATCTGAGGTGGCTGTTACTAAAGGGAACTAATTAGAATGGATCATTTGGAGATGGGAGGTTTTAACAATCCTTCACTCTATAGGAATGGTTTTTTGTGGATCAATGCTACGAAAGATATGGACCTTCACTGAGGTTCAGATGCTAGTTCTAATTAAAAACCAGTGGCTTTCAAAGTGTGGTTGAGAGGACTGTAGGGGCCCTAGAAATGCTTTCAAGGCATCCATGAGATCAAAACTATTTTTGTAATAATATTAAGACATTTTAGTTTTGATTATAGTAAATATTGCTTGATATAACAAATAAACAAAAGCTCTCTGAGAAGAGTCAGTCTTCAGTAATTTTAAGAGTGTAAATGGGTCTTGAGACCAAAAAGTTTGAGAACCATTGGCTTAGAACAGTTATCCAGTCAAGAGCTGATTCATCTCAGGCCAGAAACCTCCAATCCATGAGGATAATGGTAAAGAGAAGATTGAGACCTCTTCTAACAGTCCCAAGAGGCTGAATCCCTTATGGAAGTAGCATTGGCATCTCTACATGAGAAACCGATGGTTTGGGGATTACCAAAAGTGATCAACATGCCAGTCTCAGTCCAGGTTGTTATAGCTCTCCCCCACCCTGGTAAACCACCCAACATCTGTTATTAGACTCTGTCTAGAAGTCACCCACATGGATTTAAAAGACAGGAAAAAGAGAAAGAGCTCAGACTAGTCTACTGGCACTGGAAACAAAGCTGTTCTTGACAAAATGTCCCTAGTACAGGTCAAATCTTGAGTTCAAGCCAAAGCATGTTATTCATTTCTGTCTTTTCACTTCTCTCTCTCCCTCTTCCTCTGTAGCCAGAATTGAAGTCTGGGCCAGGTGAAATCATTGGTTACTGTTCTTGGGTTGGATTTTTAGCTTCTTCTTCATCACTTCAATGGCTTAACCAGTTGTTCAGAATATCATCTCTTTGGGGCTCAGGACAGAAGAAGCAGTGTAGAAGAGGGGTATAGTTTATAAAAGGGAAGAGGGAACAATATTTAAATATCTTAGATGGCTGGAAGAACCCAAACTTGGAATTGAGAAGACATGGGTTTGAGTCCCTTCTTTGCTTGCATGACTCTCATCAAATCATCTGGGCCTTGGTTTCCATATGTATAAGTTGAGAATGGTTAGACCAAATGTCCAAGTCCCTTCCTAGTTCTAATAATCTTTAGTCCCTTCTATTTCTGAGTAGGTATTAACCAGTAATTCTAATGTCCCTCTAGCCTCTTTTCTCTACCTTCTTTCTATGGCTTCACCAGATTTTTTCATTCTTATTCTTTTCTCTGGTCTTTCTTTTCCCTTTCATCCTTCTACTTGCTCTTCCCTCTTCAACCTCCCCCCCCTCCCAAAGTTCTAACCCCAATCAGGAAGGTGTGAGGTGGAAGAAAAAGTTGAGATTAGCCCATATAGATTGACCTCATTTCTCTTCCCACACCTATATTTTGGGGAAAACAGGTTTATAAAACTGTTAAGATTAAGCATTAAATGAATAATTGTGTGAGTGATTAACTTCTGCCTTTGATAACATCAGTGTCATATAGTGGAAAGAATGAAGGTTTTGTAATCCAAAGATTTGGGTTCAAACCCCATTTCTGTTCCTTAGAAACTGTGTGACTTTGGGCAAGCCACAACTACTCTGAGCCTCCGTTTTCTTTTCTATAAAAATGAAGAAGTTTGGCCAAATCATTTCTAATGTCCCTTGTGACTCTAAATAAAGATCTAGATTTTGAGTTAATATACTCACAAAATAGTTTATGGTTTCTTATTTGACATCTAAACTGTGAGATTAGTTCAGTTAAATATCTATAAAACTGATCACCGTTATCCATGTTTATAACCAAGAAAAATATGCTATAAAAATAGCTATATTAAAATAGAAAAATAGCAGGTCCTCAATTTGTGCCTGCTAACAAAGTCATACAGAAGAGAATTAGATTCATGAGACCCAAGGAGAGTCCAAACTGATGTATTATAGACCTACCCACGGCTCTTCCACTACTGGGTGAAGGAAGACAATATTTCTTCCTTTTTTAAACCAATCTTGCTGGCATTATTTTAGGCCTGAGAAAATTAGAAAAGCATGTTGTTGAACCATATTCAAAAGCTCTTAAGAAAAGATCAGCTATATTCCTAAGTCTCAGAAATTAAGTCTCTCTCCCTTATTACATTATTGAAATCACAGGAAATCATTTCTCTTATGAAAAATTTCTGGTCCACACAAGCCCAAAGTTGGATAATTTTGATATGGAGGAAAAGTTCTTTGGCAGAAGATGGAACATTTTTGAAGACAGGTTACCAAACTGGGGACCCTCTTGTTCTACCAATAGTGGACAATTATGTTGGCTTTAAAGTGTATAGACTATTTTACATGTTTCTTTTTTTTTTTTACTTCATAGGTCTATGGTCATACAGCAAATGTCAGAGCTAGGACTTTAATCCAAATACTTTCAAACCCTAGGGTCAGTGCTATTTATATTATATGACGGTTCACCACCTTTTTGGGTCCCTATGTATTTCCCATAGTCCTTATTTAGTATAAAAAGAAAAAAAATTCTAGATTACACAATATATATTCACAAAGGAAAAAAAATAAAGATAAATGCTAACAGTATCATGTAGTCATTTATCATTAACCATGTCTCTTTGACAGATTTTGTAAATCCCCCATGAATAGGGAATTGAGAAGAGAATAGCTTGGCTATACCATACTGTCTACAAAACAAGGGCTATAGAATCACAGATATGAAGCTGGAAGGAATCTTGAAGTAATCTAGTCCAAATTCCCTCATTTTTCAGATAAGAAAACTGAGAAACAGAAAAATTAAATAAATTGCTTAAGGCCACACAAGAAGTAAAGGGGGGTACAGACTGAACCCAGGTCCCCTGATTTCAAATATAGCTCTTGACCATTGCTCCATATTCATATACTGATTCTAGAAAGTGACAAAGTAAGCAAGCACAGTGGAAAGAGAGCTAAACCTAGAGATAGGAATTTCTGGGTTCAAATCTGGCCCCAGACACTTCCTAGTTGGGTGTCCTTGGGCAAGCCACTTAACTCCATCTGCCTACCCCTTATTGCTCTTCTGCTTTGAAACAAAACACAATATCGATTTGCTGATTCTAAGATAGGAAGTCAGGGTTTTTTTTTAATTTATATACAAATATGATATATAGATAGACAAAGAGACAGACAGATGGACAGACAGACAGACAGACAGATAGATAGATAGATAGATAGATAGATAGATAGATAGATAGATAGATAGATAGATAGATGGAGGGATTATATAATGCATAGAGTCAATAGAGGGAAGTTCATAGCATTAAGGGAGATCTGAATAAAAATTTTTTTACCTCTGTCTTGAAGGAAGCCTGGGAAGCCAAGATGAGAGGGGAAAGTAGTCCAGTTATAGAGGACAACCAGTGAAAATACACAAGTCCAGGAGATGGAATATCTTATTCAAGGAACAGCAAGGAGATCAATCAGTGTCATTGGATTGTAAAACAAGTGCCAGGTCAATAAGATATAACAATTCTCGAAAAGCTGGAAGGGGTCAGATGATGAAGGATTCTGAATGCCAAAGAGATTTTATATTTGATCCCAGAGGCAATAGGGAACTGCTGGAGTTTATCAGATTGGGAGGTGGAAAGGAAACACTGAACTCTAGAAAACTTTGAGTTTACAGATGAGGAGAAGATGATTTTTGAGAAGGGAGTCAATTCAGGCAGGGAGAACAAATAGAAGACTATGGCAGTAGTCTAAGAGGAAGATGATATGAGCATGTACCAGTGTAGTGATAGTGTCAGAGGAGAGAAGGGAGCTTTATATGAGAAATGTTACTAAAGTAGAATTGATAAAACTTGGCAATAGATTGGAAATAAGAGGTGAGAGAGTGAGGAATTGAGAATGACACTTGAGTTATTATCTGACTTCATCATTTATATATATACATATATATAAATACATATTCAGAATATAGAAGAAGAGAACAATACTCTAGGAATTGTAGACAGCTATTATAAACAACCTTCTTTAGGACTTAAGCCACAAAAGGAGTGTGATTTGGGTACAGTTTTTATTTAATAATAATTGACATTTAGCATTTTACAATTTGAATAACACTGTCTGTGGTTTACCTCATTTGATCTTCACAATAGACCTATGAGACAGGTATTGTAATACCCATTTTGCATATGAGGAAACTCACCCCTCCAGGCTGTTCAGTTTCCAAAGCTTCTGCTCTTTCTACTGTATACTATGCAGTTTTACAAGAGGAGATAAAAATAACTGTGTGCCTCAGGAATAAAGGAATAGAAAGAATTCAATCCTCCTAAGAGCTCTGTATTTCCTTGACTGAAGAGCTGGAGACACCAGAACAAAGAAAACCCATCCATCTACCTTAGTAGGAGAAACCTGGAATAGAGAGTTTTAATATAATGAACCCTGGCTTGATAGGTAAATCATCTGTAGAAACTTCCTCCTTTTGCCCTTTGAATCCTAGTCTTCTACACTTTTAGTCAGATCTTAATTTCCAACATGATCTACTAACATTGCTACTAATGTGGCTGTGGGGTTAAAAAAAAAGGGTCATAACACCCATTCCTATTAAAAACACTAGAAAGTATAGGAATAGAAGGGTTGTTCCTAAAAATAATAAACAGTATATATCTAAAACCATCAGCCATTATCAACTGCAATGGGAATAAACTAGATGCATTCCCAATAAGATCAGGAGTGAAACAAGGATGCCCATTATCACCTCCATTATTTGACATTGTACTAGAAACACTAGCAGTAGCAATTAGAGAAGAAAAAGAAATTGAAGGTATTAAAATAGGTAATGAGGAGACCAAATTATCACTCCTTGAGGATGATATGATGGTCTAATTAAAGAATCATAGAGATTCAACCAAACAGCTAATTGAAATAATCAACAACTTTAGCAAAGTTGCAGGATACAAAATAAACCCACATAAATCATCAGCTTTTCTATATATCTCCAACACAGCTCAGCAGCAAGAACTAGAAAGAGAAATCCCACTCAAAATCACCTTAGACAAAATAAAATACTTAGGAATCTATCTCCCGAGACAAACACAGGAACTTTATGAACACAACTATAAAACACTCTCCACACAACTAAAACTAGACTTCAACAATTGGAAGAACATTAACTGCTCATGGGTAGGACAAGCCAATATAATAAAAATGACCATCCTACCCAAACTCATCTATCTATTTAGTGCCATACCCATGGAACTTCCAAAATTTTTTTTACTGATTTAGAAAAAACCATAACAAAGTCCATTTGGAAGAACAAAGGATCAAGGATATCCAGGGAAACAATGAAAAAAAAATACAAAGGAAGGGGGCCTTGCAGTCCCAGATCTCAGACTATATTCTAAAGCAGCAGTCATCAAAACAATTTGGTACTGGTTAAGAGACAGAAAGGAGGATCAGTGGAATAGACTCAGGGTAAGTGACCTCAGCAGGACAGTACACAACAAACCCAGAGAACCCAGCTTTTGGGATAAAAATACACTCTTTCATAAAAACTGCTGGGAAAATGGGAGGACAGGGTGGGAAAGATTAGGTTTAGATCTCAACACTCACACCCTACACCAAGATAAATTCAAAATGGGTGATTGATTTGAACATAAAGAAGGAAACTATAAGAAAATTAGGTGAACACAGAATAGTATACATGTCAGACCTTTGGGAAGGGAAAGATTTTAGAACCAAGCAAGACTTAGAAAGAGTCACAAAATGCAAAATAAATAATTTGGAATACATCAAATTAAAAAGTTTTTGTACAAACAAAACCAATGTAACTAAAATCAGAAGGAGCGCAACAAATTGGGAAGCAATCTTCATAAAAACCTCTGGCAAAGGTTTAATTACTCAAATTTACAAAGAGCTAAATCAATTGTACAAAAAATCAAGCCATTCTCCAATTGATAAATGGGCAAGGGACATGAACAGGCAGTTCTCAGCCAAAGAAATCAAAACCATTAATAAGCACATGAAAAAGTGCTCTACATCTCTTATAATCAGAGAGATGCAAATCAAAGCAACTCTGAGGTATCACCTCACACCTAGCAGACTGGCTAACATGACAGCAAAGTAAAGTAATGAATGCTAGAGGGGATGTGGCAAAGTAGGGACACTAATTCATTGCTGGTGGAGTTGTGAATTGATCCAACCATTCTGGAGGGCAATTTGGAACTATGCACAAAGGGTGATAAAAGACTTTCTGTCCTTTGATCCAGCTATAGCACTGCTGGGTTTGTACCCCAAAGAGATAATAAGGAAAAAAAGTTGCACAAGAATATTCATAGCTGTGCTCTTTGTAGCGGCCAAAAATTGGAAAATGAGGGGATGCCCTTCAATTGGGGAATGGCTGAACAAATTGTGGTATATGTTGGTGATGGAATACTATTGTGCTAAAAGGAATAATAAAGTGGAGGAATTCCATGGAGTCTGGAACAACCTCCAGGAAGTGATGCAGAGTGAAAGGAGCAGAACCAGGAAAACATTGTACACAGAGACTGATACACTGTGGTACAATCAAAGGTAATGGACTTCTCCATTAGGGACAATGAACAATCTGCAGGGATCTAAAAAACACTATCCACAAGCAGAGGATAAACTGTGAGAGTACAAACACCGAAGAAAAGCAACTGCTTGACTACAGGGGTGGAGGGGATATGACTGAGAACAGACTCTAAATGAATACTCTAGAGCAAATACCAACAACACAGAAATGGGTTCGAGTCAAGAACACATGTGATACCCAGTGGAATCATGCACCAGCTATGGGAGAGGTGGGCGGGGGGGAGGAAAAGAAAATGATTTTTGTTTCCAATGAATAATGTTTGGAAATAACCAAATAAAATAATGTTGTTTTTTTTTTTAAAAAGGGTCATATCAAAGAAGGAGTAATTTCAAGGCAAAGATGGATGACCTTTTTTTCCATCAAGGCTCACCAGCCAAGGAAAGTATGAATCAATGCCACATGGAATTTTAAGAAAAATAATTTCATTTGTTTGGTCTTTGTTTCCTGTGAGAGAGACACAGGAAAGGTTAAACTCATTAAAATTCAAAATTAAGACCAGGAAACATAACTTTAGTCAATAAATACAGCAGACATATGAGATATTTTTGCATATTAAATTCCACATCATTAACCAATTAAGGAAAGGGATAGGGGATGAAGAAAAATTAGAAGGAAAAAATAGACCAACAATCTGGAGGCAGAACAAATATCTGAGAGTAGAAGAAAGACAGAAAAATATAACTAGAGTGAGCAGAAGTAGGCAGAACAAGAGAGAAAAGTTTAGTAGCCTCCAAAGTGTTAATAAACTTGATAGACTTCAAGATCATTTCGCCTGTGGATCATGGAGCTTTCTCCCAGGAGCACATGATACAGGAGGGGTGCTTCTTTCTGGCTGAAGATACTCATACTTCCCAAGAAATCCAGAGACTACAGTTCCCAGTCAGGCCATGCCTTCAAAACCTTGAGCTGGGGAAACTAGGCACGAGGAAAAAATAATGGGGTTGTGATTGGGGGGAGAGGAGGAAGGACAGGCAATCCCTGTGTCCAGGGAAGACTGGAAGAGGAAACACTCCTATTTTGAGGAAAGAATAGAAGTGAACAGGTGCTATTTGGGTAGAGGGGAAGGAAATAGGCTGTCCAGTCTCCCTGAGGTTAGATTGTCCTCTGAATTGCCCTACCCATCACAAACACTTTTGTCCTTGGTAAAGATATTTCTGGTTATACTTTTGTGTGTCTGTCAAGGTCAGTCCCCTTTCCCAGACCTCTACAAAACACCTAACCTTTCAGAAAATGGTAAGTGCTAGAGGGAGATCCCAAGTTTCTCTAAGACCCAGCCTCTATCCTAAACAATCTCGCCCATCTAGAAAGAATAAGACAATTATTAATGACTTTACTATATACTGTGCGGTAAGGAGGTGCAAAGTACTGAGTGAGCTTCCAGGGGCAAAGTCTTTACTGATGAGTTGAATAAAGCTTCATAGAGGGAGTGGCAATGATTTGGGTTTCAAAAGGCAAGTATGAATACACTGTACAAAGAAGATGAGGGAAGACACTTCCAGCCTACAGGACTGAGTGAGAAAGGGCTTAGAAGAGATTAAGTCTAAAGTATGGAGGACAGAGGAAGACAATGTAGGATAAGATTGAAAATAAACAATAGCATCAAGCTATGGATGGGTAAGAATGCCAGGCAGAGTTTGAAATTCACTCAGTGGGAAATAGGAAGCCTAGAGGATTTAAAGAAAAGAAATGGCATGATGGATAATTGGGCCAATGAAAGATGATTCTGATAATAATATGAAGCCTGGATTGGAATGGGGTGAGTGGAGAAGGAGAGAAGGAAGCTATTGCAATCATTCAAAAGAGATGGAAGGTGGATTTTACTAGAGTTTTTCTCAGTGGGAATAAAGAAGGAATAAATGCCCGAAATACAGAGAAAACTTTGAGTGTATTGGGTGATTAAGAGCATATAAGAGAAATAGTAGAGGGAAAGATAAAGATAATTCAAATACAGACTACTCTGTTGGTAATCAGAAAGCATTGACTAAGAACAATAGCACATTTGAGCCTTGTTTTGTGAACATTTATGGGGAAAGTCAAGACCCAGCAAAAAGTCTAGTCAGGAAGACTTGTCTTCCTGAGTTCCAATCTATCTTTAGAAACTTACTGGCTGTGTGGCCCTGGGCAAGTAATTGAACCCTGTTTGCCTCAATTTCCCTGTCAAATGAGACATTCCTGAAGAAGGAAATGGCAAATGGCTCCAGTATCTTTGCCGAGAAAACTCCAAAAGGAATCATGAACAATCAAAGACAACTGAAAAATTAAGCAACAATGAGAAATTTACTGAATGACCATGCCATTAAGAGAAGTAGTGAAGTCAGATGGAGAAGATTTAAGGAGAAAGAGAATGAGCTTGGCTTTAGAGGTTTCTGAAATGGAAGAATCTTGTCTCTTGTCTTTACTTGGCTTTTGACTTGGACTTTGGTGGATATATGATTTTATCCTCATGGCTTCACTCAGGTCAACCACAGATCCTCTGGGCTTCCCATGCCATTATATATCTTGTCTATATTTTCCAAAAATTCTCCATAAATATTCTCTATCCAACATACTGAAAATCTACTACTTGCTCTGTTAGTATATCATTTACACTCATGTGCCAAAAGGGCTGTCTTCCAGTTGTCCCCTTCCTGTTAAGTGAATCTTCTGCCTCCTTTTCTAGTCTGCTTAATAATAATGTCTTTTAGGTTATTATTTTGTGCCAGTCTTTTTTTCCCTCTGCTTAAAAAACATGCTCTCTATTCTGTATACTTCAATTTCAGAATAAACTAACAATAGCCTTACAATACACAGTGACACACTGTGTGTCAAGGGAGAGAGAACAGAAATAGCCTTGTAGATCTGCTCTATATTGTAGGGAAAAAATAAGAGAAGAAAAGAGAAGAGAAGAAACTTAACTTTGAAAGATTGGCAAGACAGGGCAGAGATCAATGCCATGAACTATTTTAATAGAGATAGATTTGGGGCTTAAATGAGTTTGGGGATCCTCAAGAAAGAAGACAGAAAAGATCAGAACTGACTCAAATAATACCATCACCAGGATTCAAATGGGGGAAAATATTCATGGAACAGACCAAAGTATCTAATTGGATAGCCAGTTCCCTGAATTAATCCAAATTTGAATAGGAAGAAGAAGGTATGCTGGATTGCAAAGTAATACAATCCTTTTTTTGTGGTTCCCTAAAAAAGTTCCTAAAATTAAAATCCATTTTATTGACAAAATATTTACTTTCTCTTTTGTTTTTATGTATCACTGTAAGGAATATTATAATTTTTAGAGGTTTATTAAAGGTTAAAGATTAAGAATATACAAGTAAGAAACATGTGCCTAGGCCAGAGGCCTAGACAAAATAACCTCACATCATGGAAGAGACGCCTCTCTGCTCCAAAAACGGAAGTCCAAAAAAGGGCCCGAGCCCTTCAAAAGCCTTTGCTTAAATATCTTCTCGATCTCGGCCCAGGTGAGATTACAAGGCATTCTGGGGAAGTGGAGCAAAGGCTCATGGGGATTGTAGTCCTGTATTCGAGTCTATTTTTTACATCCCCCCGTGTGATCATTTGTGGAAAAATTAATTTTTCCCCAAAAGGATCATAAAAACATAATAAACTTAAAAGATTACAATAGTATGAGGATAAGAGAAAAAAGAATAAAACCAATAATTTCTGAACACATTGACAAAAAGCCGTTAGGGGGCAGTCCCCTTTGGCATAAAAGTATACATACAAATAAATGTTCAATCAACCACACCCAAAGTTCAATTTTGTGCAACTTGTGGTCTGGAGGCTTCTTCATGGTGGCTTCTCCAACAGTTCAGTTTCTGAATTCAGGGAAGTAGCATCTTCTTTACCTAAAATTCTTCTCAAAAAGAATTTAAACTTTGCAATTTGAATAATGATATTTTTTACATTCCCCCGTGTTGTGGGTGATTGAAAGATTCAGAATCAGTTAGGGATGCATGGCTGAGGTATGAGGTATATGAATCAATTGGCAAGAGATATTAAAAAAAGACACCAGAAAATCCAAAAGAAAAGAAAAATTTCTGGATGAAAATATAGACTATCAAAGTCTTATGTGTAAAAATTCCAAGTAGAAGAAAAATAAATCTATAACAGGTCCTTCAATCAGGGCCCAATCAAAATGATCTAAGTAATGATGCATTTACCCAATCAGCGCCAGGACTACAGAAAGGTACCACACTATGAGAGGCAGAAAAGGGGACCAGAGTATATAAACCAAGGTTCCGGGAGCCAAGTTTGAGGTACTTGGTAGAATGTGGAACAAGGAAGACCTGCTTTTAACGCATGTTAAACAGCCGCAACCTCGAACCCCAAACACGTTCAAGTCCTCTTTGTCTAGGCTCAAAGTGACATCAATTTCTCCAGGATTGGTTGGTCTCTTTGACCTTATGCTCTATTGGCACTATGCAGTGGCTCTTTTGTGTATATCTTGTCCTAGAATCAGACAGAATCATTAAGCAAAGTCCCATAATTTATTTAAATAATTAGTGGCATAATTTTTATAGTCACAAGCTTTTTAGGGCATGCATTAGAAAATGTATCTTAAATTTGTAGCACTGAAAATCAAAAAGTTAAAGAAAATCTTAATACTGGTGACATGTGCTTCAAATATAAAAAGGAAAGAAAAAATAATTAAAAAAACTGAAAAAGTATATTGCACATGCAAGAAAAATATAACAATAAAAGAGCTTTAAAAAATTCAAAAATATAGCTTATAACCATTGACACTCTGTGTCAGTTAAGAAAATATAAAATGCAAGGCTTTCTCACCAAAAAATGAGATCCATTTCCTCTTTGTATCTGGCCATGATCACTGTGAGTAGAAGGCAAATGAATTGAACAAGGTTAACAATTTTTCATCTTTAAAAATACAGTAGTACAACTATGTAGTTACCAAAATCCCCAAAATTCTCAATAGCCCAATTAATTACAATAGCAAAGAAACACACTTTCATATTTCACATAAGTTGCTGTATGACATTTTTAAAACCTATGAATTGATGGACATTTGTCACAATTTTTACAAACAGAGCAATCCTTCAACCTTGGTATTTAAACATATTTTTTTTTAAACAAAGTAAAACTCATCTAGGGTTAAGAACATAATCAAGAAATCTATATATCATTCTGGTAGAAGTAAAATAGTGAGCTTAAGAGCATAAATAAAGGGGTGCTCCTTGTTCTTGGAGGCTTTTCCCAAGGGTACAAATGCCCTGAAATTAACTGCCCAACTTCCATTCACATGTGGGAAGGTTGGGGGTTATAAAATACATTTCACTTCAGCTACTAGAATGGGCCTTACCTCGTGGTAGGGGCAGGCAAAAATAACCAGACTGTTAAAAAAAAATTCCAAAATCATATTTAAAAAACCCTTAAAATCAAATCATTTGAGGTATTTAGCACATTACATTTTCCCAAGGTTGTTAATACAATTATAACCAGTTCTGAAGTCCATCTATCCTCAGCAAAATAGAAAAAGGCTGTTTTTTCATATATGGGCTTATTCACAATAATATTTGTTCAACACAGTTATAGGGGAAAAACAACAGAATTTTAAAACTCAGTACATTCAAAATAAATTCAATCAACCTTCAGTTCACAGAATAATATTCAATCCAGTAATATATGAACTTAAAATCACAAAGTTAAACCTTAAACAAAAAATGCAATAGAATACAGAGATTTTTTAATAAACCATTGGAGTCTGAAATGCCTTAGAGCCTTTAGTCTCTTCAAAGTTCCTTGGGGTTTTTTGTTTGTTTGTTTGTTTGTTTGTAATTATCCATTTAAATGTCTATTGTCCGAAGGTAGAGTAGTAAAGGCTAGGCTATGGGGTTCAAGGGATCCGTCCAGGGCCCCATAGCTGAGAAGCATTGGAGGCCAGATTTTAACTAGAGACCTCCCGTCTCTGGGCTTGGCTTCCAGTTCGCTGGGCCACCCATTTTCCTCCCCAAAGTTAAAGTTGAATCTTTGGGCTGAGTCTGCTCCCAGACAGGCAGGTAAAATCAATGAAACTGCCAGAAGAGTCAAAAATCCTTTTAAACAGCCCATTGCTTTTTAGGTTTCTGTTTGAAAAGTCTGTTTCTTCTCTCTAGTCTTTTCTCTCTTTCCCCTCTCTGATACCCCTGTGGCCAATACCCCCATCCACGTGGAGGCTTAGCCTAAGGGAAAATTGCCCGGTCTCCTTTCCCTCTCTTCTCTCCCCTCTGCCCACGTGGCCAATACTGTTACCAGCTGGTCGCAATGAGTCCTGAGCGATCTGCTCCGAGGATCTGGGTGATGAGCCGGCTGGGGTCACGCTTGTGGGTCTGGGGCGCAGAAATAGGCAGGCAGCGGCTGGTGAGAGGCCAGGAGCAGGAGTGGCTGCGGGCGTGGGCAAGGCCGGGACCAGGTACCAGGTGAGGACGATCAGGGCTGCAGGTTGCAGGCAGGAAGCGGCGGGGCAGGTCCGGAGCCTGTAGCAGCTTTGCGAGGGTAGAAAACCTTGGCCAGAGAGATATGGCTCAAAAAAAAATTTTTTTTTCTAGGTACTAGATATTAAAACTGAATTTAAGATCAGAAAAGAAATCAGAAGACTGAAAGTTCTTTATCCCTTCGTGGTCGCCATAACTGTAAGGAATATTATAATTTTTAGAGGTTTATTAAAGGTTAAAGATTAAGAATATACAAGTAAGAAACATGTGCCTAGGCCAGAGGCCTAGACAAAATAACCTCACATCATGGAAGAGACGCCTCTCTGCTCCAAAAACGGAAGTCCAAAAAAGGGCCCGAGCCCTTCAAAAGCCTTTGCTTAAATATCTTCTCGATCTCGGCCCAGGTGAGATTACAAGGCATTCTGGGGAAGTGGAGCAAAGGCTCATGGGGATTGTAGTCCTGTATTCGAGTCTATTTTTTACATCACTTACATTTTCTAAAACATGACTCTCTTCTTCCAGTCATCCCTTATAGCAAAAAAAAAGGGGGGGGGTTGAAAACAGTTTAGGAAAAACTAACCAATACTTGGAAAAATTCTGAAAGTTATACACCCTTAGTTCCTTCCTTCACTCTGCCAAGAAGTGGCAATTATGGGTAGGGGGCTTTATTCTACCTCTACTTGATTATTGCAGTTTCTTCACATTCAATTCCAAATGTTTGGTTGTTCTTTCCTTGGCATTGTTCTATTAATGTTTATTTTTCCCCTGGTCCTACTTCCTTAACTTTGTATCAGTTCATGTAGATCTGTTTATACTGTATATTCATTTGTTATATGTTACTAATTGTTAAAGAAGCAGCAGTAGCCTAGTGGATAGAGAATTGTGTCTAGAGCCAGGAAGACTTAAGTTCAAATCGTCTCAGGAACTTGCTAGTTGTATAACTGGGCAAATCAAGTAACCTCTTATTGCCTGACCCAAAGCATGTATTGGAGAAGGAAATGGCAAACTACTTCCATTGGGTCTGGAAGAGTCCGACAGGACTGCACAACAACAACAAAATACATTTCATTCATGTACTTCAACTTGTTTATCCATATTCCATGTTTTCATTGGTTTTGATTCTTTACTGAAAGTGTAAAATGATTAAGAAAGGTGTTGGCTGATTTTCTGGTGGGATTTATCTTTTAGCACGGAGGAGAGGGAAGGTACTACACAATCTCTTTCCTAGGAAACGTCAGGTTTGGCATTATCTCCCCAAATGGGGGCTCTCTTCTGCCACCAGTTGGTGGACTCTTCAAAGTTCCTTGACAATGGTGGCCCAACAAGGGTGGCAACCACAAGCCTTCCTTCAGAAAGTAGGGAACCAAAGAATTGACCATCTTTCTCAGGAGCCTCGTGTTTCCATAGGCTTTAGGTTTGCAAAACCCAATTTATATGTATTAGCTTGATTGAACCTCACTAGAATCCTGTGAGATGAATGCCAGAGATATTATCTCTGTTTTGTAGTCGGGGAAACTGAGGCTCAAGGACATAAAGTAACTAGCCGAGGGTCACACACAGTGTCTGAGGCATGACTCACACCTATATCTTCCTAGTTCCTGGTGGCTTTATTTCCACTCTACCACAGCTGCCCATCCGGAAAGAAATTGTTCTTTAGGGGTCACAGGCTCCAATGAAACTGGCAGCTGGATTTGTTGAAAGCTGATTGTTAACTGCACCGACTTTGAACAATTAAATCCATAAAACTCTTATCCCGCAGCCTAATGAAAGAGGCAGGTGAGGAGGGTACATTGCCCAACAGTTGCTCTCTTCTTCCAGACAGAAAAGAACCAAACCAGTATCACCGAGAACATCTGCTCCATCTGCAGCCTCTGGGTGTGGGAAGAGGTCACAGAAGTGTAAGTCAATACCAATAAAGCCATCGGGACCTAACTTTATAGGTCAGCAAACACGGCCCTGAGGGGGGAGGGGGGCAAAGGAAGTAGCGTTAATGTTTAATCTTTGTGTAGTTGAATCGAGCACTTTCTATATTAAAGAAATGGAACGCGGGTCCAAGCTGCACAGTTAGGTTACTACAAAGTTACTCCGTAGCTCCTTTATGCCCACTCATCCCTAGGGAGCTATTCTCTATGGATTATTTCCCTGCGGTCTCCCTTTTCCCAAAGAGAAAAGGAAAAAGCCAGACTGGGAGTAAGCATACAGATCCAATCCACCCTAGGCTGGCTAGCTGGAGGGCAAGACTTCTTTAGCCTGTTGGCAATGGTGAGGTGCTAGCACCCTCTAGTGGACCAACTGCAGCAGCGCAGGTTTTTACATTGAGCTTACTGGAAGCCTAAGAATTAATTTTCATTAAGAAAAAGAGTATAAAGCTGGAAAAGGTAAAGTCTGACCCTTTCATTTTTTAAAATCAGCAAAGTAACTAAGCAACAAGAAGCGTCTCTCCTTAGATTTTACCAGCAGATGTCACAATTTTCTTCAGCCCCTTCTTTTGGAACATATTTTAGTTTTTCTCCATCTTGGTGTCAGTGACTCTGGGTGCCTTCTCAGAATAATAATTCTTTTAAAAAAATGTATATATTTATTTATTTTCTTTTTATTGTCATGCAAAAGACACTTCCATATTGGTCATTGCTGGAAAGCACATTCATTTAAAACTCAAACTCCCAAATAAAATCAAAGTTACACTTGATGTGAAAGATGACTCTGACAGTTCTCTCCCTGGAGGTGGACAGCATTCCCCATCATAAGGCTTTCAGGGTTGTCCCAGATCACTGAATTGCTGAGAGGAGCCAACTTTGCACAGATAATCATCATCCAATATTGCTGTCACTGTGTAAGATGTTCTCCCAATTCTGCTTATTTTGCCAGAATGATATTTTTGTATAAAATAAAGTACATTTTGAACAGTCCTGTGAATGTGTCAGGGTAAGGAGCTCTTGGAAAGGAAACTTCCTCTACTGGTGCAGGTTAATTTTTTTCTCTGTAATTTATCTTCAAGTCTTCCATGATCTTGAAGTGTTTCTTGACGGCACCAAGACCTTATGGGTTGCATTGGACGATCTTGCCTGTTATCCCATAGATAAGAAGTGTCAGAGACAGGACTTGAACTCAGTTCTTTCTTCCTATCTTCTCTATTGACCATGCCATGATGCTTTTTGCATAGTATCTTGTATAATTTTTACTTGTGTATGCTTCGCCTTTCTGTTTGCTGAAGACATTTTGATTCACTGGAAATCCTTCTGGTTCCATGATTTGCATGCATATAGCATAGTTGGGAAAATATTAGCTTTAAAGGAAAAAGAATGATTTGAATAGAAGGACAGCTTGGGATCTTTGATAGTATTATGAATTTTCCAAAGGCAATCTGTTGTATTCTCTTTCTCCTATTAAATCTCGAGTCCTGGTTCTTGTTGCCCATCTGATGTGTTTTTCTGAGACAATATGTACTGGGGGTTTAACTCAACTGCATTTCCCAAAATGGACAATAAGTTTAAATTAAAAAAAAATTCAGTTGTTTTTCCCTCTGTGGGTTGTACGGGCTGCTGTCTTTTGAGTGACTAGAGATTTCATTGAAGAGGCCCAGATATGTTCTAGAACATGGTTAATCAGCAAAATATCCTTTGCAAACAAGAAACTCTGGAGCATCAGTTTCCCCCCTTTTTAGTGTCAATGACTACGGATGCCTTCTCATAATAAAATTTCTAATTGTATACAATAAAATATATATGACTATAAAGGAAACCAAGTATATTGAAATACAGTTCTCAAATAACTTTTTTTAAAAGGCCCTTGATCTCAGGTTAAGAACCCCTGAACCTAAGGGCCTTATCATAGCTAAGATCAGAGAAGTTAAGTGATTCATTCAGGATCACACAGCTATTAAGTGGCAGAGCCAGGCAGATACTGAGCCTGGGTTATGCCTCTACTTCAAGATCTTCATGATTTTGTTGCAAAGTTTAAGTCAGGCAGACAGTCAATGAATTTTGATTAAGAATCTACCTTGTGCCAAGCACTGTGCTACATGCTGGGGGTATAAATAACAGCAAAAGACAATAATTGATTTCAAGGCATTCAGTGGGAGAGAGGGTGGGCAAACAAGATTTACACAGGACAAATTAGGGGTAATCTTAAAGGAAAGGCACTAGGATTAAGGAAGACTGAGAGAGTCTTTTTGCAAAAGTTGGGACTTGAGCTGAAACTTAAAAGGAAGCCAGGAGGCAGGGAGAAGAAGGAGGTGAGTCTCATGCAAAGGGGATAGCCAGGGAAAAGGCTGGGAACTGAGAGATGGAGTGTCATGTCTGAGGAATGGTAACAAGTTCCAGTGTCACTGGATTACACTGGATGTGAGGAACAGGTCCTGACAAGATGGTGGACTCCTCTCTTAAGCCTGTAAAATGGAGTAAAAAGAAAAGGAAATTGAGTTATGTTTTATGTTCCTAGTTTAAGCTCCTTTTCTCCACATCCACATCAGCAGGACCTTTAAGAAATGAACTAGTGAAGTTGCTTTAATTTCATGTCAATGATTAGGGTTGTAAATTCTATTCCATCAGCTAGTTCTTGTGACTAGATTAGAACTCTCTAATAACTGATGTAGATGTGGAATTTTGAACCCTTAGACTTCATCCTCCAGAAGTCCTTCAGTATTTCCCAGAATTCCTTTCCTCTCTCCACATTTGTATGGTCACATTCCTACATAATTCAGTGTGAGCCATGCCCTCCGCTCTCTTCTTTTTGTGAGTGGGCTGGGTAGTTATTATTAATAAAAATTTTAAAATATAATACTTTATTTATTGCATATTGGTTTTAAAACCACACTGGCCAATGATGAACAAGGGGAGGGACTGAATCATATTAATAAAAGGGAGCCCGCATGGTTCCATTATTCGTCCTTGCTTGCTAGCTTTAACACCTGTAACACCTTGTGAGTATCCATTCTCACGAGGATGAAATTAAATATTCTTTGTCACATTAAGTCCACGTTCAAGATTTTTAGAATAGTCATTCCTCTCATTGGAGAAAGGCATAAGACTAGAAACATTGGAAAGGGCCAAATTACACACGTTTTGAAAACCAAATACAGGATTTTATATTTGATCCTGGGCATAATGGGGAGCCAAGGAATAAAGAGGGTGATAAGGTCAGACGGACATCTGAGGAAGATCAATCTGACTTGGAAGATGGCTTGGGGTAGGGAGAGACTTGAGTCTGGGAGACCATCCAGCAGGCTATTGGAATAGTTCAAGGTTGAGGTGAGGAGGACCTACACCAATATGGTTGCAGTGTTAGAGAAGAGGAACCATTTATATAGACTATATAGAAATATGGAAATGACAGGACTTGACCTTTGATT
This sequence comes from Monodelphis domestica, assembly GCF_027887165.1. Lineage (NCBI taxonomy): Eukaryota > Metazoa > Chordata > Mammalia > Didelphimorphia > Didelphidae > Monodelphis > Monodelphis domestica. The sequence continues at coordinate 81,421,449 of NC_077233.1, forward strand.
GGATATGGAGCATGAGATCGAGAAAGAAGGTAAGGCGGAAACCTCAGTTGCAACCGTGGCTGATTGGAATGATGGTGATATTCTAAATACTAATAGGAAAATTTGGAAAAAAGAAGGGTTTTGGGAAAAAATAAAGAGTTCAATTCAGGACCTGTTGAGGCTAGTATGTCTTTGGGACATCCTGGTAGAAACATCTAAAAGGTAGTTTGAGATGTGCTCCTGAATGTTGGGAGGGATATTAGGGCTGCACAAATATATCTGAGAGTCATCTGCAGAGTGATGAAACTATGCGAGCTGATGAGATCACCAAATGAAGTATAAGGGGGATGGAGGGAGAAACAAAGAGGGTCCAGTTGAGCTTCAGCCTATACCATGTAAAAGATTTGTGTGCTTTTTTCTTAGTTGTTTTTAGGAATAAAAAGTAGGTGAATAAAAAATGAAGGTGAAGCATTGATCTTGTCTTGGGACTGAAAGAGTAGAGAGGCTGAAGAGTAATGAAAAAAATTTAAACCATGTGCCAAGGATGAATTGAGCTGGTCACAGGACTGGCAGAGCTATGCCACAGCAGGAATTTTCCAACTTGGAGTTTTAATATATTTTTGATATTTGAAGGAAATACAGTTTTTTTGGGGGGAATTTCTGACCAGTTGGGAGCAGCAAGGTGATGCAAGGGCTAGAATGCTGGACCTGGAGTCAGGAAGACTCTTCTTGATTTCAAATTTGGCCTCAGACACTTACTAGCTATATGACCCTGGGCAAGTCACTTAACAATGGAACCCTGTTTGCTTCAGTTCCTCCTCTGTAAAATGAACTGGAGAAGTAAATGGCAAGCCACTCCAATATCTTTGCCAAGAAAATCTCAAATGAGGTCACAAAGAGTCAGACATGACTGAAAAGACTGAACAACAAAAATCTGCACATTAATTGACTCAGTCAGTTAGCATTTTTGCTATGTGCCAGGCCCTATCTTAATTGCTAGGGATGTAAAGAAACTAAAAACACAAAAATGTAATCCCTGCCCTCAGGGAGCTTACATACCAAGGAGACAACATGCAGATTCCTATGTACCTATTGTATGTCTTTATATTTATACACATTTATATGCATTATAACTATGAGTGTATGTGGTTATATGTGTGTTCATTTAGGTAGCTAGAGAGAAAGAATGATAGAAATTCAAATGGAAGGTGATCTCTGAGAAAATGTACTGCTTTGGGTGGTTGGGAGGTAAGGATTCCTTTGTAGAAGTTAAGATTTTTATCTAAGTCTTGAAGGAAAACGAGGCTAAGAAAGTGGTGGAGAGAATTCCAGGCATGGGGAACAGCAAATGAGAAGATCCAAGGGTCACTGAGGTGGCCAAACGTAGAGATGGGAGGTCCTAGGTTCAAATCTGGCCTCAGACACTTCCCAGCTGTGTGACCCTGGGCAAGCCACTTGACCCCCATTGCCTAGCCCTTACCACTCTTCTGCCTTGGAGCCAAAACACAGTATTGATTCTGAAAAGTCAAAAGGTCAAGGTAACATTTTTTTTTAAAGAAATGATCCAGAGGCAGGAGATAATCTGTCCTGTTGTAAAAATTAAATTATGTCTCTAGTAATAAAAATATTATATTTTATGAGGTTTATTAAGGATTAGAATCAAGGATGCAAAATAATAATCACATGCCCATGGCTGATTATCCCTCCCTCCCCCCCACACACACTTAGCTTACTTAATACATCATTGCAATGGAAGAGAGAGAGGTAGGCGGTTACAGCAAGTTAAATACTAATTGTGATCTCGCCCAGGTGGAGACTCAGGTGAGATTATAGGGAATTCTGGGAAATACCAAGGACTTCTGGGGATTGAAGTCTAGGGTTCAAAATCTCCATTTTTACACTCTGAAAGGAACAGTAAGAAGTCCAATGTCACTAGGTAGAGTATATAATGGAGGGAAGAATTGTATAAGAAGACTGGATGGAAAGGCAGGAATAGGTCAAATTGTGAAGGGTTATAAAACTCAAAGAGATGATCATATATTTGATCCTAGAGAGCATAGACAGTCACTAGAATTTATTGAATAAACAGATGGTCTGTTGTGCCCCTCAGGAATTGTCTTTGGCAGCTGAGTGGTGTATGGAGTGGAGTAGAATGAGACTGGGGTCAAGAAGACCAAGTACCCAACTATTCAATAGTTCAGGCATCAGGTGATGAGTGCAAGTACCAGGCTGACAATGGTAAGTGGGAAGGAGATGGACCCAAAAGACATTGTGAAAGAGAATTGATAAAAAAACAAAAATACTTGTATTGAATGTGTGAAAATTGTCTCTAGTAATAGAAATACTATATTTTATGAGGTTTATTAAAGATTATTAGAAATCAAGGAATAAAGAAATACAAAATAAGAAAACCATGTGCCTAGGGCTGATTAGCCCATTCAAAGCTTACTTACTACATCTTGCAATGGCCAAGTAGAGAGTGAGTGGGAGGCAGAGAGCCAGTTAAATACTAATTGTGATCTTGTCCAGGTGGAGACTCAGGTGAGATTATAGGGAATTCTGGGAAATACCAAGGACTTCTGGGGATTGAAGTCTAGGGTTCAAATCTCCATTTTATAGATGTGAGAGGTGAATGGGAATGGGGTGTTGAGGGTGACAACAGCTGAGCCAGGCTGGTGACTGCAAGGATGATGATTCTTCCCTCTCTGCTGCCCCTCATTTTGCTTTGAAATAGAGAAGTTTGGAAGAGGAAAGGTTTGAGGAGGAAAGAGAATGAGTTTTCCTTTGAACATGTTGAATTTGGTGAGAACTGGAGCAAAGAGCTTGCTACAGAGAATTTCCAAATGAGGAAACTCTCATACTGATAACGAATTCAGGTTCTCACCTTTTCTGCGTTTAATAACTGTAAGGAGTTAAGACTTACACTGGGACAGAGGGCTGAATTTAAAGCCAGATCTCCCTTACTCAGAGGCCAGTTCATTGCCTTTTACTGAGGACATATGGAACATTTGGGTGATTTTTAGGAAATTCTGAATTGAAGGAATGCACTTGCATTCACAGGATACAAAAAAGGCTTTCCCAGCCCTCTTTCTTCAGGAACAAGTATGGGAATCTTATGAATGGGGCTCTTATGTGGGTTTTAGGTGTGAGTATGCTAAGGGAAGAGAACTGGGTCCTGGAGATTGGGGTCAGGATAGAGGAGAGGAATATTGCCCTATAGTGTAAATTTTTTTAAAAAAGGCTACATTAATTCAATTAATGTGAATAGCAATAGAGTCTGATGAAGTCTTGCTGCTGACTGAATTCTTCTTTGTGAAGTGGAGAAAAGGATAATGGAAATGTCACAGCACAAGTAGAATTTAGTTACTTATAGTCTGAGCAAGGATCAGGAATTAACTAAACATACAAATTGGAGGGAAAGCACCAGAGGGGAAAGACCTGTTTGAGGGGAATCATGGTCCTTAGGAGGGTCTTAGAAAGGCTCTGGTGAGAGACAGAGCCTATCTTTCAGATGATGAGGATTAAGGATGTGATAATAGGTAAGTGATTAAGATAAGAGAGTGGGTTCAACTGGTCTCCCTCAAGGTACTCAAGTGTCTCTGATTGAGGACTTCTCATCTCATTGCCACCTTCATTAATCTTCACAAAAGTATTAATGGGCACCAACAGAGGCCAGCTGGTCCAAATTCTCAGGGCAATGAAAATGAAATTTACTTTTTTTTTTTAATATCCCTGCTATGTCTGACAAATAGCCATCTAGTTTCTCCTCAAATATTTCTAGCCAAGCAACCATTTAATCACTGAACATTTATTAAGCACCTATGTTTCCGCCACTGTCCCAAATGCCAGAGATATAAAAAAGGGATAGTTTCCTTCCTTAAGGAGATTACAGTCTAATGGATGAGTTTATAATCTAATGCACAATGTGCATTATGTGTCAACCCATTTCACTGGGTTTGGTTTAGATCCTAAAAAGATCTTTTTTTTTTTTGTTAAGTTGAAATCTGCATTATTATGCCTTCTTGCTTCTGTATTCTAGAGTAATAGAAGTTTGCTTCTTCTCATGTGGTGATAGATACATAAATGTGCAAAGGCAACAGTTATATATCCCTTTTAGTTTTCTTTCCTATAGTTCCCTGCTCAGCTCTTAAGAGGATTTTTTGTAGAGTAGAATGTCATTATTCCTTTGATCTGACACTATTTCTTTATTAATTCAATCTCAGATCATTTTAACTTTTTTTTAATAGCTCCACTGTATTGTTGCTTGACATTAAGTTTTGTATTGTTCCATTAATTAAAAACCCTCCTATCCTAAGGCTGAATTCTATGCTTTTCTTTGTCAAAGTTACTCTTCTTGGTCCCATGTGGTATTCTATTTGAGAATATCCATTACGGGTTGGCAATGAGTCATTGATCAATTCTCTTTGGGTCTGATCTTATTTTTATTGTCACACTTCCATATTGATCATAGTTGTAAGAGCAAACTCACAGGTTACCATCCCCCAAATAAAAACATAAATACACTGATGTGAAATATGACTCCAACAGTTCTTTCTCTGGAGGTGGACAGCATTCCCTGTCATTCAGGATTGTCCCAGATTAGTGCATTGCTGAGAATATCCAGGTTTTTCAGATGATCTTTGTCTAATATTGCTGTTATTGTGTACAATGTTCTCCCAGTTCTGCTTATTTCATTCTGCACCAGTTCTTGCAGATATTTCCAACTTTTTCTGAAATTATCTTATTTTTCATTTCTTATAGCACAATAGTATTTCATCACCAACATGTACCACAAATTGTTCAGCCATTCCCCAATTTATGGACATCCCTTTAGTTTCCAATTCTTTGCCACCGCAAAAAGAGCTGCTATAAATATTTTTGTACAAGTAGGTTCTTTCCCCTTTTTAATTGTCTCTTTGGGTTACAGATCCAATAGTGGCATTACCAGATCAAAGGATATGCAGAGTTTTATAGCCCTTTGGGCATGGTTCCAAATTGCCCTCCAGAATGGTTGGATCAGTTCACAACTCCATGTATTAGTGTTCCAATTTTGCCAGGCATGATTTAAAAAAATACTGGGACCTCCTCCCCTCCCCCGAGAGTATTTTTGTTGGGGGGCATTTTTGTTATCTTATTCCCTTCTTTTGCTATGCAGCATGCCATGGTGAATAGAAAGGGAATCTCAGAGTCAAGAAGGCCTAGATTTTTTTTTTAAACCCTCATCTTCTGTCTTAGAATCAATATTAAATATTGGTTCCAAGTCAGAAGAGTGGTAAGGGCTAGTCAATGGGGGTTAAGTGACTTGTGCAGGGTCACATAGCTGGGAAGTGTTTGAGGCCAAAATTGAATCCAGGACCTCTCTGGGCCTGGCTCTCAATCTACTGAACTGCCTAGATGCCCCAAGGCTTAGGTTTAAATCCAGTTTCTTGAAACATACACTATATTTGTCCCCCTGGGCAAGACATTTAACTTCTAAGTCTGATAAGCAACTCTGTAAGACTTTAAGTTGTAAAGAAGGTGGAGAGAATTTTCTCCCTCAGGCTACTCATAGGACGATAATAGGATATTGGGCTCAGTATTAGGAAAATGTTAGTTCAAATTCCATATTAAATACTTACAAGCTCTCTGACCCTTGGGAAAATCACTGAACCTTTCTAGACCTACAAATGGATTGAATGGATGGGACTTCATAATCTCTAAGTAAGGTGTGTTCAGCTCTAGATCTATGAGCTGAAGAGTTTTCTATACCAAAAAGTCACAGTCCAGTTCTAATAACTATCCTCCACTGATGTCTTATTATTTTTAGAGTGTAGTCAAACCTCAAAGGCTAGGTCAGAGGAGCATTAGGGCTGCCATGTTCTAAGAGTCTCAGAATGCTACAAAGGGGATAAATTATTTGTCTGTTGCCTTGGTATTAGTCTTGATTATTAGCAAGTTAGTTAATAATAATTAGTTAATAAAGATAAAATAGTTCAATAAAATGAATATTCATTATTTTAATGAGTTTTTCAGAGACCATCTACTAAGTTGTAGAACATTGTGATCTGAGTCAGAAAGGGGAGGATCTATGTTGAAAACATTACAATTCATTGAAGTATAAAGATATCCGAAAGGGTCTGTTAAAAAAAATGACAGTATCATAGAGCTGGAAGGAACCCTAAAGGACATTGACTAGGACTCCTTCATTTATAGATTTAAGGAAATGGAGGCTGTAAATGGTTGTGACTTGCCCTGAGGTCATGCAGCTAGTAAGAGTCTGAGGCTGTTTTTCTACCCAGGCTTTCAGTTCCTACATTCTAACATACCAGCTCTTGTCAAACATTTTGTTTCATCTCTGGCATTTCCTTCATCTACTGACAGCTAAGTGGCCCAATGCAGTCAGGAAGGCTCATTTTTATGAGCTGAAATCTAACCTCAGACTAGCTGTGCAACCTTGGGCAAGGCATTTAGCCTTGTTGATCCCAGTCTTCTCACCTGTGAAATGAGCTGGAGAAGGAAATGGCAAACCACTCCAATATCTTTGCCAAGAAAACCTCAATGTGGTCCTGCACAGTTGGATACAAGGGAAAAACTGAACAACAAAACCACACTACTGAGATTGTATCTATTGAGACACTTGGATTGATCTCTGTGCTTATGCCATGTGTGTGTATTCATGTGTTCATTCCATCTATTTATCCCTAAAGGGAAGCATTTGTAGTCATAGAAAGTTGATCTTAAAGTCAGTAAAATAGGGGTTGAAGTTCTGCCCCTGATGCAAACTGTCCCTATGACCCTGGAGAAGTCACTTAACTTCTCAATTTTCAGGTCAGCTTTCTAAGACTAATAATTGCAGAAAAGGCAACCAATCTGATTTGGTAAAGGGAGTGCCCAGTACTAATGAAATCAAAGATCCATTTGCCATCCATATAGTATAGTATAGTGGTAGTCTCTCAGTGACCGAGAATGACGATTGTCTTTGTGCATTATCATCTATTGATGTACCCTCATGTGGCTTTGGAGTCCAAAGGCTGAGGCGCACAGTTTGTGGCACATGGGGCATGGGACGCCAGTTGTTATGGGAGGTGCGGTTGTGGCCTGGTGTCGGCGTTCACGCGCAGCGGCAAGATGTCGACGTCGCTCGTCTTCAAAGGTGGTGGCGGCATGGTGAATGTGGGTTCTCCAGCTGCTTCTGACAGAGGCAGCAAGTTCTAGTTGCTTTGGTGTAATGCCAGCCCACTTCAAGTTGGACTTTAGCTGATCCTTGAATCTTTTCTTTGGTCGGCCTTGTTTCCTGAGTCCAGCTGACAGTTCACCATAGAATACCTATCTTGGTATTCGCTGTGGGTCCATGCGGATGACGTGTCCAGACCATCGTAGCTGGGTTTTGAGGACCAGGACTTCGATGCTGGTGGAGTTGGCTCTGTCGAGGACTTCCTGGTTGGTGATTCGGTCCTGCCATCGGATCCTCATAATTGACCGGAGGGAGCGTTGGTGGAATTGCTCCAGCTGTTTCATGTGCTTCCAGTACAGTGTCCATGTCTCACAACCGTACAGGAGCAAGCTGAGGACCACTGCGTTGTACACTTTGAGCTTCGTCACAGTGCTTACACCTCTGTTTCGGAGGACTTTAAAGCGCAGCCGCCCGAGTGCCTGGCTGGCCTTTTGGATCCTGGCATTAATCTCGTGGTCTAGGGACCCGTCGTTGGCGATGGTGCTGCCCAGGTACTTGAAAGTGTTGACGTTAGAAAGCTGCGTGCCGTTGATTGTAATGCACGGCTGGTTCGTTGGCCTCCCTGGTGCGGGTTGGAACAGCACCTCTGTTTTGCTGAGGCTGATAGTCAGGCCAAACAGTTTTGTTGCTGTAGGGAACCTGTCCACAATGGTTTGGAGATGATTTCCTTGGTGGGCCATGAGAGCAGAGTCATCTGCAAAGAGAGCTTCCAGGATGAGCCTTTCTGTTGTCTTTGTTTTTGCAGTCAGGCGGCGAAGGTCGAATAGTGAGCCATCCAGACGATATTTGATGTAGACGCCCAGGTCTAGATCCATCACAGCATGTCATAATACTTGGGTGAAGCATAGGTTGAATAGTACCGGAGCGAGGACACAGCCTTGTTTCACGCCATTGGAGATGTTGAAGCGATCGGGAGTCTCTCCACCAGATAGGACTTCCCCTGTCATGTCGACATGAAAGAGCTGGATCAGTTTGACGAATTTTACTGGGCAACCGAGCTTGCTGAGGATCACCCACAATGCGTCCCTATTCACTGTGTCGAATACCTTTGTCAGGTCTATGAAGACAATGTAGAGACTCAGGTTCTGCTTAAGGCATTTTTCCTGCATTTGCCTCACCGTGAAGACCATGTCGATGGTGCTGCGATCTGGTCGGAAGCCACATTGTGATTCAGGCAGGTTCTGCTCTGAAACAGATGACAGGAGTCTGTTGAGTATAACACAGGCGAGGATCTTTCCAGCAGTGGAGAGTAGTGAGATGCCTCTGTAGTTGTCACAGGCTGCTCGTGCGCCTTTGTTCTTGTATGGGGCTACAATGGAGGCATCTCTGAGTTCTGGGGGCATGTCTTCCTCTTCCCATATGCTGGTCAGCACTATGTGGAATACCTGGAGCACCTTTCCCTTTAAGGCCTTGTACACCTCGGTTGGGATCCCGTCTTTACCGGGTGCCTTGCCCGCACTCATTTGTTTAATGGCTTTTTGGACTTCCTCTATTGAAGGAGGGACGTCAAGTTGTTCAATGGAGCGGTTTTGGGGGATCTGGTCAAGGGCGCTTTGGTCGACTGAAGACCAATGTATGGGGTGCTCAGGGTGGGGTAGTATCTCTGGTACGGAGGGCTTGTCGTGCCCTCCTCGGGCAGCTCTCCAGCCTCTGACCCCCACCTGACACCCAGCTCTCACTTGTGGCTCCCAGTGGCTGCTAGCATGCGGCAGCGGCCACACCCTGGGCAACGGCTTCCACAGGCCAGCTAAACCTTGTGAAGGTAGCCATTGGGTCGTCGACCCCCAGTGAACCAGGGCTTTGCTCACCTAGCATGTGAAGACTGCTTCGGCTGAACAGGCGGAAGAAACCAACAAGAAGGTTCAACAGCTGAGATGGCGACAATGCAAGGCACTGTGGAGTGCTCAGGGCGTGTTGGAGCACAAAAGACAACACGGCCATCCAATGCAGCTGAGGAAGTCTCCAGACGTAACAATTTTTCATGCCACTGGACCCAGGCTTCCAAAGCCGAGAGAGTGGGACTGTCTCTGTGCATTGATTTTTCCACTTAAATCTCCTTCACGCACAAGTATCTTTGTGCACACTCATCTATCCTGCCATCCATACTCTATGCCAATAAGCTCCCTAGGTCTTCTCATCCTCTGCTTTCTTGACAATCTCTTTCTATACAAGTAGCATAAAGGACCTACTTAATGTGATGGAGGTCTTCTTTAGTTCTTTTAATATTTTGTAGGTTTCAGCATGGCATTCAAGATAATCTAACTATTGACTTGAGCTTGTCTCCTTTTCTGTTCAGAAATCCCTGATGATGTCTGTCATGCCTTACCTGAGGCAGGACCAACATATGTTCATAATTAGGATAACTCCCATGTAGCAAAAAGTAAAAAAAAAAAAGAAGGATAATCCATGCCTAGGGCAAAGGAAGTGGAGTTTAATTTGCTGCTTAAGTTGCTGGTTGCTGCACAAAAAATCCCAAAGCTGGGAAAATTCATAGTTGAGGTTAGGAAGACAAATGTAGGGAATGCTGGGAAGTTGACAGTTTGTTGAAATTAACTGCATTCTCCAAAAATTTTGGCTTGTTGTTGTGATGGCTTGGATGTCTTATTGCTGGCAAGTACTGATGTCTCTTAGTAGGTAATAAGAAGGCTTGCTATGTCTCCTGTACAACCAACTCAGACCAACAATAAATGCATACAAATTAGTACCACATCTTATATGGAAACCATGATGTAGACTATTTACACTCACCTTACATTTATTTATTAAAAAAACCCAAAAACTCTTGGGGGCAGCTGGTTGGCTCAAATCTGGCCTCAGATACTTCCTAGCTGTGTGACCCTGGTGCCTAGGACTTATCACTCTTCTGCCATAGAACCAATATCCAGTATTCATTCGAAGACAGACGGTAAAGGTTTCAACAACAACACCACCAAACTCTTATCTTCTATTTTAGAATCAGTATTAAGAATTGGTGCTATAAAAGATAACTTAGTTAAGCTATTGTATTAGGATAAATTCAATGTTTTATTACTATTTTATCTATTTATAACTTATGCACATGATCCTCTAGATGGCTAATATTATAATAAGTTGTAATCATAATATAATTAATGATAATTAATAATAATTCAATGAATTAATTGAATAATTGGATATGTGCATCAGTAATCAATAATCATATTGTGAGCAAAAATCACAAAGAAAATCCTCTCAAAAACCTTGTCAAGATTTCCTTGCCAAGGGGAGCTGTGAGCATCCTGGAAAGTGTCTGGATAGTAAGATATCTCAGTTGGCTTTGAAGCTATAAGAAGAGACCCTGGCTTTTACCATACATGAAACTGAAGAGATCTTCTCTGGTCATCCCTCTAAGGAGAGATATGCAGAAGACCACTCCCATCTTAAAGGGCAGGGGATTTGTATAATTTGACTCTCTATATACAGGTTGATGCATAAGTATTGGGTCTTTGGCCAAGGTAGGATGGGCCTGGACCCCAGCATTTTGTAATTTACAACTTTCTACAATAAATGTCAGTATGGCTCAGATAATTTCTTCCCAGTAATTATTTTTCATTTTTTACACTTCTAAGAGAGAAGAGCAGTTAGGGCTTGACAATTAGAGTTAAGTAACTTGCTCAGTGCCATACACTTAGCTAGGAAATGTCTGAGGTCAGATTTGAACACAGGACCTCCTGTTTCCAGGCCTGGCTCTCTATCCTCTGCATCACCTAGATGCCCCTCACCACACATTTATATAAATATGCTTTAGCTTACCAAACATTTTGATTTGAGTGATCATGTTCCATGATCTATATCCATATAATGTCAACAGGAGATATGACTTAAGATAAGGAAGAGAGATGCTAGCCAGATCGACAGATTGGCTGGAGAAGCAGCAGGGAAAGGGTCTCGAATGCTATGCATTCTGGGAGAGCTGCCTGGAACTTTGAAGCCAACAGACTGGAGGAGGTCATTTCCAATCTGAGAAGTGAAAAAGGAAAGGTGTTTTTTTTTGGGGAGCAGGATCTAAGAGCCCATCCAGCTGAGACCTGTCTTCCTTAGGGGACCCCAAAAGATACCTCCACTGAGACTACTACAATAGCTACTTCTCTTCTCAAAAGGATTTAGTTTGAACCTTTTGGCTGGAGCCAACTAAATCCTCCCTGTTGGATCTCTTTTCCCCTTACCTTGTTTCTTTAAATTATATCACAAGTTTTAGTTAGCTTTAAAAATAAGTTTAAGAAGCAATTGGCAAGAAGAGAGGTCAGGGAACAAAAGCCTCTGGTCTACAGACTTTGAAAAGCCAATCTGCTAGGGGGGAAACTTCTAGGGCTCCCCTTCACCCTCTTTTCTTTTTCCCTCTCATACCTTTGCCATTGTCTACCCAAATAATCTCAAGAAATCTTTTTGAAATTATTTAGACTTTGGGTTTGGGTTTGTCTCAGGGATCAAGCAAGGAGATTAAGGAAGGGGCTGATTCCAACCCCTGAGACTCAGTATTTCTGACCAAGGAAGCTATCATTTCTTTCCTTGTCAGTTGGTCATATCTAAACCCCAGAGGCTGGCAGTTGAGATCCCCTTGGGGAGGTAGAAATTACTGAGGGTCATCTTGTCTCACAGAGACAGTCCTGACCTCAAGGGCTCTAACTCCACTGAGAGAAATACAGTGTCTCTTCATTGATTAAACGCCTATCCTGTCTCCTGTCCTCTATCTCCCAAATAACTTCCCTGTGGAATTATACCCTTTTCAAGGAGGCGGACCTGGCTTATCTCTCCCCATAAGTAATGGAGGAGAAAAACCAATCCCTTCAGCCCTCCCCACCCTTCCTTTCCCTCCTTTCTCTGGCCTCCTCCATTACTCCACACTGTTGATTATTCAACCATCATCATAATATGATCAAAACAGGAAACAGGTTTAGTTTGGCATGACTGGTTCCTACTGAACCAATGCTAGGCTCTAGTCATTTCTAAACAATCACAAGCCATCAGACTTGAGAATCAGATAATCATAGAATTTAAGATCTGGCAGGGACACTGGATGTTATATAGTCCCTGTGCATCTAACATGAAGTCTGAGTTCAAATATACTTAACTTGAGAATTTTAGCATAAATACTTTTGAATTAATTAGTTAGAAAACATGAACTAATTCATTAGGCTGGTAGAGCATACAACTATATTTCTAGGTATTATAGGAGTGTACTTGTATTAATTAGCAGTTATAAATGAAACCAAATGAAATTAATTCTATTATGAAACTCATGAAAGATACAAACCTGTGGATTTCTGATCATGTGACCTACTGTTGAACACATTGGATGCCCTTTATAGTCTTCTTTTACAGATGGGAACTCTAAGACCCAGAGAGGTTGTGGCTCACCTACGCCTGCTTGTTAGCATTTAGTTAGTTGCTGGCAAATCCAGGCCTCCCAATGGGATCTCCTCCAGGGCCCCTTTCTACTCTGCTATGATGCTGTTCAGTAACTTTTCTGAGAACAAATATGAAGCTTCTTCCCCTCTAATTTTTGGAGTATCTTTTTTCTGTTTCTGAAAACTGCGCAATCCTGGCCAATGGTTAATCTTCTGTTATCTTTCTTTTATTCCATAGTTTCTCAATAATTTTTCATTGTTTATTCGTTCCAAGGAGAGAGAAAATGGGTCATTTCATATTGGTCTGATCATAAGGCAAATTCCTAAATGGAAGAAAAGTATGGGGAAAATGGTGAAAAAAACAATACCAATTTTAGGTCATATTAAAGGCAGAGTTATGAAAAGAAAATGTTGCTTATATGTTGACCAGTATAGGTTCTTCTTCCCTTGATAAGTTTAGATATAAGTATTATTTACATAGTGCTTTAAGGATTATAAAGAACTTTAATAGGTGGTCTTGTTTCACCCTCACAATAAGTCAATGAGGTAGGTGCTCTGTTTTATGGATAAAGAAAACAGAAGCTTGAGAGATCATGTGAAACGTTCAAGGCTATTCTCTGAACCCCCATTTTAACCTGATTTATCACCCTAAATGAGCAACTAGATGGCACAGTGAATAGAGTGCCAGCTTGAAGTCAAGAAGATTAATCTTTCTGAGTTCAAATCAAAATAAACCTACTCATTTTCGAATCCTTGGCAAGTCATTCAACTAATTGCCAGTCACTTAATTCTGTTGACTTCAGTTTCCTTATCTATGAAATGTGCTGGAGAAGGAGATGGCAAACCACTCCAGTATCTTTGCAAAGAAAACCCCAAATGGAATCCCAAAGATTAAGACATGACTAAAAATGCCTGAACAACAGCAGTATCACCCCAAAGGACACTTGGGCTTTGCTGTCATAGAATACCTTATACAACTATCTACATATTCTGTATATGAAATTCTAGGTCCCTTTTTTCAGGTCTAAGGTAGCAAGAATCAAATCTCTTTATCCTCCTGTTGACTATCCAAGACTCTTATCATAACCCTTCTAGTAGATGACTACCCAAATTACTGAAATCATTGAAACCACTGAACATTAGTTTCTACAACTCCTGTACTTTCGTGTTACTATAAACCCTGTTTCTGTCCCAACCGTCAAGACTATGGGATACGTATTTACAGTCGCTTCCATCAATCCTCATGAAGCTTGATTTAGTTTTCTCACTCTCTTCTGAATATGTTCATTTGTCTCTTCTTCCAAGAATGTGATACTCAATATATACAGTAGCCCAGGATTTCAGATGTGTTTTGACAAGAACAAAAGACAGGAAAATGATTACATCTTCTTCCATAAACTCTTTAGAAATATATTTTATTGATATCTTTTGTTTTTACTCAATAAACTCCAGCAGTTCCCCTTACTAACTTCAAAATTATAAGTAAGACCTTTTGTTTGATTTTTCAAATCTGTTACAACCTGACCTCTTCCTATAGCTCCCATCTTTTTAAACTTTATGTCCCTCTATATATTCTATGATACAATTATATTGTCCTCCTTGCTGTTTCTTGAAAACTCTTCATCTCTAGACTCCATTCTACATAAAATGTTCTCCCATCAATTTCTTGTGTTCTGTCTTTCCTGATTTCCTTCAACACTCAGCTCAAACTTTACCTTCTGCAAGAGGTCTCTCCCACTCCCCAATCCTAATGATGTTTTCCTTTTAAGATAGATCTCCATTTACCCTGCATATACCTTGCATGTATCTATTGTTTTGTGCATGTTGTCTCCTCTATTAGAATCTGAGAATAAGAACCATGTTTCCCCCCTTTTTTTGGTTTGCAGTGTTTAACACATTGATTGGACCATAATAAAGCTTTAGAAATGCTTATATATTGGCTAACATACCACCAACCCTTCCCTCTTGCATCACTCCTCCAGATCTATCACAGACAGCCATCTCTTAAAATATTTTTTTTTCCAGAGGGTGAAAAAAAATCAACAAAACAAATCTACTTATATTTCTTCTTTGGGTCCAAACTTGATTTTTGTAATTCTGCAAATTCAGTTTGGATAGTTTTGATTTTCTCTCTCTCTCTTTCTCTCTTTTTTAAAATTTATATTATTGTAGTCATTATGTATGATATTTTCCTAGCTCACAAACTCAGCCTATCACTCTGCAAAGGTAGTATGAATCTCTTCATGTTTTTCTGTATCTGTTATTTTTGTCAGAGTAAAGTAACATTCTATTACATTCAAACATTTGTTTGCCCATTTCCCATTTGATGGGTATCCATTTTACCTTTAGTTCTTTACTATCACGAAGAGTGTTGCTATAAATATCTTGGTGTGCATAGGGATTTTATTTTTTTCAATGATCTTCTGGGGGTATATGCCTAGTAGTGTAATATCAGGAAACTATTACATCCACCTAGGATAGCATTTAGCTTGTGTGGGCTATGGCATTGTTGAAATGGTTACACTTGAAGTCCAATAAAACTCCTGACTCTTTCCCCCTTCCAACAGGAACTATTGTTTAGCCACCATCACCCCTTATTATACTTTAAAAATTAGGTTTGGAAATTAAACATAGAACTTTAATTTTTCCCAGTTTGGCTCTGTCTTATTCATTTTGACATGCTATTCTTGCCCATTGAGTTCTGTTGGGTCTGTACTCTGTCACCCAACACAAGCTTCATGGTGCCTGTTAATTTGACAGAAACTCTACCATCCTTTAAATAAAAAAAATGTTGTTAAGCACAGGATATTCTATAGGAGATTTCTTTCTAAGTTTATATTGAACCATTAAGATATATTCTTTGCCTCTGTTATTCGGCCAGTTTTGAATACACAAAATCATACTATGATTTCTGCATAGGTATGACATGATATTTTTACCAAAGTATAGAATAAATATAGCATTTGATGTATTTACCAATTCTCTCAAATCTAAGTATATAGCTATAGCATTCCCAATTCCCATTGACAATAACATTGTCAAAATAGGAAATGGCTTTAAGCTGTGTAATAAGTGGATTAAAAGAAGGGTTCAAAACTAACTTACTAACTAACTAACTATATATATGATAACAGATAACAGGTTTATTTAGCTAAAGGGTAAAGGTAAAAAGGGAATTAGGGAATAACTAACTCTTAACCCAAACAGAAATCAAAACCCTTATACCTTCTATAATTATTCTAAACTAAATTCTTACAGTAGTAATTAAGGCTAATGGGGTTTTGTAGGAACAAGGACAAAGACCAAAGAATCTCACAACCAAGAGTCCTCTTTGATTCAAGCACTAGTCCTAGTCCCAGCTCTGTTGAAATCCACTTGACAGGGGGAAGCTGGGTAGATTGAGAGCCAGGCCTAGAGATGGAAGGTCTTGGTTCAAATCTGGCCTCAGACACTTCTCAACTGTGTGACCCTGGTCAAGTCACTTAACACCCATTGTCTAGACCTTACTGCTCTTCTGCTTTGGAACCAATACATAGTATTGATTCCAAGATGGAAGGTAAGGGTTAAAAAAAAAAAGAAATCCACTTGACAGCAGTAGCCCTGGCAGCAACAGCAGGCAGGAACAGGCAGAATATAAAGAAAGCCAAAGAAGAGGGAATCACTGGCTCTCTGGGTCCACCCCAGAAATACCAGACAGAAATCCTCTCTCTCTTCCAGAGGAGTTCACCAATTGCTCTCAGAAACTGCCTCTGTGCTCCTGAGAGTTCTCTGTGTAATGTTTTTTGTTTTTTTTCAGGATCTCTTGCTGTCAGCTTACCCTGTTAAAATCCCTTACTACCACTGGTATGACCTTTATTGATGCATCTATGTTGAGTTTTAGTAATTGTCATTTGCCTAAGTATTCCCATACTATGTCCAATAATCTTTTCTAGAATTTTTAAAAAAATTGAAATTGAGCTCTTTGAACTCCTACAAAATCTACTCTTTTGGAAATGACTTTGCATTCTTAAAGGCTTGGTCAGGAAAGCACAAGTCAAATCTTGTTTTCTAAACAACACAAAATGGTTTAAAAGTAAATACTTCTAAAATATTCCATTGTTTAATAGACATAGTGAAAAATAAATATAATCCTGTAATTGTCCCAAACATTTTTGTACATCAGAAAATCTAATCAGGAGCTGTGCATAATAACAGGCTAGATTTATGAGCCATAAAAGGAACACATAATTATTATCATCCTGGCTAAAAATTTCCTACTCAACATTCTTTGTCCTTGCTTTTCATATTGGTTCTTTTGCCATATGATTTCTCTTTAGAGTTTTTTAGATTTTATTTATGTTTTTCTTAGAGTGATTTTAAAATTCCTTTAATGTCAACTCAATACTTCACTAATTTGATGAGATTCCTCAACACTTTTTTACTAATGCCATGTGCTCATCTTTGGACTCTGCCAGTGGAGTAGGTTTCAGACCATGCTTGTCAGCATGGAGATAGAATGAATGACATTTGGTTTAGAGGATAAAGAATTATGAGAGATTTCTGTAAGTCAAGAAGAGAAGAGTTCTAATGTGTCTCAGACATATTGCCTCAGTGGCCCTGAGTAAGTTACTTAATTTCTGTGAGCCTAATTTGTAAAATGAGAGGGTTTGACTCCATGAACTGTAGGGTCTCTCCCAACTCTCAATCTAGGATTTTATTGAAATAGAGGATATGCCATTATAATATGTTTTAGACCCATGGATGGAAGGTGAAGTGCCTTTCCTAAAGGAAAGGCACCATTTTGGGTTCTTCAGCCTTTCTATCTCCCATTCATGACAGGAACTTGTATCAAAGATGATAGATTAATGAGCCATGGTCAGTATAAGTAAGTTGTTCTGTTAAACCCTAAAAAGTTGTTACTACTCTGAAGCATTTTCACTTTCTGTTGGTCAAATCTAAGGTGACTATGTGAGTCCACTACTCAGTACCTCAAACCTTTTCCATGCCCCATGGTGGCTACTTGCATATAATAGCTGGAATATATGTGCTGACCTAGATGAGTCTAATACTGGATCCCAAGCATCACCAAGTATCACCAACTGCTTCTTCTGCTTGGTGTTCATTTCCTTGGAAAATGAATATCTGAAAAATGGTCCTAAGAGATGAATTTTTCAAGGATGATAAAGCTTCCTTAGATGGGAGAAGCTTTAAGGTAGGAAGATAGAGAAAGGATAGAAGTTTTAGATACCACGGGGGGGGATAACAGAGTCGAAGTAGAGATATGAGGTGGCAGGAATGAGTCTTTATTAATTATCAATAAGCCACAGCCAAGCTCTGATCAAAGGACCCTTCCGAAGGCTTTTACCAGTCCAGAGATCCAGATTCAATACCACACAGGTCAGAGAGATGATAGAGAAAGGTTAAAGATGGAGCTGCTCCAGCAAGGACAGCCATCAGTGCGAGCTGGAAGGGAGCAAGAGCAGAAGACAGAAAGGAGGAGCTGGCTGGGCCCTATTTAATCTCTTTGATATGCAAATATACACAGTACATAGGGATGATTATCATTGGTTAATGACAAGGTATAGGTGTGATTTCTCTTAACCAGGTGAGCACAAAGAAACCTGTGTTCCCGCCTAACCTGGGGGAAGCAGGGGTCAAGGGTCAGAGGCTTTCCCAGCCACGTGCAATACTGAGCATGCTCAAGACTGAGCATGCTCTCTTACATACCAACTGTTTCCCTTGCCCATAGTTAGGGATGGACTGCTACAGATAGCTACTCTGAAAGTTCAGGAGTGCTTGTGTTCTTCAGTTGGATCTAACTAGCAGTGGTAGGAATTTTCTGCAACTACACAGCCTTCTTGGATATGAAAATCATTGTCAGAAGGAAGAGGCCAAGCTGTGATTTGACTTTCCAGAAGACATAAGAGGCAGTTACTCAGGAAATGTACAGCTGAAGTATAAGTGAAATGGTTCCACAGGAGTCGCAAAAAATGTTTCATGCTTTGGTATTTTAAGCATCAAACACCTAGTTTTTAATGTGTACTTTGGAGTCTTTTGTGTTCCAAACATTTATTTTATAGTAGAAAAAATAAAAGGTTTCCTATCAGTACTTAAGCTACCTTATATATTGAGGACTTTTAAAATCCATTCTGGGGAGACTTAAGACATAAGCCAAACCTAAGTTTCAAGTGTTTTTCCCTGGAATTTTTGGTTATAAGAGAGCTGGGAAGCAATGAAAAAACATAACGACCTTTAAAACTCTTTAGACTCTTCCAGGGCTAATCTGGTTTCTTCTCTCTCCATTAGCTTATAGTCTCATCACTCTTCCCAAATGTTTTTGAATCTTATTATTTGTCATTTCTTGAAAGACAGTTGTATTCCATTGCACTATAACTGGGTTTTTGCACAATCCAGGAAGGGTTTGTATGTGACTGTGAAAAGTGGAAGAAGAAAAGATTCTACAATGGTGCTGAATGTGATCCACCATTATTTACCAATGTAGGATAAACAACTTTGAAAAATTACTGAGCATTCAGTTTTGTTTGGTCGTTCTCTACATTTATATTACTGTATTAACTTGCCACATTGTTTCACATTTCCCCTTTATTTGACCATGTATCAGTTCAAAGAAGTATTTCCATGCTTCTCTGAATTCTTCATATTATTTCTTATGATGTAGTAATATGCCATTGCATTCCTATAATAGTTAGTTTTGTTATTTTTTAATAACCGATTTCCCATTTTATTTCTAGGTCTTCCCTCCCAAAAAGTGCAGCTAGAAATAGTTTTGTGTAAATATAAGATCTTACTTCTTATTTTTGACCTCTTTGGAATATTTGCTCAGGAGAAGTCCCTTCTTTGGGTCTTAGTCTCTTCATATGTAAAATGAGGGCACTGGGTGAGGTGATTTCCAGTCTTTTCTATCTCTAAATCCTTTAATCCTTTGGGTTCTCTAATACTTGGCATTGACACCTCTCTTTGGACTGGCATGACTTCTCTGTGGGCTTCATTAGTCTTTTTGAATGCCTTAAAGGGCTTCACACATGATTACATTTTCAAATGGCTTTTTTTCTATGACTTATTTACCTCTGAAGATCTGCTTATTGTCCCAAACTGTGGGTAATGAGGTGGGAGGAAAAGACGCTTGCATGGTCCACTTCTTTTTTCTTTTAGCAATCCCATATTTCTGGAATGAATTATCTGGATCCCTTAAGCACTGCAAAACTTTTAGGAGGCTTAAAGGTCTTTGGTGCTCAAGTCTTAAATCTATATGGCATGTGATTAGGAAAGGAATGCTCCAACAGTCCTGTGCTTTCCTTCTGTATATACTTAGCTGGCATATAAAAACAAGCGGTTTTAGAAATGAGCTGGTTACTCCTACGGACTTGCCAATGAAAAGAAAAAAATAGTGAAATCAGAATCCAAGTGTGATCTGTGAAATAACCAAAAGAATGGTTTAGAGTAGGAATCAGGGATTTTTTTTTTTCTGATGAAAGAAAAGATAAAAATGTAAAAAAAAAAACAACAAAGCAGACTTCATCCACTTTCTTTCTCTAATCCTAACTGCCCAGAGGCAGAAAAGTTTGTAATCCACATTCTAGAGAGTATTCACCTGTGTGCTTTCTGAAGGTGGGGTGGAAGCCCAAGTCCAAATATGTGTCTTAATCTTCCACCTTTATTTAGTCAAGCATCAAGGATAGAAGACTATGGCATGAGGACAAAGAAAACCTGTCTGATTCATTTTTGTTGTGATTTACCATTCAAGTACAGAGTCCAGTAAATAATAGTTTGGATGAGGAATGTGGACAAACTGAAGAAGACAATAATAGAATAAATTCAGTTTATTTTATCTGTCTTTTGAAGGATTCTGATGCGATCACTCAGGTCGAAAGTCTTGCCTATGAAAAACTTTGATATTTGAATGAAACTAAAATTTTTTTGCTTGTTTAGCCTTTGCTGTCACTTATTAGTCTTATCAGTCAAGTTTAACATAAAGTAGATTCTTTCTTCCTGGTCTTTTTACATTGGGCTGGAACTGTATAGAGTTCCTGTCATTAGATGTAACATTTATTTATTTTTTATTTTTTAATTGAAAAATTTTATTTAATTAATTAAGGATATTTTTCCAAGGATACATGATTCATGCTCTTTCTCTCCCCTCCTCCCCTTGTCCTCCCCCTAGCTGATATGCATTTTCACTGGGTTTTATATGTGTCATTGATCCAGACCTATTTCCATATTATTGATATTTGCAGTAGGGTGATCATTTAGAATCTACATCCCCAATCATATCCCCATCAACCTATATGATCAAGCAGTTGTTTTTCTTCTCTTAGATGTAACCTTTTTAAAAAAAGATATATAAACCTTACCTTCTGTCTTATAATCAATATTATATATCGGTTCCAAGGCAGAAAAGCAGTAAGGTTTGGCAATGGGGGTTAAGTGACTTGCCCAGGTTCACACAGCTAGGAAGTTTCTGAAGTCAAATTTGAACTCAGGGATATACCTTTTTTCAAAGGCACAACCTACCGGAAACACTGGAAGACTATGTTGCAGTTTATAATAGGAATAGCCAAGCAATAGATTTGGATCTACTAGTAGCTTCTTCAATGAGGGTGCATCTGTTATGAGTTCCTTCTGGATTTTGCTGTAATTGTCAGTAGGGAAATATATGCAACTGGCAGCAATGTATGTGACTCTTTCCCAGCTCACACTGTAACTGCTTTACAGTTAAATAGTCATTCCCTGTATCTCAAGACTTCTGGAAAGTAAAAACATAGCTTCTTTTTCTCCGTCAAATTGATACTTTCTCCATTTTATATCACATCCCTTTACTTATATAGTCTAGCTTGTGTAAATCTTCCTATTTATCAAGAAAAAATATTGAAAACAAACTAATAAAGAAACCATGAGCAAGAGCATATACAACACACCAAACCTTAGTTTCTCCTCCATCCCTCTGCAGAAAGCTGGGTGGCAGCTAGGTAGCACAGTGGATAGAGTGCTGAGCCTGGAGCCAAGAAGACTCATCTTCTTGAGTTCAAATTTGGCCTTACACTTACTAGCTTTATTAAATACAAGACCTTGGCCAAATCACTTAATCCTGTTGGCCTCAGTTTCCTCATCTGTAAAATGATCTGGAGAAGGAAATGATAGAGCACTCCAGTATCTTTGTCTAGAAAACTCTAAACCGGGTCCCAAAGAATTGGAACCAAGTAGCAACAACAGCTACTGAATAAAAAGGATTGTGTTTATTCTTCTCTTTCTACTCTTTTCTTACAATAAGTTTTAGGAGCCTCCAGATTAGAGTCTCATTCTTCAGCTCAAAGCAGCTGAAACCATTACATACCAGAAGATAGAACTTTGGACCTGAAATCAGGAAATACTAAGTTCAAATCTGGCCTCATTTCCTATGTGCCCAGAGGCAAGACACTTAACCTTGATTTGCCTCAGTTTCCTCAACTCTAAAATGAGGATAAAAGTAGCACCTACCTTTCAGAGTTGTTTTGAGGATTAAATATTTGTTAAAACACCCACCCACCCACATACACTCAGCATAGTGCCTAGCACACAGTAGGTGCTACAGAGATCTGTCTTTCCTTTCTCTTTCATGTCTCTCCTACTCCAAATTTCTGAGACTTTAAGCAGCTAGTAGGACTCAATTTTTTTAAGCCCTCTGCATCATTTGCTGAGATATGTTCAATGTCTCTGTACAGGTAGCAAGGCTTAGTATTTGCTTTTTGAGTGATTTATATAGCTTGGACCAGTAATTACCAAATGGAAATGGCTTTAAATAACTGCTATTTTTTATAATTTCCAAATGCTGCTGTATTGTCATTAGTATTTTGTAGAAAATGGAAGGGAGGGAGAAAGAGGGCTCCAGGAGACCAGATAAATGACTGTGGAGAAGCCCCATTCCTATATGACTCAAGGCATTATAGTTTATCACTGACTTCTTGTGGGCTTTTGCACCATGGATCTTTCTTAATATAACTCCACATATTTTTGATCATGCTTCCTCGTGAGCAACCATGTCTTCCTCTCTTCTTCTCCTTTCTATTTCCATTATTAACCTAGGCTGAAGATTTTGATGCGTTGGTCCTAGCTAAAACTGTGAACTAGGGTTATGTTTATTTTTTGTATTCTTCCCCCCCCCCCCTCCTGGGGGAAGCCACAAGCAAAGTAGATTGAAAGTTAATCTTGGATTCAGGAAGATATGGGTTCAAATCCCATCTCTGCCCCATATTGTATATGAGACTCTGATAAATCATTTAACCTCTCAGAGTCCTGACAGTTCTCTAAGATTATACACTGTAAAGAAGGTGCTGCCTTATGTAGGTAAATGGAGATTCTTCAATGGGAGTGCTTTATGCTTTTGAATTTATAGACCTAGTCCCTATGCCTCTTCTCTTGCTACTTTCTCTAGATGACTTAAATAAGTAGGTGTTGCACTCTAATGAGTGCTGGGGCTTGAGTCAGGAAGACTGGGCTTCCTAAGTTCAAATCCAGCTTCAGACACTTAGATGTGTGACCAAGGGCAGGGTATTTACTCATATTTGCTGCAGTTTCCTCATCTGTAAAATAATCTGGAGAAGGAAATGGTAAACCATTCTGGTATCTTTGCCAAGAAACCCCCAAAGAGAGTCTCGAAGTCCAACACAACTAAAATGACTGAATAATTGACAAATAGGTGTTTTATCTCCACTATTAGAATGTAGGCTTCTTGAAGGTAGAATGCCTATCCCAGGATACTTTGCATTTTGCTTCAGGCTTGATAAGTCCATTCATTCTCCATGTCTATGTTCTTTCCTTCCATCTCCTCACTTCCCCTAGTTCCCGTTATTTTTACTCTCTGCCAAAGTGAAGATTCAGAACTTCTTACTCAAATAACTATGTGGCTTTTAATGATTGTTGTTAGTTTTAGTTATCCTTTAAGGAAATCCCCTGTGCTTCTCAGTGAGCAATACTAAACCCCTTTTATCCCTTCCTGCCTGGAGGCAGTGTCTAGAGTGCCAGACCTGGAGTCAGAGAGATCTAAGTCCAAATCTGGCTACCTTGATTTGGTGATCCAAGGCTAGTTACTTAACCCCTATCTGACTCAATTTCCTCACCTGTAAAAGAATTATAATGATAGCACCCAACAACTAGGATTGTGAGATGAAATACTTGAAAAGAGTTTAATAATGTGCCAATTCATAGTAGGTGCTTAATAAATGCACATTTCCTTCCTTCCTAGCATCATAGTGGGAACTTCAAGGAATAGAGCTTTCCAAGTACCTTAAAGAACACGCACTTCCCACCTCTCCCCCCACAAAAAAAGTCCCATGGACTTTTCTAGAAATGACTGTTGGTTGTCTCAGGGAAATCAGTCAAAGCAGAACTATTCGAATCTATCACCTTTCCTGGATTTCCTTCTGTCTTGTAGAGAGACAAATGCTGATCCATCATTACTTTTGATTGCTTGTGACTCCCTAAAAGCCTTCCCAGGGTATAATATCAAAGAAAACCCATCATATCTTATTATATCCAGCTGATGTATGTAACCTGAAAAGAAATCTCCTCTGTTTATATATTTCCCATAGTGCTTAGAGGATGATACATTAATAGAGCTCTCAGGATCTTTAAGGAACTATTGCTTAGCTAAGAATCCAAGAACATGCCCCGTGGTTAGCTGATCTCTGGTTGAATATCTCTAGTGATGGGGAATTTTTTCCTGTCCAAATGGTCTCTTCCCCCTTTCCCCCAGAGTCAGTTCAACACTTGTTATTTTCAAATTCATTATACATTTAGAGCTGATAGAGACTTTAGAGGCCATCAAATCCAACCTCTTCATTTTGCTGACTAGGAAACTGAGGCCCAGGTTCCTGGCTTGCCCAATATCCCAGGGATTACCCAGGAACTCTAACTTTAGAACCAATGTTTTGTCCTTTAATAGTTTCATTTATAATTTTTATTTTCTCCTCTAGTGAGTAAACCATTGAGGGTAGGGACAAGAGGTTCTATTTTTTTCTTGTGCCCCACAAAACAGGTTAAAGTTTTGAGTAAATGTTTATATTTGCTCCTCATTGACAGACACATAATGTTCTGTAAATCCAACACCATGTGATTTATGCTGTTATCCAGCAGATGGCAGCCTTGGACTGCTCTCTTTTTAAAATTAAAAAAAAAAAAAAAACTTATTCTTGCCTTTGGACTTCTCTGTTCTATTCATTCATTCATTTATTTATTCATGCATTTTTTATTTATTCATCCATTCACACATTTATTTATTTATTCATTCATTTATTTGTTTGTTTGCTTATTTAATTATTTTTGTTCTTGCCTTTGGGTTTAAGCAAAGACTGGGAATTAGACTTAAGAGAAAAACTACAGCCATAAAACATCAGCATTGGCTTCAGTAGAAAATGAAACAAAACAAAAAAGAATACAAAACACAAACAAACTATGACTATTATGACCTAAGAAATTTCCTGCTAGAGTTAGCTCTGAAAAAGGATCATAGGAAAGTGTTGGACTTGGAGGCAAGATATTCTTGGGTTCTAACACCACCTCAGGCACTTCCTTTGTGTCTCAGGAAAGCCATTTAACCTAGATGGACTTTCATTTCCTCATTGATAAAGTTGAAATTATAATAACATTATTTAACCTACATGTTGACAAGCTCCAATGAGATAATGATGTAAAGACCTTTTCAAATATTAAGTAATATATAAAGGTGAACTGTTCTCATCATCAGTTCTTAAAGTTCACTATCATTATTTTTTATAGTGGTGGAAAAGAACAAAAGAACGAAGCCTGAAATTTGACCTCAGCATTACCAAGAATTCACTTATTGGAGGGCTGGTCTTGATCTTTCTGGGGATGGGGAAGAGCCCTATTTTTTTTTACTGACAAAGATGAGTCCCATTTTTGTCCCTGTATGCTTTAAGATGAATATTTAAGTTCAAAATATTATGTTCAAAGATGGCCTTTGTTCCCTGTAGAAAATTTAAGTACCAAATTCTGATAGAGAAAAGGAAAGATGGGCAGACACTTGGGAGAGTGTGTCTGTGTCTGTGTGTGTATGTGCTGCAGAAAGGGATATTAGCTGTAGAGATATAATTAGGGACAAACTCTCTCCAGTTGTATACATTTCAGCTGCACAGGGTAGTGGCTCTAGGAACTGCGTTTGACACATAGGGTATGTAATACTCAATTCGATTCAGCTTAGCAAATATTTCTTAAGCACCAACTCTGTGCAAAGAGCAGTCTTAGTTACTTGGTATACAAGGACAACAATGACATAGTTCTGTCCTTAAAGATCTTGCCTTCTAACTGAAAGGCTTCTCTCATGAATACAGATCAGTGTAACAATGATTGCCCTGGTCTCTACAATCTGAAGCCCAAATCTCCACGTTTTACCCCTCTCTCTGGGTCTTTTGTACTTTTAATTAGGTTTAGGGGTATCTAGCCTCTCTACCATTAGTGCCAGGTCCCCTGGATTATTTTAGGGGGTCCAGCACTCCATTTATATTTAATGACTTAATAATTGGTTTAGATTTTACAAAGGTGTATTTACTCAAAATCTAAACTAAGAACAAACAAAACATGCCCTGAAATATTTGGGGGGGATATCATGCCCTCTGCATACTCTCCGGTCTCTGGGGAGGGAAAGGAGATCAAGTTCACATCTTAGCTTAATTCCTACATAGCACAGTTACACCAAGTTCCAAGTCCAAACCCCACTTGGCTTGAGGCCTGGGCACCCTGACTTCCCATGACTTCCTGCCTTGAGTCTTTGTCCAAGGGGAATTCTTCTTGCACTTAAGACTGAAAAAGACAAATGAAATATGCCAGGATCTCCTCCAACACCCTCCCCCCTCCCAGCCCAATTCTTTAAGACACAGGACCTAAAAAGAGGTTGAGGTAGGGAGAGAGAGGAAAGTAGTCATTCCCTTCACCAGTTCTATTCATGGTGCTTATGGGTGAACAGGACCATTTATTATCTCCTTGAAAGTCACCAGAATGAGAGACACAGAGTTTCTAATCTCCTTGGCTGGTCTTTTAAAAGTTCAAATCTATTCTGCATATGTCATCATTTGAAAGAAGGTATTCCAAACCAGGTAGTAGGTAATGTGCAATGTTTTCTTTCAGTGGTAGGACCCTATCCCCTACCACATAGGTGTTCCATGTTATATGATCTGAGCATACAAAAAATAAAGCCCTATTACTTCAGTCAACTCAAAATTGGTAACCACTGGTACCTCCAGGTACTTGGTGAAAGGTTCCCAAAGTAATATTTGAATTGAGTCTTAAAGGGAGGTCATGATGCCAAGAGGCAGAAATGTGTTGGCTCAAATTCATTCAACAAGCATTTGAGTAAGTTATTTATTTTCCAGCTACCTGTTAGAACTACAAAGACAAACAAACAAACAAACCAAAAACCAAGACTGTCTTTCACCTCAAAAAAGTTTAAATTCTGATGGAATATATTATAACATATAATATTATAATATAACATATAATATTATAATATAATATATAATAATAAAATATATTAAAAAGTATAACAATAAAAGGCAAGAAATTTGATTTTTGTTTTCCAAATTCATTTTTTTCTAAAAGAATCATAGCACTGAATTAACTT
Source organism: Monodelphis domestica (assembly GCF_027887165.1). NCBI lineage: Eukaryota > Metazoa > Chordata > Mammalia > Didelphimorphia > Didelphidae > Monodelphis > Monodelphis domestica. The sequence continues at coordinate 81,448,615 of NC_077233.1, forward strand.
TAAACTGAATTAACCTTATTAGCAAAACAATTGTTTGTTCAATATATAATATAATGCCTCAACAGAATGATCTGTAAGGGTGTCTGAGATAAATTTTTTTTCTACTGCTCTATCATCCCAATTAAAAATGCTATATTTAAGTATAGCCTGGCACTAGCCTCTTCCATTTCCTTTCTATATAATTTCAATCTTCATAAACTTTGATTTTGGTTTAATATTTGAAGAAATATCTGAAATTCATGGGGACATCATGTAGAAGAGGATTAGACTTAATCTGCTTAGTTCAAAATGAGTTTAGGCATTTTGAAGAAAGTTCTGAAATCTATAAGCACAATTGCATTAATTAAAACAAAAACAAAAAAGTCACATGATTTAGCACTAAGAGGAGATACCATTATGAAACAGATGATGCTAACTCAAAAGTAAAGTCACTGAGCTATTTTTGAGCAGAATCATTTATCTATTGGGGTAATTTTTAGACCTCATTCAAGAATATTGAGAATCTATGTGACATTCACCTATTATAAATGGAAAGTTAATGTGAATGAAATGGACTTTGGGGCTAATAATATTCATTTTTCTGTCATGAATACAATGACGTGAATTGAAAAAAATAAATAAGTTTACTTTGTGATCTTGCACAAATCACTAAACCTCTCTCAGTTTGCTTGTTTGTGAAATGAAATAGGGAGAATGAAGTGGATGATCCCTTTTTGCATTAGTATTCTTTAATTATTAAATTTCCAGTTAATTGAATGTCAAAGTCAATAGATCATCTAATTAAGTTTGGCAAAAAGATCTTCTTTGTGCACATTCTCCCGAGTTTCAGACAAGATCTCAAATTGCGGCAAGAAAAAAAAAAATCCCAGAGCTTTGCAGCTGATGGGTTCCTTCTGGATGTTTAAAGGTTATATGGGCTAAAACCTCCTGACTCCTGGAAGATTTCCTCTGCTCTGATCCAAGATGGAAGGGGGGGGGGTGTCTTCCTTTGTCCAGTCTGCTTTTTTCCAGATGGCCAATGACCTGTTTTTAAGGTCAACTCATCCTTCAGCCAAAAGGAAAACAAACTTTCTTTTTGAATTTGCAAGTTGTGGTATTAACACATAGTCTTTTGAAAAGAATTTGAATGCTGAGGAGGCAAGAGATGCTGATGAAGAAGAGTCAGCTTTCTCTTATCAGCTGTTTAGTGACTTCTTTTCTCTGGAGAGAAGTATGTAGAACCTCAATCTCAACCTTTCTTACTAGGAGTGGAACCTTTCTCCCCTGTTCACAGCCTACTATTAAATCATACTTATTAACCAAGGCCAGAGAGCATATCTATCTAAATTAGCAGCTGGAACTTAGAATTAGGATAATAATAATTTATACTTATAAAGCACTTTAAGGTTAACAAAGTGCTTTATGGATAAGAAAACAATATTCTCATGAGAAGATTTGAAATAGTATGGTGTTTGGTGAGTGTGTGTATGGGTCTGTGTGTAAATGAGAGAGAGAGAGAGAGAGAGAGAGAGAGAGAGAGAGAGAGAGAGAGAGAGAGAGAGAGAGAGAGAGAGAGAGAGAGTTCCAGACCATGAAGGAGGAAGGAAGGAAGAGAGAGGGTTGCTATGTTTTACTATATTGGCTGTATGACTCTGGGCTATGTGATTTTAGGCATATTGCTTCTCTGGAACTCACTTTCCTTCTGTGTAAAATGAGGGGTGCTAGATGCTCTCTGTGTCTTTTAAACTTTAACATTTTTAAAATTCATAAACCCACAAGAGAGTGAGATGATTTACATAAAACTGAAAGCAGTATAAAATGCCAGCTTTTGTCATTATTATCCTGAATGATGCACACATACATATATTCAAATATAGGTATTATTACTACTATTAGTTGAAAATCATGTTGAATTCTTTTAGTAGATTCTACGAAATACCACATACTTCTTCTCAGGGCTCCTCTGGGCCTTAGGTTTTCATTTAGGGTAGGATTCCTTGCCTTTTTTGGTTCATGAACCACATATCTGCCAATGACCCAAATGTGCCTAAGTAATCTTCTATGTGACTGCTTTGTTCCACAGTGCTTGACAACCTTCCAAAGTCATGTCATCAACAAAAGATACATAAAAAAGATGTCTTCTCCTTTCTATTAAACTGAAGATTCAGCAGTAGTTCCATTTTCCCCCATGTTCTTTTCTCTTTGCTTGAAAAGAAGCCTTTTTCAACAAAGAAAGTTGGTGATGCCCTAAATATAATAAGTTCTACAATAATTAGGATTTATTCTGTGTGATAAATCAAGGGAAAACAATCAGAAAACTTTTTCTCTTCAGTATTTCCAAAAGTATTTTAAGGGAAACATGAATTTGTACTTTAGTCTATTAAATTAATACTAATATTAATCTTTCCTTATCAATTATTGTAGCTATAGAAATACAATATAACTGTCTAAAAGTAGGATCCAGGAGGTTCTTGGTTCTTTATACCGTTAGCCTTTCTATTCCCCGCTCAATCCACCAGAAGTACTCCTTGAATTGTCCCACTCCATTGTCAGACTAGTAAAAGTAACTGGGAATATTTGGCCTAGAAGAGAAGACAAAGGAAACATGATTCAAGTATTAGAAGAGTTATCATGTAGAAGAAGAATGAAACTTCTGTTCCAGAAGGCAAAACTTGAAGCAGTTAGTTATTATAGTCCTTATAGTATTTGAATAAAAGCATCATGTATTCTCTCTTCTTTGCTCTCAGTGTCTTCCCTAGGTCACCTCTCATTTCCCTCTACTTTGAATGTTCCTCCTTTTATGTGGTTGCAAGACACTTCAGACTCAGGAGAAGCCTTCTCTGGAAGCCCTTCATCTTTCCAATTTTAATCCTTAAATTTACTCCCTGAATGGAACACAGCATTTTTTTTTTTACCAAGTCTGCCTAATATAGACGAACAGCACTGTGTATGTAGAATATAACCCTGGACTTTCAGTAAAGAAAGAGAGCTTCTGATCCTAGATTTACTTTTCTGGGACTCAATTTCCTCATCTATACAATAGAGACACTGATACTTGCAAGGTAATGCTTTATCAGATTGTGAATTTATTGAGAATCTGTCTGGCATAATGGGAATAGTTCTAGACTGAAAATCTGAAAATTTGTGCTCATATTTTGTATCTCTACCTGGCTAATTCTGTGACCAATGGAACCTTATTTTGCCTCCCTAAATTTTGATTTCTTTACCTGTGCAACTCCTTGTTATAAAGAATTAGCTCATTTTTAAGTCCTAGTGGCAACATAATATCCAAAGCCCATTGTGTTCCCTCTTTTTTGGCTTTAGTAGTTAAATTTTAGATGAAAAGATATGAGTATAATCAGGGAAATTCCTAACACCAAGGCAGAAATTATATTCTTTGTCTTCTACCTTCTACTTTGCCTACTTTACTTATTCGACCTTTATTGTAGTTATAGCAAACTTCAATTAAATAGAAACATGGAGTAACAGAATAGTAGTTTATATTGTATTGTCTCTGGATTGATAAGACATTAGAAGAGAAAGTTGGGGAAAAGCTGACTTTTCTTACAACCTTCCTTAGCCTGGATTCTCTTTTCACATATACTTGCAGAGACAATGGATCTCTTCAATATCTTTCCATCTCTACCACAGTCCTTGTCAATCAGTTGAGCTTTTTCATACATGCATATAGGGGGCTGGTGCTATACCAGTCAAATTGTTTCTTACCAGCACTTTCTGTCTGTCTTTATAGGCAGCTGGACATTAAGATATAATTTCACAAAAATCTCTTCACAATGACAGAGGCAGGGAGTTCATGTTGTACCAATTTTATGTTGTTCTTCCTTTGCTACTTGGAGTAAAGAGGCTTTAGTTACCAATGAAGAGAGAGGAAGTATACAAACCAATGGAGAGAAGAACTGAAAAGGACTAGGTCAAGGACTTGGAAACTGAAAGGGAATAGTCCACTTGAACTGAATGAAGGACTGAACATCAGAGCAATGAAGGGAAAGGGAAGGATGAAAGACTTTTTTCCCTACAGTTGACTTCCTCTTGCCTATATGACTTCTGTAAGCAATGTACTAGTTGTAGTAAAAAACAACAACAATAACTTCAAAAAATCTGCCAGTGACAGGAATCTAAAAGGAAAGCCAAAGACCATTAGGATTTAATATGCTATCATTTTGCAAGTTTATAACCCATACTTTGAGCTGGAACTGAATGAAAACTGTATTTAGAGTTTCTAAGTTCTTACATTATTTTCTGGTTCTCCTGGAAGCTTGACTTTGATATCATTTGCAATTTGTGTTGTATCATCTATACTCTTTGCTTGCTTGTAGCTTGTGGCTAAGTAAACTTATTCTCCTTGGACCTCAGATTTCTCCCATATAAAGTGGATGAACTAGATGGTTTCTGAGGTTCCTCTAGCTCCAGATATATGATTCCATGATCTTTTCCTGTGGAGTAGGATCAGCTTAATGGCTAGAAGCTCCACCTACTGGTTTAATTTATATGGATAGAATGCGTGTCTAGTAATCACTGTCACCTGGGTCATATGGAGAAGTATTCTTATGTGAAACTCTTTACTAGAGACAATTGGGATACACTCACAGAGAGGCAATCAAAGGAGAATTCTTCTTATCTTCCAAGGAGAAGGTAGCAGAGATTTCTACAAAATCATTGCTACTTCTCAAAAATATGCTTATGTGGCATTAGGAATTCCTTCTGCTCAACAATGAATATCTGCCAAAAAAAAATTACAATTTTCTTGTAGCTTTTCAAAACCATTGCAAAATACTGTGGGCTCATGCTCATGTGTCTTGTTTCCCCCACCTTTCTTTTTAATTTTAATTTTTGTAAACAATGTAATTGCCAAAATAGAAATTTCTCCTCTCTTCTTTACCTTTTTCTTTTCAGGGTGAAAATTTGTAGAATTTATTATTTTTCTTTTTAGTGCTACAAGCAACAACAACAAGATTTGACATTCCCTTTCCTATTCCAGATAATTGTGTACCATCAATATTCTTATCTGGCATTGTTTAATGTCTCTTTTCAGATTCCTAATTAAAGAAAATATTAAGCATATAATATAGCTTTAATCCAAATGCTGAAAGGTTTTGAAATTTCTTAACCCATAGTGCAAAGTCTGATGAGGGGTGGTTGGTTTTAAGGACAGGAATATAACATATTCACCAATATAATATTTTGGGAAAGGCAGAATATCTGACTTTAGGACCTATGAAACTTTCCTTAGATTCATTAGGAGAAATTCCTTCTAAAATCCAACAGTAGAAGCTCATTGTAGCAATGTTTTTAAAAATCATTGGAAACATAAGAAGATATAATATAGAGAAGATGTTAACATACAAAATATGGTTTAGTCTGTTAATTCACCCAATTTGCAATAGAACAAACTGTGGCCTATATCCTGAAAATGTAGATTTATATTCTTGCTCTTCCATTTATTTCCTGGGTGATCTTGGATAAGCCATCTCACATAAATTATTTGGGCCTCAGTTTTCTTTATTATTTTTTTAATTTGGAAGATTTTAATTAATTAATTAATCAAGAATATTTTTCCATGGTTACAAGATTCATGTTCTTTCCCTTTCATCCCTCCAACTCCCTCCCAGAGCTGATGCACAATTCCACTGGGTTTTACATGTATCATTGATCAAGTCCTATTTCCATATTATTGATATTTGCACTAGAGTGATCATTTAGAGTCTACATGCCCAATCATATCCCCATTAAACCATGTGATCAAGGGGATGTTTTTCTTCTGTTTCTGCTCCCACAGTTCTTCCTCTTTCTCATAAGTCCCTCAGAATTGTCCTGGATCTTTGCATTGCTGCTAGTAGAGAAGTCTATTACCTTCGATTGTACCACAGTATATCAGTCTCTGTGTATAATGTTCTCCTGGTTCTTTTCCTTTCACTCTGCATCACTTCCTGGAGGTTATTCCAGTTCACTTGGAATTCCTCCAGTTCATTAGTACTTTGAGCACAATAGTATTCCATCACCAACAGATACCACAATTTGTTCAGCCATTCCGCAATTGAAGGGCATCCCCTCATTTTCCAATTTTTTTGCCACCACAAAGAAAGCAGCTATAAATTTTTGCACAAGTCTTTTCCCTTATGATCTCTTTGGGGTATAAATCCAGCAGTGGTATGGCTGGATCAAAGGGCAGGCAATCTTTTAGCGCCCTTTGGGCATAGTTCCAAATTTGGGACTCAGTTTTCTTATTTATAAAATGAAGAATTTGAAAAAAGATGATCTCTAAAGGTTCTTCCACCTTTAAATTTGTGGTCCTATGGTTGAACATTTAAGAGAAGAAACAGGAAAAATTAAACCAATTGAATGTTTCTAGTCTAGATTATCTTATTTTGGGGAAGGTCCTAACTATCTTATGATTATTGCCAATGAGCCAATTATGTTTCAGAGGGTTAACTATTTAGAGGGATAATTGAAACCTTTTGTGTGACTAGAGTACCATTTTAGAAAATTGTTATAGAAATATGAAGAATAGAACTATGTGGCCTTAAATGCTTTAAATTTATTTATACTTTAATATACTAGCCAATATTTGAAATGTTCCAAAGGCAACTGGTGTTAGAGTGGTCAGAGTATCAAGATCAAAGTAAAGACCTGAGTTCAAATCCAATCTCAGATAGTTACTAGCTATGTGACTTTGGGCAAGTAACTTCTGTTTCCTCAACTGTAAAATATGGTTAATAATAACACCTACCTTGCAGAAAAGTTCTTATCATAGTGTCTGTTACATTGTAGGTACTATATAAATACTTATTCTGTTCCCACTTCCCTGTTTTATTTTAATTACTAAGTGTTTTTTCCCACCATGTTTATCTCTCCTACTCCCTTAACCCAAAACAAACAAAGAGCAAACAGAAACTCTGCAACAAATATACACAATCAAGTAAAAACATAGCTTTCATTTTCTACCCTGAGTCTTTCATTTCTTTGTCAGGTGGTAGGTAGTATGCCTTAGTAATCCCTGGCATGGTGACTGGTCATTGTATGGGTCAGAGTTCTTAAGTCTTTCTTTAACCTGGAAACTCTGAATTTGGGCCATGGACAGTCTTTGGAATTTTCATCTTGTTATTTCTTTCCAGAAGTGATCAATGGATTTGTTCTATTTTCACTTTGCTTTCTGATTGTAATTGATGTCATCAGTTTTATTTCATGATTTTTTGAAATATGTTATCCAACCTCTGTTTTTGATTATGACTTTTAAATAGTTAAATGTTTCTTAAATCATGTCTCCTTGATTTATTTCCCCCCCATCAGTTGTTGTTTTAAGTTAACTAATTTATATTTAGCTTTTTTCCCCCCAATCTTGCTTTTATTTTAATATCTCTCATTGCCTCCTAGAGCCATTAACTTCTTTTGGGGTTTTCTAATTTCTAGGGAGTCTGACATTTGGGTATAGTTTTGTACCTCTTATACTTTACTGTTGATTCTCTTTCCAATTTTTCCCCCAAACTTTCTTTTTCTTCACCAGTCTTTTCACTGCTCTCATTTTATTTACACATTTTCTAAACTCTTGCTTCATTTAGTTTCTGTGGGGTTTTATTTCTTCATTTGTAAAATCACATTGTTATAAAGTAAGAGGCAAGTTTTGTAAATTACAAAAAAGGTAACATAGATATGAATTCACTATTATTATTTATGATATTATTAGAAGTAGTAACCAAATTGAAAGTGAAGACCAAAATTATGGGAAATGCAGTCATGTAGTTCATCTGGGGAAGTCTAAGTGCTAAAAATTTCTTCACCAATCCATGCAACTTATGTAAAATTTATTGTTTACCAGGATATTGAGAGTGTGAGTGACATGCTCCTGGTCAAATAACTAGCATGGATTAGAGGAAGAATTGACTCCAAATTTCTGAGTCTTGAAGGCCAACCTTCTACTATACAATTTCTGTGCTTTCATTACTTTTATTTTATAATATAGCCTTTTCACCATTTGCTTCTCTAAGATATCCAATAACTCATCCCTTAAAATTAGAAAAAGAAAAGAAAACAAATTCTGCCATTTAAAAATTTCTTTAGACCACAATTTTTGTGCAGTGTTTATAATTGATATACAATTACGATTCATCTTCTATTGATTAAAATAGATCCTGAAGTCCTGCTCCATGTATCATTTAACTTTGTTTAAATGCTTCAAAATCTGAAGATATAAAAAATTCATACAATTCATTCATATTGACTTATACTTTGTAGATGAAGTTGCACTTTATTTCAGAATGGAGCAAGTAGTTTCAGTCTTTGTGATGTTTTGTTCTATTTTCTTTGTATAAGTATCCATGTGATACCAGGTTTGGTGTCAGGATGACTTGAGTTCAAATCCAACCTCAGACACTTTCTAGTTGTGTGACCCTGGGCAAATCACTTAATCCCAATTGTCTAGTCTTACTTGTCTTCTACCTTGTTACCAATACTTAAATTGATTCTAAGACAGAAGGAAAGAGTTAAAAAATGTGACTTTCATGTAGAATCTCTTAGAGATTTCTCTTATTATGAAGGTAAGTAATCTCTATTGGGACAGTGTGACATGTATGACAGAGATACTCAAGTTAGGAAAACATTGAAGAAACTTTGAAGAAGTCTTAATTTACTTGCCTCATTTGGGAATCCTGGTAAATTCTAAACATTCCCCTTCCCCCCATTTATACAAGCTGACTCCCTAATTTAAGCCAGCAGCTTTAATCAATCAAATAATTTACAAGAATTTATTATGTACCTACAAAATGCTAGGAACTATGCTGGGGCCTGGAGATATATAATAATATATGATAAATAATAAAACAAAACTTGCACTCAAGGAACTTATATTCTATCTGGGGTGATGGAATGTCATGTACAAGAAACAATAGGTAAGCCAATTTATTTTTCTGGAAAAATAATGATGAAAGAGATTGTAAGTAGTAAGGCACTTGTTCATTCTTTGTTTTCAAAGAGGACCAGTGACATGGAGTGATGCCTTGATATGCTTTGAATTGTATTGTATACAAGTGAGGCAGAGTTGCAGGAAGTTAGCAACTTTCAATCTCTTTCTTCCAGAGTTATTCAAGTCCAATGGGTAAAGCAAAAATCAGGAAGGATGACTGGCAATGGCTTGGGATACAGTGAATGGTCTTGGCATGTTCAATGACTGACCAGACTCCAAGTGCTCTACAAAGCCAGCTTCAGCTGCCTTCATGACCATTAGAACAAATTGTTCTCATCTGCTCCCTCCACTGGGGGATGTCTTCCCATGCTTGAGGTAGGCATCCTAACTCACTGATGGGTTTAAGACCTGCTGGTTACCCTCAACCTGGTATCTGATGAGATAGTTTTACTGGGTTGTGACTACTGTGCATGCTATAGCTTCTTGGAACCACAGATGAGGAATGGAACATGCAGATACCATAGATGGAGGAGCAATCCTAATAAGATTGGAAAGGTAATTTATTTATGAAAGGCTTTAAATTCCAAAGGAAAGAGATTGTATTTTATCCTAAGGATTACTTGGAACCATTAGAACTTTTGGAGAAAGGGAAATGACATGATCCAATTTTAGACATGATTTGTGTTTTGAGATGTTACTTTGGCAGTTGTTTGGTGTATGGATTGGAGAGAATGAAAGTAGAAATATTAGGAGATAAATGAAATAATCCAGATGAGAAGTGATGAGAGCAAAGTGGGGTGGTGATTGTTAGTGATGAGGATGAGACAAATGGGAGAGATATTTGGAACTAGAAGCAATAAGACTTGGCAACTGATTGGATATGGAAGGAGAAGGACAATGAATAATCAAAGATGAACTTTGTCAACCTGTTTGACTGGAAGGGTGGTCATACTCTGAACAGAAAGAGGGAAGTTAGAAGCATATTCTTCATTTTGTTTTGCTTTTTTGTTGTTTTTGGGTGGAAAGAGAACAATAAATTCTGTTTTGGGTGTATTGAATTTGATATATCTGGTAACTCCAATTGGAAATATCCAATAGGTATTTGTTGATGCAGGACTGAAGCTTAAGACTTAGATTAAGCCTATATATATATATATATATATATATATATATAGATATATATATAGATATAGATATAGATATATAGATATATAGATATTGATATTGATATATATTGATATTGATCAGAGATTTATCTAAATAGGGAAAATAGTTGAATCCATGGGATCTGATGAGATAATAAGAGTGATAGAGAGAAAAAGGAAAAAAAAGAGCTCTGAATCTTTGGATGCCCTCAATATTAGAGGAGAGTTCATGGATTATGATATAGTAGAGGAGACTAGAATTGAACATCAACATAGGAGAAGAACCAAAGGAGAAGAGTGTCAGAGAATCCAGAAAGGAGAGACTATACAGGAGGAGGGGGTGAGTATTCAACATTGTCAAATGCTACAGAGTTATGAGAATAAGGATGGAATAAAGGTCATTTAATTTGACAGCTAATGAATCATTGATAACTTTGGAGAGAGCAGTTTCAGTTGAGTCATGAATTCAGAAGCCAGATTGCAGAGAGTTGAAAATAAATAGCAGTGGAAATAATGGAAGCAATTGATCAGTTTGGGGCCAATTTTCAGATAAGACTTATGGGTTGCTTGAGCTATATAATTGTGAATTCTTTGAACCAGTTTTTCAAACTCTGGGAATGACCGAGTTTCTGGTCAACATAATCTAGGTCCTTATTTAAGAGTCTCTAAATATTAGAGGTGGTCCAGCTTCCCAGACACAAAGGGTTGGGTTCAAAAATACAATAAGATTTTTTCCATTTCCCACAATTTAACTAAGTTTTCTCACAGGCCAAAAATTAGATGAGACTCATAATTGAATAGAAAGGGAACTGATGTAGCTTTAGAAGTGAGTCACAAGATGGCAGTCAGTGTGGTTCACCCAATTCCCAAAATTAATCACTTTCTAATTCATTTCCTTCAAATGCCCTCATCTGCTGTCTTAGTGGGAAAAAACAAAACAAAACATGAGACTTGGAGGCAGAAAGCCTTGTTCTGCCTCTTACCTAGATCTGTATTGGCAGCAGCTAATTCTATATCTCTGAAGGGTTTTCAAAGTGCTTTTAAAATATCATCTTATTTGATCTTCAGGAAAATCCCATGATTTTTTTCCCCAACTTACTGATGAGGAAAGGGTTAAATGACTTTTCATGGGCCACACAATTAGTGTCTGAGGCAGCATTTGAACTCAGGAATTCCATTTTCCAAGTCTAGCACTCTATCCATAGCAACACCTAGCGGTCTGACCCTGTAAGAGTCCAGTTAACCTTGAGCAAGTAATTTTTTCCCCTCCGAGCCTTTAGTGTCTTAGTCTGAGGGTGTAATTTAGAAAAAGCAGCATGGCGATGTTTGCAGAATACTTTGAGAGGGAGAGGGACTGAATCCTGATTCAGACCCTGCTGTTTCCTACCTGAGTGACTCTAGGCAAATGGCTTTGTCTCTGTGGGACTCATTTTCAATATTGCAAAAGATGAGGTTGGGTGCAATTACCTCCAAGGCCTCTTCTTGCTCTGCATCCTTTGTCACCTCTTTTATTCCACATTTGAACCACAGAAGTATCAAAGGTGAGCACTTGTTGATAGCAGTAGCCTCTATTCATCTTGTTTGTCATTTTCTTAGTTGATAAAGCTGAGCCTCCACAGGAGAATGCATGTGCCCATGTGAGGGTGATCAGTCACCTACTCTCTGTGGCACTGACAAGTAGACTGGTTGCCAGAGGATTTCCTTGCCTTTTTTCCAGTAGAATTTACTATTAAACTACTGAAAAATAAATGTGCTCTCACACTAAAATTCATTGGTTCTAATTTTTCTTCTAATGTTTTTTTTGACATTTTAAACATTATTTTATTTGGTTATTTACAAACATTATTCATTGGAAACAATGATCATTATCTTTTCCTCCGCCCTTCCCCCTCTCACCACTTCTCCCATAGCCAGTGCACAATTCCACTGGGTTTCACATGTGTTCTTGGTTCAAACCCATTTCCATGTTGTTGGTATTTGCACTAGAGTGTTCATTTAGAGTCTCTCCTCAGTCATTTCCCCTCAACCCCTGTAGTCAAGCAGTTGCTTTTCATCGGTGTTTTTACTCCCACAGTTTATCCTCTGCTTGTGGATAGTGTTTTTTAGATCCCTGCAGATTGTTCAGAGACATTGCATTGTCCCTAGTGGAGGAGTCCATTACCTTCAATTGTACCACAGTGTATCAGTCTCTGTGTACAATGTTTTCCTGGTTCTGCTCCTTTCGCTCTGCATCACTTCCTGGAGGTTGTTCCAGTCTGCATGGAATTACTCCACTTTATTATTCCATTTAGCACAATAGCATTCTATCACCAACATATACCACAATTTGTTCAGCCATTCCCCAATTGAAGGGCATCCCCTCATTTTCCAATTTTTGGCCACCACAAAGAGTGCAGCTATGAATATTTTTGTACAAGTCTTTTTCCTTATTATCTCTTTGGGGTACAAACCCAGCAGTGCTATAGCTGGATCAAAGGGCAGACAGTCTTTTATCGCCCCTTGGGCATAGTTCCAAATTGCCCTCCAGAATGGTTGGATCAATTCACAACTCCACCAGCAATGAATTAATGTCCCTACTTTGCCACATCCCCTCCAGCATTCATTACTTTGCATAGCTGTCATGTTAGCCAATCTACTAGGTGTGAGGTGATACCTCAGAGTTGTTTTGATTTGCATCTCTCTGATTATAAGAGATTTAGAACACTTCTTCATGTGCTTATTAATAGTTTTGATTTCTTTATCTGAGAACTGCCTATCCATGTCCCTTGCCCATTTATCAATTAGAGAATGGCTTGATTTTTTGTACAATTGATTTAGCTCTTTGTAAATTTGAGTAATTAAACCTTTGCCAGAGGTTTTTAAGAAGATTGCTTCCCAATTTGTTGCTTTCCTTTTGATTTTAGTTATATTGGTTTTGTTTGTACAAAAGCTTTTTAATTTGATGTAGTCGAAATGATTTATTTTTACATTTTGTGACTCTTTCTATGTCTTGCTTGGTTTTAAAGTCTTTCCCTTCCCAAAGGTCTGACATGTATACTATTCTGTGTTTACCTAATTTACTTATAGTTTCCTTCTTTATGATCATGTCAGTCACCCATTTTGAATTTATCTTGGTGTAGGGTGTGAGGTGTTAACCTAATCCTAATCTCTCCCACACTGTCTTCCAGTTTTCCCAGCAGTTTTTATCGAATAGTGGATTTTTGACCCAAAAGCTGGGATCTTTGGGTTTATCATATATTGTCTTCCTGAGGTCACTTGCCCCAAGTCTATTCCACTGATCCACCTTTCTGTCTCTTAGCCAGTACCAAATTGTTTTGATGACTGCTGCTTTGTAATATAGTTTGAGATCTGGGACTGCAAGGCCCCCTTCCTTTGTATTTTTTTTTTCATTATTTCCCTGGATATCCTTGATCCTTTGTTATTCCAAATGAACTTTGTTATGTTTTTTTCTAAATCAGTAAAGAAATTTTTTGGAAGTTCTATGGGTATGGCACTAAATAGATAGATAAGTTTGGGTAGGATGGTCATTTTTACTATATTGGCTCATCCTACCCATGAGCAGTTAATGTTTTTCCAATTGCTCAAGTCTAGTTTTAGTTGTGTGGAGAGTGTTTTGTAGTTGTGTTCATAAAGTTCTTGTGTTTGTCTCGGGAGATAGATTCCTAAGTATTTTATTTTGTCTAAGGTGATTTTGAATGGGATTTCTCTTTCTAGTTTTTGCTACTGAACTATGTTGGAGATGTATAGAAAAGTTGATGATTTATGTGGGTTTATTTTGTATCCTGCAACTTTGCTAAAGTTGTTGATTATTTCAATTAGCTTTTTGGTTAAATCTCTAGGATTCTTTAAGTAGACCATCATGTCATCTGCAAAGAGCGATAGCTTAGTCTCCTCCTTGCCTATTTTGATGCCTTCAATTTCTTTTTCTTCTCTAATTGCTACTGCTAGTGTTTCTAGTACAATGTTAAACAGTAGAGGTGATAATGGGCATCCTTGTTTCACTCCTGAACTTATTGGGAATGCATTTAGTTTATTCCCATTGCAGTTGATAATGGCTGATGGTTTTAGATATATACTGTTTATTATTTTTAGGAACAACCCTGCTATTCCTATGCTTTCTAGTATTTCAAAGGTACCTTTGTGCCAAAAAAACTACACCACAGCTTACTCCACACATCTGCAGGAGAGTGCAGTCTTGCCTGCATACACTACAATGAGGTAGAGACTTCACACACAGATTCACAAAAACCCACACAGAGCAGCTGGGATACGCAATAATGCAACATCGGCTCAGCGGGAGGGGTAGGAGGAAAAAGGAGGGTTATGACACTGGTTCTTTGGCACACAGCTTCCCATAGAGGGGCAAGTTCTATTTTCTTCTTTAAAAAAAAAAAGTCAAGTTTTCAAATCCCAGCAGCATCAGTCAACTGCCTTGTTGCTTCATACATTTTTTAACAAAAATAAAGAAAAAAGAAAAAAAGGGAAAAGGTACTTTTTTTTTATCAAAGGTTTTTTCTGCGTCTATTGGAATAACCATGTGATTTTTGTTGGTTTGCTTGCTGATATGTTCAATTATGTGGATAGTTTTCCTAATATTGAACCAGCCCTGCATCCCTGGTATAAATCCTACTTGATCATGGTGGATGTCCCTTCTGATCACTTGCTGGAGTCTTTTTGTTAGTATCCTATTTAAAATTTTTGCATCTATATTCATTAGGGAGATTGGTCTATAATTTTCTTTCTCTGTTTTTGATCTGCCTGGTTTTGGAATCAGTACCATGTTTGTGTCATAAAAGGAGTTTGGTAGAATTCCCTCTTTGCTTATTATGTCAAATAGTTTGTATAGTATTGGGATTAGCTGTTCTCTGAATGTTTGATAGAATTCACTTGTGAATCCGTCAGGCCCTGGGGATTTTTTCTTAGGGAGTTCTTTGATGCCCTGTTGGATTTCATTTTCTGATATGGGATTATTTAAGGATTCTATTTTTTCTTCTGTTAGTCTAGGCAGTTTGTATTTTTGTATATATTCATCCATCTCGCCTAGATTGCTGTATTTATTGCCATATAATTGGGCAAAGTAATTTTTAATGATTGCCTTGATTTCCTCTTCATTGGAGGTGATGTCCCCCTTTTCATCTTTGATGCTGTTAATTTGCTTTTCTTCTTTCCTTTTTTAAATTAGATTGACCAGTACTTTGTCTATTTTGTTTGTTTTTACAAAGTACCAGCTTCTAGTCTTATTTATTAAATCAATACTTCTATCACTTTCTATTTTATTAATTTCTCCCTTAATTTTTAGGATTTCTAGTTTGGTTTTCTTCTGGGGGTTTTTAATTTGGTCTCTTTCAAATTTTTTTATTTGCATTTCCAATTGATTGATCTCTGCTCTCCCTAGTTTGTTAATATATGCACTCAGGGATATGAATTTACCATTGATTACCGCTTTGGCTGCATCCCAAAAGGTTTGAAAGGATGCCTCGCCTTTGTAATTTTCCTTGATGAAATTATTAATTGTTTCTGTGATTTCTTCTCTAACTAAACGATTTTGGAGTATCATATTGTTCAATTTCCAATTAATTTTTATTTGGTTTTCCAAGTACCGTTACTGATCATTATTTTTATTGCCTTGTGATATGAAAAGGCTGCATTTATTATTTCTGCTTTTCTGCATTTGTATGCCATGTTTCTGTGACCTAGTGTATGGTCAATCTTTGGGAATGTGCCATGTGGTGCTGAGAAGAAGGTGTATTCCTTTTTGTCCCTATTTATTTTTCTCCATATGTCTATTAATTCTAATTTTTCTAAGATTTCATTCACTTCTTTTACCTCTTTCTTATTTATTTTTTGATTTGATTTATCTAAATTTGATAATGGTTGGTTTAAGTCTCCCACTAATATGGTTTTACTATCTATTTCTTCCTTCAATTCTCCTAGTTTCTCCATTAGAAATTTGGGTGCTATATTATTTGGTGCATACATGTTGATTAGTGATATTTCCTCATTATCTAAAGTCCCTTTTAACAAAATATAATTACCTTCCCTATCCCTTTTAATCAGGTCTATTTTTGCTTTGGCTTTATCAGATACCATGATTGCCAGTCCTGCCTTCTTTCTATCAGTTGAGGCCCAGAAGGTCTTACTCCATCCTTTAATTATGACCTTGTGGGTATCTACCCACCTCATGTGTGTTTCTTGAAGACAACATATGGTAGGGTTTTGGATTCTAACCCATTCTGCGATTTGTCTATGTTTTATGGGTGAGTTAATCCATTCACATTCAAAGTTATGATTGTGACTTGTGAATTCTCTGGCATTTTGATATCCTTCCCTAATTCTAACCTTTCTTCTTTAGCTCTAACCTTTTAATCCAGTGATTTACTTTAAATCAGTTCCCGTTGTCCCCTCCCTTGATATGTTTCCCTTTCTAGCCCCTCCCTTTTTCTTCCCTCCCCATCACCCCTCTCCTTCCCTCCCCTTTTGTTTTCCCTCCTCCCTCCCCCCCTCAGTTTTCCCTTCTCCCTACCCTTGTTGGGTAAGACAGAATTCAAGATCCCAATGGATCTGGATGTTTTTCCCTCTCAGAGTTGATTTCCCTGAGAGTAAGGTTTAAGTAAAAAGTCTCTTCCTTTCCTTCTAATAGGAGTTTTCTTCCCCTCCCCATGTGAATCTTTGTATGAGAAAGATTATTCTATTTGATTTTTCTTTCCCCCCTATTTACACATTACATTTTCCATATATTAATATATATAGATTGATATAAATGTAGTCCTTATAGAAGAGAGTTTGAATAAATGAAAAGATAACAATTTTCTCCTTTTCCCTTTCCATCATATTTACCTTTTCAGGTATTCCATGCTCTTTGTTTTTCGATATTGAACTTTCCACAGAGCTCTGGTCTTTTCTTTGCAAAAAGTTGGAAATCTTCTATTTTGATGAATGCCCATACTTTCCCTTGGAAGTATATAGTCAGTTTTGCTGGATAGCTGATTCTTGGTTGAAGACCCAGCTCTCTTGCCTTTCTGAAAATCATGTTCTATGCCTTACGATCATTCAGAGTGGAACTTGCAAGGTCTTGTGTGACACTGATTGGCATTCCTTTATATCTAACTTGTTTTTTTCTGGCTTCTTGTAGAATTTTTTCTTTTGCTTGAAAGCTTTGGAATTTGGCAATTATATTCCTGGGAGTTGTCTTTTGGGTATTTAGTGTAGAAGGTGTTCTGTGAGCTCTTTCAGTGGCTGTATTGCCCCCTTGTTCTAGAATCTCTGGGCAATTTTCTTTGATTATATCTTGTATCACGATGTCGAGTTTGCTGTTTATTTCTGGATTTTCTGGTAGTCCAATTATTCTTAAATTGTCTCTTCTCCCTCTATTTCCCAAGTCTGTCACCTTGTCAGTGAGATATTTTATGTTCTCTTCTAATTTCTTGATCTTTTGGCTTTGCTTTATTGATTCTTGCTCTTTTACCTGCTTGTTGTCTTCCAGTTGCCTAATTCTGATCTTTAAAGCCTGGTTTTCCTTTTCAGTTTGGTCAAACTGGTTTTGTAGTTGCATGAAATTCTTTTGCATTAATTCCCACTTTTCCTGCCAGAAGGCTTCCATCTTTTTGATCATTTTTAATTAAAATTCTTCAAAAGTTTGTGGAGAGTTTCCATTTCCTTTGGAAGGTTTTGGAGCATTTGCTTGTGTTTCCTCTTCTATCTCCTCTGTATTTTGTATTTTTGCTCCATAAATGTGTCCAAAGTTGCCCCCTTCTTGTTTTTCCTGTTGTTTTGAGACTTTTTTGCTTCTTTGCTGTTTGCCATCTCTATCTGAGTGAGGGGGGGCTGGCTCTTCTGTTATATGTCTGGTGTTCAGTGGCTTGAAGCCCAGAATTGCTGGTGTTTCAGTGTTTTGGTGTTACTACCCTCCTCAGTTCTCTACCAATGCTTCTCTGTTGCCTTACTTTTATGCTCTGCGCCTGGCTTGACACTCTCAGATGTATTTCAATGCCTTTGCTGGCCAGAGGAGCCTGCACTCTGAGGGGGAGGGGCCGTGACTTCCAGGAGCTCCAAGGGCTGGTGATAGGATTAACCTCAGACTGAGTATGCCCTGAGGCAGGGACCTTTGGTGAGACTCAGATGGAAGGATCTGGTCAGGGGGCTACAGTCTCCCCCGTCTCTCTCTGTTTCCCTGCTGTCTGGGTGCCCTCGAGACTGGGTCAGGTTGTTTTCAGGATGTGGCCTTCAGCTCCGAGGCCCTTTTGCCTGCCCTGAGGGTTACTGTTGTTTCAGAGGACCCTGCACTCTGAAGGGGAGGGGCCGTGGCTTCCAGGAGCTCTGAGTGCTGGTGATAGGATTAACCTCAGACTGAGTATGCCCTGAGGCAGGGACCTTCGGTGAGACTCAGATAGAAGGATCTGGTCAGGGGGCTACAGGTTCCCCCTGTCTCTCTCTGTTTCCCTGCTGTCTGGGTGCCCCCATGACTGGCTCAGGTTGTTTTCAGGGTGTGGTCTTCAGAATAGCCGGCCCTGGGGTCCTTTTGTTGGCTCTTTGGTTCCTGCTGCTGCCTTGGACTCAGCGCTCTGGGTTGGGGGGAATAGGTCCTGGGACCTTCCTTCTGCCTATCCTTTAGATCCGAGTGATCTTGGGTTCTGATTTTTTTGTTTTTTTTTTGTTTTTATTTTTTATTTTTTTTTAAAATATATTTTATTTGATCATTTCCAAGCATTATTCGTTAAAGACATAGATCATTTTCTTTTCCTCCCCCCCACCCCCCATAGCCGACACGTAAGTCCACTGGGCATTAGATGTTTTCTTGATTTGAACCCATTGCTTTGTTGATAGTATTTGCATTAGAGTGTTCATTTAGAGTCTATCCTCTGTCATGTCCCCTCAACCTCTGTATTCAGGCAGTTGCTTTTTCTCGGTGTTTCCACTCCCATAGTTTATCCTTTCCTTATGAATGGTGTTTTTTTCTCCTGGATCCCTGCAAGTTGTTCAGGGACATTACACCGCCACTAATGGAGAAGTCCATTATGTTCGATTATACCACAGTGTATTAGTCTCTGTGTACAATGTTCTCCTGGCTCTGCTCCTCTCGCTCTGCATCACTTCCTGGAGGTTGTTCCAGTCTCCATGGAACTCCTCCACTTTATTATTCCTTTTAGCACAATAGTATTCCATCACCAACATATACCACAGTTTGTTCAGCCATTCCCCAATTGATGGGCATCCCCTCGTTTTCCAGTTTTGGGCCACCACAAAGAGCGCAGCTATGAATATTTTTGTACAAGTCTTTTTCCTTATTATCTCTTTGGGGTACAGACCCAGCAGTGCTATAGCTGAATCAAAGGGCAGACCGTCCTTTATCGCCCTTTGGGCATAGTTCCAAATTGCCCTCCAGAATGGTTGGATCAGTTCACAGCTCCACCAGCAATGAATTAATGTCCCTACTTTGCCACATCCCCTCCAGCATTCATTACTTTCCTTTGCTGTTATGTTAGCCAATCTGCTAGGTGTGAGGTGATACCTCAGAGTTGTTTTGATTTGCATCTCTCTGATTATAAGAGATTTAGAACACTTCTTCATGTGCTTGTTAATAGTTTTGATTTCTTTATCTGAGAACTGCCTATCCATTTCCCTTGCCCATTTATCAATTGGAGAATGGCTTGATTTTTTGTACAATTGATTTAGCTCATTATAAATATGAGTAATTAAACCTTTGTCAGAGGTTTCTATGAAGATTTTTTCCCAATTTGTTGTTTCCCTTCTGATTTTAGTTATATTGGTTTTGTTTGTACAAAAGCTTTTTAGTTTGATGTAGTCAAAATTATTTATTTTACATTTTGTGATTCTTTCTATATCTTGCTTGGTTTTAAAGCCTTTCCCCTCCCAAAGGTCTGACATGTATACTATTCTGTGTTTACCCAATTTACTTATGGTTTCCTTCTTTATGTTTAAGTCACTCACCCATTTTGAATTTATCTTGGTGCAGGGTGTGAGGTGTTGATCTAGTCCTAGTCTCTCCCACACTGTCTTCCAATTTTCCCAGCAGTTTTTATCGAATAGTGGATTTTTGTCCCAAAAGCTGGGATCTTTGGGTTTATCGTATACTGTCTTGCTGAGGTCGCTTTCCCCCAGTCTATTCCACTGATCTTCCTTTCTGTTTCTTAGCCAGTACCAAATTGTTTTGATGACTGCTGCTTTGTAATATAGTTTTAGGTCAGGGACTGCAAGGCCCCCATCGTATGTGTTTTTTTTCATTATTTCCCTGGATATCCTTGATCTTTTGTTCTTCCAAATGAACTTTGTTATGGTTTTTTCTAAATCAGTGAAGAAGTATTTTGGTAGTTCAATGGGTATGGCACTAAATAGATAAATAAGTTTGGGTAGGATGGTCATTTTTATTATATTGGCTCGTCCTATCCATGAGCAGTTAATGTTTTTCCATTTGTTCAAGTCTAGTTTTAGTTGTGTGGTGAGTGTTTTGTAGTTATGTTCATATAGTTCCTGTGTTTGTCTTGGGAGGTAGATTCCTAGGTATTTTATTTTGTCTGAGGTGATTTTGAATGGGATTTCTCTTTCTAGTTCTTGCTGCTGAGCTGTGTTGGAGATATATAGAAAAGTTGATGATTTATGTGGGTTTATTTTGTATCCTGCAACTTTGCTAAAGTTGTTGATTATTTCAATTAGCTTTTTGGTTGAATCTCTAGGATTCTTTAAGTAGACCATCATGTCATCCGCAAAGAGTGATAACTTGGTCTCCTCCTTGCCTATTTTGATGCCTTCAATTCCTTTATCTTCTCTAATTGCTACTGCTAGTGTTTCTAGTACAATGTCAAATAGTGGAGGTGATAATGGGCATTTGGGTTCTGATTTTTGGGGGGCCGTACCTTTTGATCCAGGTCCAGGAGGAGTGTTCCTGGGGTCTATTCTGTTGTTTGTTTTGAATTCCGGTGCCCTAGGAGCATTCAGTTTGAGATCGGTAAGGAAGGGTTTCTGGAGCTCTGAACTTTAGCTTTCTCTAAGCTGCCATCTTGATGGGTTTTCTTCTAATGTTATTGAGGTTGACATGAGGCTTTACGGCGATCAATGTTATTGCTAAAATTTATGTGCTGCGTTTGTTTTCACTGATTGTAGAACTGGATGTTATTTAGAGCTATTCACTGTGCCACATTATTTACTGAGAATAATTAAAAATAATTAACATACTATGCAATTATTGGAACTCAGAGGTGAATAATGAAATACTTAGAATCATAAGATTAGAGTAAAAAGTGACCTTAGAGGCTACCTAGTCAACATTTTTTAGTTGAAAAAATTGAGGTACACAGAAGGGAAGTGATGAAATATTAGCATCCATGTAGTCATAGAATACAAGAGCTAGAAGGGGCCTAAGAGGTCATTGAATCCAACACTTACATGAAACATAAGTCCCTCTGATGATATCTCCAACAAATAATCATCTAGCCTCCACTCAAAGACCTCCAGTGTCAGAGAACTAACCAACTCCAAGGCATCTCGTTCCATTCTTGGAGAGTTCTAAGTGTTAGGAAAATCCTTTTTATGTTGAGCCAAAATCTGCCTCCCTGTAATATACACCCATTGGCCCTAGTTATTCCCCATGAAGCCAAGAAGAATAAATCTGAGCCTTTCAAACAACAACTCTTCAAGTATTTGAAACTTATTATCTTGAAGTCTTCTGAACTAAAAGTTCCTTATTCTTTCAAGAGAACCTAAAGTGGAACGTTTTGTGAACAACATCCTTCCACTTTCTTTTGGATCTATTCCATTTTATCAATTCTCCTTCTAAAAATTGTACATATACTTCAGATATGGTCTAATCAGAGAAGAGCACAACGGGACAAATTGTCTGCCATTTGGCTTTCTTTTTGCTTCACTCTACCCTTAGGTGCTTCTCATAATTGTTGTCTCCATCATATAAAAAACTCCTGGAGTAAGAATTTTCAAAACATATTTCAAGAATATTTACTCCTTTTGAAAGAAGCAAAAAATAGTGGAAAAAATAGTGCAGTTAGAGTGAGAGAGCCTTGCTCTCAATTTTGTTTCTTTTTGTCTCCTTGGGTCTCCTCTCAGCAAGTCACTTCCATTCTGTGTACCTTAATTTCTTCATCGGTAAAATAAAGAGTTTAGATCAGATGTAATCTAAGGTCACTTCTCAGTCTAGTGCTATGATTCTAAGTGTTTTATTATTTATCTTTGAGTGCCAGCAATACATAGTATGTTGACTATTTTTAAGTACTCTCAGAAACGATGTGGTATAGTCAGTAACTCTAAGTAACATCCAGTTCTATAATCAGTGAAAAGAAACGCGTCACATAGATTTTGACAGTGACATTGACCACTGAAAAGCCTAATGTTAACCTCAAGCAAACTAGATAATCTCTTAAAGTTCCTTAAACACATTTTTTTGTTGTTGTTGTTTCTGGGAAGTTTGATTACTAGAAAAACAGCTTGAGGTCTGCTGTTACAACATCTCCTTGGCTTGTGGTTGCGAATAGAATTCATTTGAGTCTTCCCAACTCACAAAAGTTTGACATGGAAGATTTGGGAAGATTTTTGATTATCTATATGAGATAATTATCATTAATAGAAAACTCACATATTTGAAAATCTTCATTCAAATCACATAGGCAGATATGTTTCTCTCTCAAACTAGAATATGATGCATTGGATGGCTTATTTTTTGGCCATTTAAGCATTAATTTTTTTGCCTCTGCTTAAAAGTACTCAAGAATTTATATGAGGATTTTGAAATCTAGCATTAAATCTCAGTAAAATGTTCTTATCAAATTAAGTGTTTTTAGATTTTGTAGTTGTCTTTAGGAGAAGCCTGTATAACATAATGAAAACAATTGTCAAAAACCATTAGAATTTTCATACTTCATTGAGAGGCCATTTTTGTGAGATCAAATATTTCCATATTATGTATATTGGAAAAATCCATTCAATATATATTGTATAGAGGATTACTTTCTTATTTCTCTCTAAGGTCAAAGTAGAAGTAGGATCATAGAAACTGGGCTTTGAAGAAACCTCTGCAACTCCCTGTCCAAATGTCTTTTATATTTTAAGAGTTCTTGTACTAGAGTCTGTGAACTTACTATTTTAAAAAGTCAGAATCTACTTTTTTAACTCTTGCCTTCTGTCTTAGAATGAATATTAATTATGTGTTCTAAAACAGAAGAGTAGTAAGGGCTAGGCAATTGGGATTGTGACTTTCCTAGGGTCACACAGCTAGGAATTATCTAAGGCCAGATTTGAACCTAGTATCCTTAGGTCTGGCTCTCTGTGCATTAGGTCACCTAGCTGCCCCTCAAAATCTTGTTGTTCATTCCTTTGGTAATGTCTGACTCTTTGTGACCCTATAAAATGCAAGACCCTTTTGTCATCCAGTATCTTATGCAATATGTCCAAGTTCATATGAATTATTTTCATGACACTCTCCATCTTGCCCTCTGCTACCTCTTTCTCCATTTGCCTTCAATCTTTCTCAACATTAGGATCATTTCCAAAGTATTTAAGTCAAAGTGTTTAAGCCTTAACTTTAGTGTTTTTTTCCAATGAATAGTATAAATTAATTTTTAAACTATTTTATTGAATAGTTTTCCATGGTTACATGATTTATGTTCTAATTTCTTTTTTTTTAAACCCTTACCTTCCATCTTGGAATCAATACTGTGTATTGGTTCCAAAGCAGAAGAGTGGTAAGGACTAGGCAATGGGGGTTAAGTGACTTGCCCAGGGTCACACAGCTGGGAAGTATCTGAGGCCAGATTTGAACCTAGGACCTCCCATCTCTAGACATGGCTCTTAATCCACTGAGCTACCCAGTTGCTCCCTGTGTTCTAATTTCTTTAAGTTTTTTAAATGAAAATTTTTATTTCATTAATTAATTTAGAATATTTTCCATGGTTACACATTTATGTTCTAATTTCTTTAAGTTTTAATTGTTTTCATCTCCCTGCAATCCAAGAGACTCTCAAAGGTTCTCAAGCACCACAATTTGAAAGAAGTGATTCCATGGTGCTTGGCTTTCTTTATAGTCCAACTCTCATAACCATATATCACTATTAGAAAAACCATAGCTTTGACTAAACAGTCACAAAGTGACATCTCTATTTATTAGTATGCTGTCCAGATTTGATTTTCCTTCCAAGGATAAAGTATCTTCTAAATCAAAATTTGCCTCCCTTTAAATTTAAACCCTCAATGGTATCATGAAATCACTGATTTAAATGTTTTTAACGTTCTCTTCCTCCAAACTCTAGAAATTCTGATTAATAATCCATGAAAGGCAAAATAGGCTTTATCTATTCTTTTTTCTCCTCCATTACAACCTCTCAGATATTTGAAGACAGCTCTTCATGTTCTTTTGTCAAGCCTTCTCTAGGTTAAACATTTCTATTTCCCTCCACTTTTCTTCATAAGACTTCATTTCTAGTCTCTTGATATGTCAGATTCTACTCCTCTGTTAGTATCTTCAGTTCATCTCTATCTTTCTTAAGATGTGGTGAATAGAACTGTACAGAAGATTTTAGATGTGGTTTGAGCAGAAAAAGATCCTTAGAAGGCATTTAGTTTGATGCCTATGCGAAATAGTCCATTGGACCAGGACTCTACTTGTTCTGAACATTATATTCCTATGAATACAAACTCAGGCTTGTATGAAATTAGCCATTTAAAACAACATGTCACATTTTTAGCTTATTTGTATTGAAGTCTAATTTAAACTTTTATATTTTTCACAAATGAAATTTTGTTCTAATTCACTGAAGTTGTTTTTTGAGAGACCGAAAACTTTCCAAAGGTATATAAACCAGCTAACAATGAAAAAAGTCTTTTATTATGGGTAGAGGAAGGAGACAGGGGGCAAGGCAAAGGAAGCCAGAAGATAGTATAAAAGTTAAAATTAAATCTCAATAATAAAAATGTTATATTTTAAGGGATTTATTAATGATCATTAGAAATCAAGGACTAAAGAGGAAATAAAATAAAGAACATGCGCCTGTAGCTGATTAGCCATTACAAAACCCTGTGCTTAGCTTACTACCACCACCAAACTCAATGTCATCATACCAAAGAGGACCAAGAGGTCCACCCACTTGCTGATATCCTCTGTCTACAGGAAGTACAAAACAATAGGAAGTCAGTGGACTACTGGGAAATGTAGTTCTTTTTTGAGGGTAACAGATTTTTAATTATACAATAGTCAACCGAGGAGACAAAGATAAATCTAGATCCATGGAAGAGACAGGATTCAGGCACAGGGCACATACTTTGAGGGTAATGATCTTAAGGCTCAGTAGGAAGGAGGGAATGAATGATTTAAGGGAAATGTTCCTATTGTTGTTGAGTCATTTTTCAGTCATGTCTGACTTTTGGTAATCCTAGTCAGGGTTTTCTTGGCAAAGATACTGGAGTATTTTCTTTTCCAGCTCATTTTATGGATGAGGAACTGAGGCAAACAGAGTTAAGTGACTTGTCCAGGGTGAAAACATTAATGTCTGAGGCTAGATTTGAATTCAGGATGATCAGTCTTCCCGACTCCACACTCTATCCACTGTGCCACCTAGCTGCCTGTACTCTGGTTATGCCATCTAGCCAGTTACTGCTCTATTTCTTCCATAAGGGTCACTTGGGCTGTCTCACTAACTGGGGATCTTCAGTGATATGACAGAGGAGTATATGTTCTACAGGGAGTTGTGGAACCTCACCCTTGATTAGTTTCTCATGTCTAATGTGAAAGAGACATTTCTAACAAGGAGAATTATAGAGAAGGGAATAAAGCTAGGGTAGACAGAAGGAAAAGATAACATCTTTGGAGCACAGCCAATCTAGGAGGAAACTCAGGGAGATGAAGTGACTATCCCATGGTAAACCACATAAAGGGAGTTAGATTCGAATCAAGATTTCTCTTTCCTAAGGCCAGCAACATACTGGCATATATCACTCCCCTATTCAAAAATGTTTAGTACATCCCAAGTGCCTTTGGCTTATAGATTTGCTCTTAAATCCTAATTCTGACAGCAATCAATTATCCTTTCTGCTTTGGATCACTGAGAAAATTTTATAAGCATGCCTTCTATCTTCATAAAATTAAACATGACCAAAGAGCATTTGACTTAAAAATCCCAAGTACTTTGCCCCAGGCACTAGCATCTTAGATGCTAATGGATTTTTAGACAAGAATCTGAACAAGTTTACAAATAAACATACTCATTCCCTTTTCTCTTGCTGTGCATAGCTATTAATGCCTTATAGGGATTAACTTGCTCTAAGATCTCTTGAAGGAGAATGTGGATGGGAAATCTAGAAAGGAAGATATATTAAGCAAACCTGGGGGATTAATGGTGAATAAGGAGGAGAAATAGCTCTCTAGAGTGCTCTTTATCATTGCATAAATGCATAGCCTTCTTTTTCTAATGCCTCTCTATATGTAGGGTAGTTTATTTTAAGTGCTTAATAAATAATAATTATGACCCATGATATACTTGTGATGCTTTATAGTTCTTAAGGATCCCCATTTTTTATTTTTAAGTCTAGGACTTTCAAGTGCTTTAGAAACATCATTCCATTAATCTGCCATAAAATAGAAAAATTAATCTTTTCCTTCATTTGAAAGATGGTGAAAGAGTTAAATAGATTTTAAGAACCTTATGTAGAGTAGAGTCCATTTGTCAGGAGTTAAAGAATGGGTTGATTATTTCTACCACCTCAAGTTTGTAAATGAAAAATGAAACACCTTGTCTATTTCATCTTCCTCTCATATTTCCAATCCTATCCAATTATCAAGGTTTCTAATTCTTTTTCTACAACTCTCTCTTTCTCTCTCATCTATTCCCTTCTTTTAAGTCATCTTTAAGTATTAATTCAGGCCATTTTTACCTCTCATCTGGACTTTAGCAATAGCAGACTGAATTGACCCCTGGCTTCCAGTCTCTTCTCTCTTCAATCCATTTTTTTTCCATCTACTGAAATGATCTTTGTAAACAATTCTGACATGTCACTCCTTTGCTCAACTAACTTCATTGGTTCTTATTGTTTTTAGGATAAAGTATAAATTCTTCAAGTTGGTTTTTAAAGCCCTTCCTAATCTGACTTTAGCCTATCTTTCCGTGGTTATTCCTCTTACTTCCTGTTTACTCCCTATCATTCCCTACTTTACATACTGTTCCAGCCAAATTGGCTTATTTATAGTTCTCTGAATTCAGTACTTGACACTTGGCATATCATCTTTTGCCTCTGTCATTGAATAGGATGTCCCCAGTGGTCAGAATGCACGCCCTTCTCCTTTCCATCTGTTAAAATTCTTCCTTCAAGTATTAGCTCATGTTATGTTCTTCTAGTTCTTTCTTTCTCCCTCAAATTATCCTGTATATACTAATTTTTTCTTAGAGAAGATTTCCCTCTATTAGAAAGTAAGCTTCTCAAGGAATCCAGCTGGCATGGTTAGGAGAATGCTGGATTTGAAATCAGGAAGTTGGGAGTTCAAATCCTACCTTGGGCTTTTTTTTTTTTAACTGTCTGATCTTAGGCAAGGCACCTAATCTCTCCTAGCTTCAGTTTCCCCTGAAAAATAAGAGGGTCGGAATTGAAGGCATCCAATCTCTCTTCCAGATGTAAATCTTTGACATTTTGATAATTTTTCAGCTTGTCTGTGTTTGCACAGGAATAAGGTGAAGCATTTGAGAAGCACCTACTATGTGTCAGGTACTATACTAAGTGCTTTATAGATAATATTATCAATCCTCAAAACAACCCTGTAAGATAGGTATAATTAAGATCGCCATTTTAGTCAGTCAAGAAACATTTATTAAGTGCCTACTAGGACTCTGTCACTGTGCAAAGGGCTGTTAATACAAAGAAAAGCAAAAGACAGTCCCTTCCCTTAAAGAGCTTACAATCTGTTGGGGAAATACAAGATATAAAAAGAAACAGAAAAGGGGGGGCCAAGGTCACAGAGCTGGTGTCTGACTTTCTGAGTCCAGGTCCAACTCTATTTACTGCATTATTTACCTGATTCTAGTATCCTATCATGGTGCCTTAAATTGCTTGCACGCTAGAAACCTTAAAGCATTCTGTAAACATTAGCTATTATCATGACTCTTAAATTACATTGGATCAATTTAAAGACCTGAACACTGTTCTCACTGTCATTTTAGAAATGGAAAATCCAGAGAGACTAGAGAAGAAGGAAAAGGAGGAAGGAGAACAAACTGGGTAAGAAAAGGTTCTGGATATGGAACAACATTTGCAGCTCTCGATCTTTAATCTGTAGGACAAGTTTAAGGAAAAAAAAACTACTAAAAAAATGATCCATTTTACAAAAAAGATAATCAACATGAAAGAGTCTTTTCTAGGGAGTTCTGAAAAAGCTGTTTATCTAGAGACCAACAAATACTTATAGCAGGGCTGAGTGGAAAATAAAGGAAGAAACATCTTATAGATGAAGTGTTGATCTTCTTGGTGTGGTACTCTTAGCTAGCAAAGGGCAAAGCATAATGGTAACTGGTATAGATGGGCGAGAAAGAGATCATAATATTAATATGCTAAATAATAACAATAGCTAATATCCATATGGCGCTTTAAAGTTTGCAAAATGCTTTACATGGCTTATCTCATTTATTCCTTATAATAACTCAGAAAGGTATGTCCTATATTACTATTTTATAGATGAAGAAACAGACTGAGAGAGACAAACGAATTGGTTGAGGGTTACACAGCTAGTAAGTGTTCTAAGACAGGATATTAACTCCATAACACAGGATATGACTCCAAATCTAATATTGCATTTCCAATACCACCTCGATTCTGATAGGGCAGTAAAAAAGATAAAGATTAAGACACAGACCCTGTTTTCAAAACTTTCAGAGCTTCAAGGAATCAGAGATGTCACATAATCCAATTCTCCAATTTTCCTTATGTAATATCTGAGTGCTTAGTGTGACATAGAAAGAAAAGTGGTAATAAGGCCATGATTTCAATCCAAGTTCTTTGATTCCAAATCCAATATTCACCCGACTGTATCATACTCAAAGCCTGTTTATGCAAGATTCTCCTCATTTTTGGGGTGACTGACTTCTTAGGACTCCACAGATTATAAACACTTAAGATTTCAAAAGTTGAGAGCTCGTCAGGATCTTACTAGTAATTTTGTCCAATTTGAACATGAAAGGAACCCCCGCTCTAACATACCCTTGAAGTTGTTATCCAGTCTCTGCTCGAAGACCTCCAAGGAGGGGGATCCTGCAACCTCTCGAGACAGTCCATTTTGCTTTTTACAAGTTTTATTGACACAGGGCCTAGATTTTCCTCTTTGCAAACTTCTATGCATTATTTTTGATTCTGTTCTCTGGGATCAAATTGAACAAGTCTAGGTCCTCCGTTTAACAGCTTTTCAAATACTCAAAATAATCACGTATCCTCTGATTCTTCTCTTTTTAGACTAAACATGCCATGTTCTTGCAAAGATCTACATATAACATGGACTTTAGGTTCTTCGCCATCCTGTAATTCCTTGGGGCCATGGGAGGAGAATCATAGAATCATATCAGGCATAGTTCCCAGCTCCTCTGGGAACCTTACAGTCTAGTAGGAAACATAAAATACATATATGAATGATTGTATTTAAAAGAAAAATGTGATAATGTAATGAGATGTATAACAGAAGCTCCCTCTCCACTGTTTGCTTCCCTCCTGCCCCTTAAAATAGATTGTGCGTCTAAAAGCAATCTCCGGGAGGGGATGGGGCTAACATTTCGGACTAGAAAAGCAGAGATGTAACTGATCAGAATAGCGTAAACCTGTTCAGTCCAGACTGAGCCAAGCAATAAATCTAATTTCTTCCTGGAGTGGAAATATTATTCTTTGAGACACTGTACTACATTTTTCAGGCATTTGAGGGCACAGTGAATAGAGCCCTGAGTCTGGAGCTAGGGAGACTTGAATTCAAATCTTCCCGCAGATAGCTGCAAAAGTCATTTAACCCTATTTGCCTCAGCTTTTTTGAGTGTAAAATGATGGCAAGAATAATACCTACCTAGCAGGGTTATTGTAACCAACAAATGAGAGCTCATTCTCTTCTCTACTTTCCTTTCTCAAGGCACTCTCTGAAATAGCCTATTATTGTTCAGTTGTTTCAGTTGTATAAGACTCTGTTCCCTATTTAGGGATTTTTTTTTTTTGGCAAGGATACCGGAGTGGTTTGCCATTTCCTTTTTCCAGATCATTTTATAGATGAGAAAACAGAGACAAACAGGATTAAATGATTTGTAAGGGGTCATGCAATTAGTTAGTGTTTTGGGCCAGATTTGAACTCAGGAAGGTAAATTTTCCTGACTCCAAACCCAGAACTCTTACTCTAGCATTGATTGCATCACCTAACTGTCCTGAAGAGTCTATTATGGATGTTCAAAGAAAGTACCAAGATTTATGTTATTTCAAAGAGTTAGAATACTTCCAGTTGGGAAGAATTGGGGAAGGTTTCATGGAGGAGATAAATATGAGTTTTGCTTTGAAGGATGATTAAATAAGTGGTGGACATGTAGAGCTGGTAGGGATTCGGGATGGGAAGGTATTCTAGGAGAAAGGAATAAGTAAGGTAGGAAAATAGAATGTAGCAATTTACCTAGTGTGGATTAAGTTAAGGAAGACTGAAAAAGAAACCTGGAAAGCCTAAATTGGATGAAAAATTGTAGAAAATCTTAAATTTGCCCTTCATTGGGTAATGGAATGATTGTAAGTATTTGAACAAGATGGTGATATATGGGAGGAAGCTGGGTAGCTCAGTGGATTGAGAGCCAGGTCTAGAGACAGGAGGTCCTAGGTTCAAATCTGACCTCAGAAACTTCCTAGTAAACTATTGGTTCCAAGGCAGAAGGTAAAGGTTTAAAAAAAGATGATGATATATGATATACTTTAAGAATATTATCAGGGCAACTGATGTGCAGAATGATGTTGGAGAAGAGACTGAAAACTGGGAGGTTTTAGAATGTGAGGATATTATAATAGTATGGAAATTATTGTACTAGGTCAGTGATGGTGAACCTATGGCACAGGTGCTAATGATGGCACATAGAGGGCTCTCTGTGGACATGCAACATCCCCTCCCCCCCCAATAAGTTCCTTACTTGAAAGGCAGAGGGACTTGGGCAGATCTGCTTACCTCCCCCTCTCCACCATACCTTATGAGATTTTTTCACATCCCATGCCCCTCTGCCCAGTGGCCCAGTGGGAGCTCACAGGAAATAAGGTGCGCATCTCATAGGAAGCAGAGCTGGAGGGGAGTGGAGTTCTGGGGCTAGAGAGTTTGGGCTCAGTATCCCATCCATTTTACTAGGTTGTCTTAGAATAAGGAAAACTGACGTAGTACATTATATATAATTATAGGAAATGAATAGAGCCTAGGAAAGGAAAAGATTCGCCTTTCCAGTTGCTCAGGCTAGAAAAGTAGTGATCTGGGACTGAGTATAGCAGCTTGGATTAAAGTCCTTTTTTAGATAATTTGGTTGTTTTCAGTACCCACTTGGTATTAATTTTTTAAAATTTGTGAAATTATATACTTATTTGCTTTGTTTCCAAAGTACCTATTCCAGAATATCTGGGATACTTTACAAGAATGAAAAAATTTATAGCCCCAATTAAAGAAATCCATGCCACTTGGCTCTGAAAGAAATAGCAAGCTTCTGCCAAACAAAATAATACAAAAAGAAATAAACCAAACCAAAACAAAAACTACCTCAAATTACCCCTAATAACTGCAAAGGGTCAGTAAGTTGAAGAATACAGATGGAAAAATGATGAATTAACATTATTTTGATATTTTCACCATTTCCTGGATATGTGAGAATGTCCTTTTTTGCACCCTTGAGCATGATAGCATGAAGACCCCACTACTCTCCTTTCCCCCAGAGAAGTATATTCTTACCTTCTGGTTCATCTGAGAGATTGAAAAGACAGTGTTCTTCAAAGTCTAGGTACAACAAAGAATAGTAGAAAGAGTTCTTTTTTGGGGACAAGGACCAGAAGACAGATTGTCCAGTGTAAGTGAGCTGGACCCTGCCTATCCCTCCCCCTTGGTGGCATTGCTAGAAAAACGCCCTCTTCCAACACTCTGATGGATGGTCCAGACTTCAAATCATATGTAGCCTTGCCATCCATGAGCTATAAATATGTATTTGGACACCCTTTCATACAATTAATCTTATATGCAGAGCATTTATCACATTAAAGAAGTATAAATGAGAATCAATTAATCAGAAAGTATTTAATAAGGATTTAGAAGCCAGGAACTGTGCTAGTCACTGGGGAAACAACCTCTCCCCACAAAGAGCCTACATTCTAATTGAAGAGACAACATAAACATAGCCAGAATAAATATAGTGAAAAAATATAAATAGATAAAAAGTGAATATTAAATAAGATATTTTAGGAGAGATAATCTAAGCAAGAGGAGGGATCAGGGAAGATTTTATGCAGAAGATAATTCTCAAGTTGAAGTTAAAGAGGGAGTTACATTTCCTTTGAATTCAGTTGATTCATATGTTGATGAATCAAGGTTCCCAGTGGCACAGAAACAACCATAAAAAATACTCAAAACATTTATTCATGAGAAGACCAAATAGCTATA
Organism: Monodelphis domestica; assembly: GCF_027887165.1. Taxonomy (NCBI): domain Eukaryota; kingdom Metazoa; phylum Chordata; class Mammalia; order Didelphimorphia; family Didelphidae; genus Monodelphis; species Monodelphis domestica. The sequence continues at coordinate 81,481,286 of NC_077233.1, forward strand.
AATAAAACACATTTATAATTGAACAGAAAGTAATAGCAACAACTTTTTCAAGTAGTTATATTCCTTTTCTTTCTCATATGGTTGTGTCTTGGGCCTTTGAAGCCTTTTTAACTTCCATAAAAGAAAGCTGAACAAAGTCTTTGTTGAGCCAGAGAGCAGCATTGGAACCTTCAATGAAGTCAGCATTGGCCTCTATAGTGGCTCAATAGCCCTTCTCATTTGGTACTTCTTATCAATCTCTTCTCTTAGGGAAGGATTCTTACCACCCATGTCATCTCTCTGTCTGGGACTAGCAGCTCATACATGCATATGCACTTGATTGTTCATTGTTCTCCATTGCTCCCTGTGATACCTTGTTTGATGTTCATTGGTCATGTACCTTGAGCTCATAGAATTTGGGGAAATATTGCCTTCGTAACTTTCTGTGGCTTCCATCAAAAAGGGGTGAAAAGAGGAAAAGAAACGAGTAGAAAGGTTTCCCATATTTCTTCCCCATTCAACATTCCCTTCTGGACCTGTCAAAATGTACGAAAAAATGTATCTCATCCTTTTATAATTAGTGTTAGAAAACTTAATTCATTTGTATAAATGAGTAGTAAGAGGTAGGATTCTTTGAGTGGGTAAGGAAGACAGAGAAGTCCAAAGTTTCAAGATGTTTATAAAGACCAAAACTCTAGGAATCTAATTAATTTATACTACTAAATAGCATGTTAGATAGCTGAAGCCAGTTCTTTGCCACGTGCTGCATGTACTGTCTGCTTACTGTTTAACCAAAATAGAAAAACAAAAATAATTTCTTTGTATGCTTTCTATAATTTATCTGCTGGGTACTGATATGGGAAGAACTCTAGAAAGCCATGTTGTTCCAGGTTAAATCCAGAAAGCTATTACATTCACATTTTTGGATCAATGAGAGTAAAATTTTTGATGAACTCTCTGAAAATTTGCCAGTAATCCCATATTATAGCTTATTCAGAGTTCAAGATAAAGGCTTTAGAATGAATGGAATTCCTAATTCACCTTTTTGTTGTTGTTGTCATTGCCGGTCATCAGTTGATTAGCAACATAGAACTCTATGTGAGATAGCCATGTTGACTGGTCTTTATCTATTGAAAAATTAGGAAAATCAAATTGGGAAAGGTACTTTTTTGTTGTTGTTGTTGAGGTGAAAGTCTATAGAGATATTAAAACTAGGTAAGTTTGATTTTTACTTGACGCCAGAGGATCTGAATAGAAGCCCTGTCTCCAACACTCAATAGCTATGTGACCATTATTGAAACACTTTACCTCATCTGAAAAATGGGAATAAAATATTTCCACTATCTAACTCATAGCATCAAGAAGAAAATACCTCATAACACTCAAAGTACTTGATAAATATGAGTTATTGTTATTGATAATAAAACCATGTAAGCATATATTATTAGAACTAGAAGTGCCTTGCTACATGACCCTGAGAAAGTCACTTACATTCTCTCTAATTCAATTTCCAGAACTGTAAAATGGACATCCCAGAGCTGATATGAAGATTAAATGAGATAATAATATTTGTAAAGCACTTAGCACAATGTCTGGCACATACTAGAGGTTTAATAAATGCTTGTTTCCTTCCTTCCCTCCTTCCTTCCTTCCTTCCTTCCTTCCTTCCTTCCTTCCTTCCTTCCTTCCTTCCTTCCTTCCTTCCTTCCTTCCTTCCTTCCTTCCTTCCTTCCTTCCTTCCTTCCCTCCTTCCTTCCCTCCTTCCTTCCCTCCTTCCTTCCCTCCTTCCTTCCTTCCTTCCTTCCTTCCTTCCTTCCTTCCTTCCTTCCTTCCTTCCTTCCTTCCTTCCTTCCTTCCTTCCTTCCTTCCTTCCTTCCTTCCTTCCTTCCTTCCCTCCTTCCCTCCCTCCCTCCCTCCCTCCCTCCGTCCTTCCCTCCTTCCTTCCCTCCTTCCCTCCCTCCCTCCCTCCCTCCCTCCTTCCTTCCTTCCTTCCTTCCTTCCTTCCTTCCTTCCTTCCTTCCTTCCTTCCTTCCTTCCTTCCTTCCTTCCTTCCTTCCTTCCTTCCTTCCTTCCTTCCTTCCTTCCTTCCTTCCTTCCTTCCTTCCTTCCTTCCTTCCTTCCTTCCTTCCTTCCTTCCTTCCTCCTTCCTCTCACTACACTATGCTGGCTTAACTGGAAGTAATATTCCTCCCACTAGACAAGTACCTTGAGAGCAGACAGTGTTTCATTTTTGTCTTATGCCTACAGTATTTAGTGCAGTGCCTGTAACTACTTAATAAAAAATGTGTTGTTTGATACTATTTATATGTGATCTGGTTAAATTAAATATAATTTGGATACCATTAAAAAGTTGCTACATATATAGAAAAAATTTAGGTTATGATAATGGAAATAATACATTTTATATAAATTATGAAGAGTAACAATAAACTCTAATGCTTTGGGACTCATGTTTATTTGGACTTTTCATGTGTTTTGGATCCAACTATTAAAAATTCAGTATTATTTCAATTTGTATTCTTATTTTTCAAGCTTAATAATAATTTTGAAATAAATTGCAATTAAAGAAATATTTTGAGATCTTTAATAATTTTTTCATTAGTTAATTAGGACTTTGTGCTAATAAGATGAGGTAATAGTTTCAGTAATTCTGTGTTATAGAATCCAACTGATGGCCACAGAATAAATACCTACATCTATTCCCTCTTACAAATAAAATAAAGTTGGTCACAAGAGATGTCTTGTTAGAAGAGATGCTTTAGTCAGCAAGAAATTTCACAAGTGCTCTGATCACATTCTTGGGGCAAAGATGGAAAGACATGGGCTAAGTCATCGTAGCAAGGTATATTCTGAAATGGTTGCATGACAGGAATAATTAATGGTTTTCTCCATTCATAGTTTAAATGACCAGTGATTTATTTTCTATGAGAAGTCTCCTTTATCTCTTTGAGAAGTGGAGTGACTTTGTTGATAGAGAAATGGCTTCAAAATCAGGAAGACCTGACTTAAATTTCTCCTCTTTTCAGTTTCCAAATTGATCTTCCTAGCACAAGTCTGCTCATGCCACCCTTCTACTACCATTCGATACATTCCAGTGGTAACCTAGCTATTACCTTCAAGATTAGATAAAAGCCTCTGAGTAGCTATTCAAACTCTTCATATTCTGTCCCTCCTTACCTTTCCATTCCCATTCTCCTTATACTTTCCTTCTTTCCTTCCAAACATTTTGTGATCCTGTGATACCTCCTTTCTTGCTGTTCATATACTTCTTTCCCTGACTATGTGTATTTTCACTGTCTATCCCCATACCTGGAATAATCTGCCAAAACAGATCCAGAAACTATGTAACTATATTTATAAAATATCTTTTATACAAACGAACTCAGATTTAAATAACTAGAGAGATATTATCTATTCATGGATGGACAGAATCAATATGATTAAAATGACAATCCTACCTAAACTAATTTACTTCTACAATGACACCCTCCAAAGGATTCTTACAAAATGTATAAATTTAGGTGACAGTTGAATGAAAACAGGAAGGCTATGTCTCATTATTATTATCATTTTCTTTAATAATAAAATTATTTATTGTTTCTATGACATTCTTTAAATCATTTATTCTTTAGGATTAAATTATTTGTGCTCAAATTAATTTTTATTCTGTTTCCATGGTGTCTTATTAAACATAATTCTTATTGCTTTATGATCTAAAAATGATGCATTTAATATTTCTGCATTTAAATGTAGAGTTGTTTTTTTTGTTTGTTTGTTTTGTTTGACCACATGGGCATTTTTTGTAAAATGTGCTGCCAGAAAAAATGTTTATCTTTTCTATTCACACTGAATTCTTTCCTGGTATCTATAATATCTCACATATCTATAATTTTATTTATCTTTTTTACTTCCTTTTATTTATTTTTGGTTAGCTTTATGCAGTTATGGGAAGGAAAGATTAAAATCCCACATCATTATAATTTTGTTATCCTTTTCCTTTAAAAATTTTGATGCTATAACATTTGATGCATATAGGTTTATTACTGATGATGTTTGATAATCTATAGTACATTCTAACATAATTTAGTTTTTGTGTTTATCTCTTTTAACTAGATCTATTTATGAAAAAAAATTATTGAAGTTGAAAAAATATCAACAATCTCCAATTGGAAAATCAAAAGGTCAAGAATATCAAAGGAATTAATAAAAAAAAGATTAGGCAGTACCATATTTTGAACTATACTATAAAACAGTATTGATCCAAATTATCTAGTGATGGCTAAGAAAGTAGATACTTGGAAAAGAACATACATAAAACAAATAGTTGTAAAAGATTATAGTAACTTTGTGTTTAACAAAAGTAAAGATTCAAGTTTTTAGATTAGGAATTCACCATTTGGTAAAAATTGTTGGTAAAACTAGAAAGTAATCTAGCACAAATTAGATGTAGATCAGTATCTTAAGCATTTACAAGGATAAGGTAAAAATGGATATGTGATCTAGGCATATAGGGAGATATCATAAGCAAATATGAAGAACAGGGAATATGTTGCCTATCAGGTTTATAGATAGGAAAATAATTTATGAATAAGTATAAAATATAAACTACTATTAAATATAAAATGGATAATTTTTAATACACTAAATTGAAAAAAAAACTTTGTGTAAATAAAATGAATGCAGCCAACGTTAGAAGAAGAGCAGTAAGTTGGGCAATATTTGTATAGACATTTTATTGAATAGAGGTCTCATATCTAAAATATATAAGAATATGAGGCATTCACCAGTTGATAGTCTAAAATATAATAGAGGATTTTTGGATGAAAAAAATCAAAGCTATATATAACTATATGACAAAATGCTCTAAATCATTATTGATTAAAGGAATGCTAATAAAAATAACTCTGGGATAACACCTTACACATATTAGATTGGCTAAAATGATAAAAGGACAAAATAAATGATGGAAGGTATGTGAAAAAATGAGGTCTCTCATACACTGTTGGTGGAACTATGAATTGGTCCAATCATTTTGGAGAGTAATATGGGATTACACTCAAAGAGTTATAAAACTGTGTATACCTTTTAGACCCAGATATTTAATTATTATATTTATTTCCTAAGTTGATCAGAAAAAGGAAAAGAACCTATATCTTCTAAAATATTTATAGCAACTCTTTTTGTGATGGCAAAGAAGTTGAAATTGAATAGATATCTATCAATTGGGGAATAGCTAAATAAATTATGGCATCTGATTGTGATAGAATAGGATAGAGTGATGTTTATGGAAATAATGAACAGGTAAATTTTAGAAAAAGATGGAATGATCTTCATGAAATTATGAAGAGCAAAATGAGCAGAACCAATCAATCTATCTATCTATCTATCTATCTATCTATCTATCTATCTATCTATCGATATTTTTTGAACAAGCCTTGGGTAAGTCTACCTTCAGAGAAAAAAACTCATGAATAGAAATAAGTAAGATATATTTTATGTAAACATATACTTTTGTGAAATGATGTCTTCTCTAATGAGGGAAAGGGAGAGAGATTATTAACTGGGTATTTTAACATAATCAAACTAATTAATTAAATAAATCTTTTCTGGGCCTTCCTTGGTCTTAATGCTTTCCTTCTGTTGGTTAGCTTCAATTCATTTATTATATATCTTCTTTATACAAAGATATTTCAATATTTTTTCTTCTAATTGACTGTATGCTCCTTGAGAACAGGCACAGTTTTTTGCTTTTCTTTGAATTTCCAGTACTTATACAGAGTTTGACACATAATGGGTGCTTAATAACTGTTTGTTGATTGAATTAAACTGTAATTATTGACTAACACATCCTTGACTTTTTGATCCTGAGTGAGTCAGCTAACTTTTTCTATGTACCAGGCAACTTTCTAAAGTCTATAAATGGATACCATCATGGAAGAACTGAAACTGTCAGAAAACCAGTAAAAAAAAACTAAGAGTAGCATCAAGAGTTTAAGTGGGTACCCTAACCTCCAAGAAAACAGAGCCTAAATAAAAAAAAGAAAATAGAGCCTACCTATAAAAAGGTAGGAAAAATGAGCAAACAATAAAAAAGTCACCTAAATTTTAAGAATTTTATGGAGACAGAGCAAGATACAGACACAGAAGGGGAATAGTAAAAACAAAACAAACATATGCGAAGTCCAAAACAAAAATATGGATTGGACACAGATGGTGGAAGAGCTAAAAAAAAAAAGACTTCAAAAACCAATTAAGACAGGCAGAGGAAAAGTCGGGCAGAGAAATGAAAGCAATGCAAGAAGAAATGGGTCAAATGAAAAAGAAGACCCAAAAGCTGACAGAGGAAAATCTGGTCTTAAAAATCATAATTGAGCAACTAGAAACTAATGAGTCCAGATATCACAGGCAATTTAAAAATTACAAGTTTGCAGAAAATTGCCCTTTCTCCAAGAGTGTACAAATATAGTTTCATATGTGTATACACATATGTACACACATAAAGCAGAAAAACAAATATTATGACATGTATATATAGTTGTATAGATGCATACATGCATGTACACAATTATATCAATATATATATGACTATATATTTATCTACATTAAGTTGCTATGTCTATATCTATATATCCCTATATATTAATACTGGGGAAAAGTCATCTAGAGTTTGAATATCATAGTATCAGAGGCAATTAAAAATGATAAATTTGAGACAAATAATTTCCGCTAAAGTATGTGTATTACATATGTGTATACATATGTGTATGTATAACTCTATCTCTTCTTGCTTTCTTGAAGTTACTCTCCCACTTTCCTAAGCATTAGAGATGGGATTTGAAGCCAGGGTTCTCTTACTCAAGAGTTCTTTCTACTATATCACATGTTACCACTTACCTCTTTTGGTCTTCTTTGTATTACTCTGTAAGGAACTCTTTAGGCCATCATTTTGCAATTTAAACTGTTTGTGGTCCAGTCATTGCCTAATAAAATCATCACCATCCACCAACAAGTTAGTCCTGGACATTCTGACCTGGTTTGAGTTTCTCAAATTCTGGCCAAATGATTAACTCTGAGCACTTAGGCTCAGGTTTCCCCTAGATGCTTTTTAGGGGCACATAGTGGATCAAAAAGGAAGGAAATATTTGTGATGCTATACATGAGACTGTGGCACATTAGTGTGATCTCCCTTTCACAAAGATCTCTATAAATGGTTATCCAGTATTAGGGCTGAAACATTGTTATGCTCAAGAAGGGACAATTGTTCTCTCATGAAAGAGAAAGGAAGTCTAAAGGACCCTAGGGAGGAGTAAGTTTGCTTCGAATTTCAGTTATATCATGGAATCCAATACCAATTTCATTTGAATGTGTCCACTTTTATGAAGTGCTCCAGAATCAAATCAGAAAATGTGTAGGTCAAACTTTTGGAAGAGATATCTCCTGGATGAAATAACTTTTGGGGCTAAGGAATCACAGGAAATACAAGACTGTTTCCAGGATATATTCATGACTATGACCACTTTGCATTGCATATATGAGTGTTGAGGACTTTGTATGTTTAGAGTTTTTGTTAGACTGGAGGTATGGAATTGGAAACGATGAAGTTTGCAATCTTGATTATCCAACAGACTGAGGTCAAAACTTGCATATTTTCCAGATAAAGTAGATAATTGTTTTTATTTACATCCTTGGAGACTGATGCCCTTTGACTGGGCATTTAAACAATTTTTTTGTCATTTGCAAAGGGGTGCAAAAACATTCCTTCGGCACTCCCCCCCCCCCCCCACTTTTTATTCCAAATAGTGTAGCAATAAAGCCAATGAACCTAAGTAAGCTATCATTTACCTTGCTCTGCTGTAGCTATAGAAGAAGCTTAAGGCATCATCTTCTTCTGGGTCTTTGTCTTCCTTGTCTGATCTCTTTAGGGTCTAATCCTAATGATTTTATTGGGTAAAAGGGTATCCATAATTTAGTAGATTTCTGAGTTTAGTTCCAAATTATTTTTCAGAATGACAGTATGGTTTATAGCTCTTTTATTAATGGATTCATTGGTGTTCCTGTTTTTTGTAGCTGTGCCAACATTTTATTTTCTTTTTTGGCCCATTTTGTTGATTTGATGGTGAAGAGAATTTATTTAGTTAGCTGTTTTAGTTTGTTGTTTAATTTGGATTTCTATAATCATTACTTATTTTTGTCCTTTCTGTCCTCTTTGCTTCCTTTCTTTGCCACTTAGCAAAGTGACTGTCTTGTGGTAAGTGCTTAATTAATGTCTGTTGTTTATGATTCAATATTTTTATATGGTTATTGATAGCTTGGATTTTGTCACATGAAAACTATCTTTGGATCATTTATTTACTAGGCAATGGTGAGAGCTATGTCTTAAAGAATCTCTGTGAGGAATAAGTATTTGGAAAATATATTTTAGGGTTCATGAATGGATAAAGAACAAATGCAAATAGATGAAAGATGATGACTTGTGTGAGAAACAACAAAAAGACTAGTGTCTCTTTTTTGTAGAATATGGAAAGAAGTAAAGTAAAAGCAGATACCAAGTTTCTCCAATAATGATGTCATTTTCCATATTAACACTTGCAGTTTTTCAACCCATAAGTCACATATTTTGTCTTTAAAGTAGCCATAGAAAATAAACTAAAGCAAAAAAAAGTTCATTCAAATTTGATGTATAATGAAAAAAATTGAGTTTTTTGATTTGATAAACAAGAAAACCCATTTTTAAAACTCATAGTTTCTAATTCTTGCTTCAATGTACTGTATTGTAAGATAGCTATTAACCATTCTTCTGCTAAATAAAGAGCAAATATATCATATTTTCCATGGCAAATGGATTCTTTATTCTTTAATAATAAAAATTTGTAGGTCTTTATAATGAGGATTATTTTTCTAGGCTAATCAAATGAGACATAAGAAATGTTTTATTTTCTTTTATGTTATTTGCAGTGCAATTTTTTTCCATTGGCAAATATATAAACATATAATTATATAACATTATTAATCATCACAGTTATTTTATATTCTGGATATGAAAATGCAGAACTTCGCATTATTTCATGTGGAGGAGCCAGTTTAAAACAATTCCATCCAATAAGCATTTTCTGAAAAAAAAAATCTTTAAAAGTTACTTTGTTTCATCTTTATTATGTGTAGCTTGCTTGTTGCATATATTTGTTTGCATATTGTCTTTACCATTAGATTATATTAAGAACTTTGAGGGCAGGGATTATCTTTTTTCATTCTTTTTGTATCTCCAGGCATTAGTACAGTGACTGTTACCTAGTAGGCACTTAGTAAATTTTGTGATTGATCATCATTCTTAAGAAAAAAATATAATTTTCTTTTTTTAGTTTAATATCCTTCATAATTTTTTGGCATGAGTAGGCTTTAATATTTCACAATGATGTGGATATGACCTTTGTTCTTGACCAATTGTTACATAATTTTTAAAATAACTTTCCTTTTATTGAATAAAAAATCATTATGCTTGTGACAAATTAGAAAAATATAACTATGTAATGACTCAAGTCAATTTCTTGATATGTGATTGTGAAGCACATAATGTCTCCAATTTACATAACATTTTTACCCAGTGAGTATTGACATCCATTTTCTCCTGATATTATAAATACCCGATCCAATACATTTCTCTCATCTTTCTTAATTTTCATTTTAAAAAATCTGCCTTTTATATTGCATAAAATTTAAGAGGTTTCATCATTATTAAATTTACAAAATGCTAAACTTCTCCAAATGCCTGCTTCAAAAAGAGTCCAAAATATATCAGATATGTGTAATCAAGTTTTCTTCTTTCAGTAGATCTGTTGCTTCATCTATTTGCTAATAAAAATTGGATATTTTAGTTTCCAAATTAATTGATACCAAAATCTTCCTACATTGATATGAATCTTATTACTATATTATCCAGAAGCAAATTCCTTTGAAACTGCTTTACAATTGATTTTATCAATTATTTTCTGATCAATACCTATAAATAGAAAAAATATATATTTTTAAAAATGTGGCTTTTTATACTTATAAATTATACAAAATAAATAAAATTTATTAAACACTTACTCTGTCCAAGCAATGTGTTTAGCACTGAATATAAAAATACAAGGAAATAAGGAGTTCCCTGCCCTTGACTTCCTTGCTGTTCCTCACAGGCAAAATGCTATCTCCTGACCTGATTAATTTGTATTAGTCATCCTTTTTTATGCCTGGCATGATATCCCTTCTTACCTCTGTCTCCTAGAATATCTCAAATCTCATGTTTTTCCTTTCCTGGTTCCTTTCCCCAAATTCCTTCCTTCTGAGATAACTTTCTATCTACATGGTAGATATCTCAGAAGTAATAAATTATCTGCAAGTTGTCTCTCTTCTCACCCTCTCTCTAGAATGTGACATCCATTAAGGCAGGGATTTTTTTTCTCAGCCTCTCTCCACCCTGCTTAGCATATTACCAGGCACATAGTAAATGATTAATGAATGTTTGTTGATTGAGTGACTGTCGCTGTGATTTTTTCTCTAAAAACAATTATGTATTTATCCAGATGGAAGGGATATCACTTTGATTTTTTTTAAATTGGAGACAATAAAAATTGAACTAATTTACATTTAAGTATTAAAATTCAAAATAATTACCTATAATGCCTCTTAAGTTATTTCCATTTTAAATAATTTTGGAAACCAACTTTCTATATTGTATATAACAGAAAGAAAAAAAAGTCAGATAGTTATACTAACTCTATAACCATTGACACTCTATCTTTCTTGAGTAACCTAGCTAATCATACTCATCTAACCTGGAAACACAATGCTTTAAACCAATGAAATGAACTTAATGATGGGAAAATTCACAAGCGGATGAGCAGGCTAGATATTTTGGAGCAAGTGGGGATTTGGAGATCTTCAAGCCATAACCATTTACTAATTTTTATTCTATATAATTTCACTGCCTGATTTGGAATGGCCATGGATAAGAGTGAAGGGAAGAAGTTCCATTGCTGTATGTTGAGGTTTGAGTGGCTGCTGGACCAGTGTAGGTAGCAGATGGGAAAGATATGTTTCTGAAGAATGAGTGAAAGATCAGAGCCAGAGAAATAAATTAGAATCATCTGTATGCACTGAGTTGTCCCATGAACTTATGTGATCTCTGGGAGGTCAGGAGTAGAAGATAAGCAGAAGGCCAACACTGACACTTTCTGAAAGATAAAGGGCAGCCAGGAGAAATCCTGAAGGAGTAGGTCACAAAAGGAGAAAGAACAGCAGGAGAGGACACTTGTAAAAGCCAAGATTAGACAGTATTTTGGCAGAGAGAGTCCTTGACTATGTCAAGGAAAAATTGAGAATGAACTTGAGAGTTTTCCTTTGTTCTGAAAGGAGGTCATTATCATCCTTGGGAAAGACAGCCTTAGAAGGTAAACAGAAAGTAGAGTATCAAGAAAGATGAGGAAGCTTTAGGAACAGAAAAAAAAAACTGAGCTAAAGGCTTATATGTGAAGGAAAGAAGAAAAATAAAGTGTTTGGAGCAGGTGCCATTTTGGAAGTAGTATTTGGAAAGAGTATGATATCCCTGACTGTCTTTAAAGTAAAAGAGGGATGTTCAGGTAAGAAAATTTGAAGAAAGAAAAAGAAATCGAATGACTTCCTTGAGAGCTGTTGGGTTTTCAGTACAAGATCCATGGATAATCACCTACTGTGTATGTTCTAGAGGACATCCTGTTTTACATGTAGGCTGAATTACATGGCCACTAAGGTCCCTTCCAAATCTGATATTTTGTGATAGTGTGTGAGTGAAAGGAATGAGGGCAAACTTTTACACTAGGGACAGAAGGCTCTGAGACAAAAAGATATGTTGGAAGACAAGGAGGAAACTGGGAGGATGTGGGAGATAGGTGGTCCTGGATATAACTGTTAACAAATATTTTAAGTGATTTCAATATACCAGGCATTGTGCTTAGTTAGGGAAACAAAGGAAGAGAAAAATAAATCTCTATTTAATGACTTACACAAGAAAGGAAGAACTTAAGTTGAAAAACAGCCTAAATTGAGAGGGTGCCCATCAGTTAGGAATGACCAAACAAGCTGAGTCTATGATCATGATGGAATAAGAAATGATAGGAGGAGGTGGTGGTTCAGAAAAACCTGGGAAGTCTTATGTGAACTGATGCAAAGTAATATGAGCAGAACTAGGAGAATATTTTACAAAATAATATCCTCAAGATGATCAAATGTGAAAGCTTTAGCTTCTCTAATTAAGACAATGATCTAAGACAATTCCAAAGGATCTATGATGAAAAAATACTATAAGCCTCTAGAGAGTAAACTGATGATCTATGAGTGCCAATTGAAGAACACTTATTTTACTTTATTTTTCTTGTTTTTTTTTAATGTGTTTTCTTTCACCACGTAGCTAACATGGAAATATGTTTTGAATGACTTTACATCTATAATCTATATCATATTACTGATATTCTCAAGAGGCAAGAGAGGAGAGGAAAGAAGGAAGAGAATTTGGAACTTAAAATCGATTGTTAAACATTTTAAAAAATTGGATTGAGAACATTTAACAAAATCAACAAAAATATGTTTAGAAACAGAAAGACAATCTATCAATATCTTATATCAAAGGAAAATCTTTTAGAAAAAAGAAAACATGAAGAATGAAATGAATTAGTTGTGCTACTTTTAGATTTTTTAAAAACTTGGTTATCTTTTGTTTTTACCTCATCTTAAATTTTCAGTGTGTTTTAGCCGATTCTTGACATTCCTTTCTGTTTTCGGGCTGCCATTCTCTGCTGCCTTCTGCCCATACCCTAGAGTAATCACTCTAACATGAGTGATGCACAGCTGTGTGCAACTGGCACAAAACTGCCCTGCTTTCTGTCCTAGGCCATTAGTGTAGTTTGTGTTGGTTAGATGAATCACTTCATGCATAGGACCTTGACAACATCCCATCTCATCAATCATCCTCTCAAATAGATTCGCTATGGCCTCAAATTGCCTGAGGGAAGTGTTCTTGGTCTCTAGCCAAGACTTTGATCTGCTGTCACCAAGGAGCAGAAACAAGGCTGATGGTCAGTGCTGGGCTGATTATTTATTACTGCCTTGGATGAGCAATGGCAATGTTCTCCAAAGAAGACACATTCCCTGACTATTATTTATCCTGCTTTCAATAGCCAGAACTGACTTCTTGCTATTGTTTGTCCTGTGCTCTGATCTCATATGGCACCTCTTATTGTTGATCCTGAAGTTATCCCTGAGCACTGTCATTTTGCCATAGAATATTGGGGTCAAGGAGCTTAACTTCTATCTAACGAAGGGCAGCTGGCAAATTTGATAATATGCTGAGTACTATCTCTTCTGCCTTTCCACGTCTCTCGCCATATATTCTTTTTCTCCACTGTCCTGAAAGCTTTCCCATCTTTTGACCGTTTATTTTTTCTCATGGGAATTTGTTTTTACTCAGGAACAGTTCCTGTACTTTCTTGCCTCCCAGTCTTTGTTTCTGCTGGGAACCTCTTCCCTCCCCAAATGACTATAGAATTGCTATCCAAACTTTAAATCTCAATTCAGATATTACCTACTGTGTTCAGCCTTTCCTGGTCCCTTCCTAGGCAAGAATGATCTTTCTCAATCCCAGGTACCACTCTGTTTTATATCTCTCTAATGCCCTTGACTTATTTACATTCTAATGACATATTCATGTCACTCTTGAAAACTGTCATTTTGTTATTCTCTCCCTGATAGGGGATACAGTAAAGAAACAAATTATAACAAAAGCAAGCTATATAGAGGACAAATAGGAAAGATTTAGAAAAGAAAAAGCACTGCAATTGAGAGGCTAGGGAAGACTTCCTTTGAAGATAGTAATGGAAATAAATATGATTTTTTTTCTAGTGTAAGATCTCCTGTTGTGAGAACCATCTCAACTCATCATGTGTTTTTTGAAAACCTTTACTTTCTGTCTTAGCATCAATACTGTGTATTGTTTCTAAGGTAGAAGTGTGGTAAGGACTAGACAATGGGGATTAAGTGAGGGGTCACCCAGCTAGGGAGTAGCTGAGGCCTGATTTGAACCTAGGACCTCCTGTCTCTAGGCTTCACTCTCAAACCATTGAGCCACCTAGCTGCCCCCTGTGTTGTTTTTTATCAAGCACAGATAGCTTTTATTTTTATTTTTAGATGTAATTCTGTATTTTTATTTATTTTATTATAAGGATATTTCATTTCATAAATTATATGTAATAACAAATTTCCACATAAGTTTTCAAAATTATATGATTCAAATTATCTCCCTTCTTTTCCTCCTCTTGGTGCTGGTGATCAATTAAATCTGCGTCATACATGTATTATCATTCAAAATATGTTTATATTGTTCATTTTTTTGTAAGAGAATAGCCATATAAAACCAACCTCTCCAAATAAAAACTCAAGTAAATTAAAATGAAAAAAATCATATGCTTTGACTTACATTCCAATTCCAGCAGGTCTTTCTCTGGAGATTGTAAAAATTAAGATTAAACTCAATAATAATAAATTATATTTAGGAGATTTATTAATGATCATTAGAAATAAAGGAATACAAGGTAACAAAATAAAAACCATGTGCCCATGGCTAATTAGCCTGTTCAAAACCCTGCAGCTTACCACCACCACACTTACCATGAAGCCAAAGAGCCCCAGCAGGACCACCCACTCAATTTATTCCCTGTCTCCAGGAAGTGCATAATGACAGGAAGTCAGTGGCCTCCTGGGAAATGTAGTTCTTTTTTTAGAGTAACAGATTTCCAATTATACAAGATAGTTAGCATTTTTTTTTGTCATAAGTCCCTCACAAGTATCCTGGATGATTGCATTGCTGAGAGTAGCTAAATCTATCAGAGTTGATCATTCCACAGCATTGCTGTTACTGTTCTGGTTCTGCTTATTTCACTCTGAATCAGTTTATGTAGGTCTTTCCAGCGCATTCTGAAATCACCCCATTTATCATTTCTTATGCCTCAATAGTACCAACTCATCCTTTGTGACTTAATACACAAATCCTTAGGCTTGAGGCACATAGATATTGAGATAATAAGTGACCTGCTTAGGCTCACACACTTAGTAAGTATCAGAAGAAACACTTGGATGTAAGTTTTCTGGACTTGAAACTGAGAACATAGCTATCTTTTGCCTCATGCTGCCTCTATTAGTGGTAAAGGTTAGGGGGAATTAACATAAAAGAAGTGAAATGGCAAAAGGAAAAAAGTCAGAGGAGATTTTTATGAAAGTTTAAGATTGTATACTCTAAGCCACTAAAAGGGAAGAATTTAAGAGGGAATGTGAGGAAAGGAAGAGTATTTGCATAAATCACTAGGAAAGGAAGAATTCCTACTCACAAAATTTGTCTATTAAAACAGATAAATGAGGAAAGATAGAAATTTTAGATTTTAGGAATGGGGAAGACACTTCTTTTTTTTTTTTTTAGGAGAAACATATCCAAAAGCAGGGAAGTTCTTTCTAGCCTTATGATTCTCTAAAGGGAATATCCCTTTTTATTTGTAGGACTATAAAAGTGATTGGTCCATAATTATTTAGAGGTTGACAGGACAACCTTTTATTTTTCTCCCTTTGATCATGAAGACTGTAATTGACAGTCATGAATTAGCATGTTACGTGAGACCACCCAAAGAATCATGGCTTTAGCCAAGGTGAGTTGTCCCTAGTTCCTAAGCTTGAGTTCAAACATCTAGGAAGTTGACTTCTTCAAGGCTATGAATTTTAAATGAAAAGGCCTTTAGAAGGCAATCATAGGTCAAATATGTGATAAAGGAAGTATAATTAGGAGCCAATTCTCAAACTTTATTGATTCTTCTCCTTGATGATGGGCACAGGTCATTCAGGGAGTCACTAGAACTTAGCAATAGTTCTATAAGCACCTGGAACCACTTTGGAGAGCAATAAAGGATTGAAACAACATCATTTAGACCTAGTCTAAGTCTACCATAGATGACCACTTCAGGAAATTTGCTCTCCTAAAGTACAAGACTTGAGATTTTGGGTTATAATCCCTAATTTCTCATCTGGTTTGGACTTTCTTGGGGATCTAAGGAGGTATTTAATGTAAAATAGACAGTTGAAGTTACCCTTACATATTAGAACCATTGACTTATTTCCTGATACCCACTGTTGCAGCTATAGCTGGTAGCTTTAGGGCAGGTTTGGATTCCTTTCTTCAGAACAAGGGTAAACCCATGAGTATGAGGAAAAGTAAGCACAGTGTGGTAGAACTGGATATAAACATACATCTGAGAAATAATTATAATATGTATTGTGTAACATTGGGCCATCTCTGTTCACAATATCATATATAACTATTTGTCCTATATATCACCTCCAAAGTTTATACTTATTCATAAATGCTTAGACTGATGGAGTTGGAAGAGATGTTAGAGATTATAGGATCACAGGGTTTAAAATGGAAGAAACTGTAGGGACCATGTAGTGCAACCCCTTCATTTTGTAGTTAAGATACCTGAAACCTGAAAGATATTGAATGACTTTCTCTAATGCATCATGTAAGAAATGAGAGCTCTAAGATCTTATCTTATAAAAACAATATGTAAGAATATGTATCTTAAAAGAGTTATAAATTCTGAATAAAGCTTAATAGTGTCTCAAACAAAGGTGTCCTCAACCTTGTTGGTCTTGCCCCTCACATGTCCAAGAACTCTTAAAAATATCTATTTTGACATCTGGCAGAATGTCAGGAATTCTGCAAAGTCGTCACTGTAGTCAATAGCTTTTATTTATTCCTTGGAGATTTTTAGGGAAGCAAATAAATTAATTTAGAAAGAGCCTAATATTAAAATTCTCCTGAATCCCAGGACTTGAATGTGACCTGTACCAGGAAACAAAATACCTGTGAGTTTTTCATGTAGTTTAGAAGCATTAGATCATTTAATGATTTGCACACAGTCCTTTCCTGAATTTGATATTCAGAGAAAGCCATTTGGATGGTAGGCTACATAAGAAATTATAGTTTTCCCACATTTTTTCCTGTTCTGTTCTTGATGTTGTAGCAACATTTCTCTAGAGAAAGCCCTTTGGTTTAAATCCTCTTTTGACCCTATCTTTGGAATGTGTGAGGTGAAGTTTACTTACTGATCCATCTCCCAAGCAATTGATGGTGTTGGATATTTTGGATCAACAGAACACCAAATCTATCTTGATTTGGGGAGTAATAGATCATTGCTCTTGGTGAGAATTAACAATAATGGTCCTTGCTCTTTGACTGAGAGAAAGTAAAGCACTAAAATTATGCATCTGCTTTCTTTTTTTTAAAAGGGAGTTAAAATATTTGAAAGAAAATTTCTAAATGCTCAATTATTGCCTAAATCAGGTCATAAAATGTGACTAAGACTGAGAGAACTCTTGGCAGAACTTATCTTTAGGAATTGGTATATGCTGTAGGGACAAGCCAAATTAGGGTCAAAGTGCTTGTCCAGGCATTATTCATGCTTGTGGCTCTCCAGAAAACTAATTTACTAAGTAAGTGGGAGAGGCAACTAAATCTAGTTAGCTACAACTTGCAAAAACACTAATTCTGCTTTTAGTGCTTTGAGCTTGGGTGAAGATATTTAGCACTAAGTGACCATTGGCACCAAAATACAGGTAGAACTCATATCTTATTCACAGAATAGTGATGGAGCTTCCTAGAAATCAGTGGTTTCAGGCTAACTTTTATATTTTTTACTACAAAAGATTTTGCTAGGTTACAGCTGGTAGAAAGACAGGTTGCTACAGGAATACTGTTTTCTCAAACACAGAGAAGGGGAGAGAAAATAATTTATAACTTCCAATATTTTCCTTAAAGGTGGAGGTCAGGAGAAAATAAACTGGCATATGAATACTTTAAAGACTTTTTACAATGGGATAAAGATATATTTTCTAAATCCCAAATAAGTTTTTGTGATCTAATAAAGGATATTCTGTTGAAAAGCCCTTGACCATTTGTCAGCTAGGGAATGGCTTTTATTTTCATAAATCTAAATCAATTACACATATATGTGTTTTATACACACATTATAACCAATATCATCTTTTTTATCTCTTTTGATCCTTTCTTTTGTTTGATCAATAAATATTCCTGTATTCATAGATCTAAAAGTTGATTCTATCCTTGTTCCTCTAATTTTTTATTTTATGTTTGTCAGCAATTTAAAGCTTACAAAGACTTTTGGAATGGATTTTGGACTGTACCTAGTTTTTGCCAGTCTGTTTTCAGTTTTCTCAGCATTTTTTTATTGAATAGTTTTACTTGAGTAACTGATATTTTTGGGTTTATCAAATACTAGATTATTGTTTTCCTTTATTTCTGTATGTTGTAAACCTAATGCTTTTTCACTGATCAATAACCTCTCTATTTTTTAAACAGTAGAACATTTTAATATTGATTATTGTATTGTGCAGCCTGATGTCTGGTACTATTATACTCCCCTTCTGCCCACGTTTTTTAACATTTCTCTTGAAATTATTCTTTTTTTTTGTTCTTCTAGATAAAATTTGCTATTATTTTTCTAGTTTTATGTGGTAAATTGTGTCTAACTGTATGGCAATGAATAAACAAATTAGTTTAGGTACTCTTGGAATTTTATTATATTGGATAAGTCTACTCATGAACAATATCACTATTGGCAAAAAGAGTGTTATGTAGTTGTTCCTGTGTGTGCCTTGGCAAATGAACTCCCAGGATTTTATACATTCTTTTGTTATTCTAAGTGGAATTTTTATTTTTATCTCTTCCTGTGGGTTCTGTTGGTAATATACAGAAATGCTGATGATTTATGTGGGCTAATTTTAAACCCAACTTAGCTGAAGTTATTTTTTCAATTAATTTCTCACTATTTCTCTAAGTAAACAATTTTATCACTGAAAAAAGGATTATAAATATAACTATTTTTTTGCCTTAATTTCTTTCCCCTTTTTATTGCCATAGCTAATACATCTAAAAATTTATCAAAGAGTAGTGGCAATAATGGGCATCCTTATTTTACCTTTGACCCTTTCAGAAAGACTTTTAATTTATTCATGTTACATTGAATGCTGGGTGTTTCCTTTCTATAGATATTACTTATTATGGCAAGACTGTAATTTTCAGTGAATGGCTTTTTGGTAAATGAATAAAATGTACAAGTATTTATATTCATCTTCTGAGTGTTCACTGAAAGCATCATTGGTACAAACTCCAGTAAAAATAGCAATTAGGTTTATATAGCATTTAGTATATGGCAAGCATTGTCCTGAACACTTTGCAATTGTTATCTCATTTCATCCTTACAATACCCCTATAAGGTAGATATCATTATTATCTACATTTTACAGATCAGGAAACTGGGTCAAAACCACTGTCACACAGCTAGTGGTTGACTGAGTTTTCATTTAAACTCAGTTTCCTGACTTCAGGCCAATTGCTCCATTCACTATGCCACCCTATTAACTCTTGGTTGACGACATAGTTTTTCTCTTGATCTGACATTATTTTGACTTATTCCTTTAGACTTTTATATTTTAAAGTTTATTATTTCCTATTTCTTGAAGATTTTGAATAGTTGTTTTGATGACATTTATTTGATATGTTGATATTGAATTTTTAATCAACATTACATCTAGATGATTGTGGAGAATAGTTAGGACTGGAACAATGCTTAAGTTCCAGTAAATATATTGATTGAATTCAAAAATATATTTTGAGGTCTATTTTTATATGAAGCTTTCTCAACTATTAGTCCATGAAAAGTAGAGCTTTTGGTGCATAATTCCAAAAACTGAATTATACTTTCCTAGGCATTTTTAATTGCCAAATTTCTGCATTATCATGATTACATGGCATAATCACAGCAAATTACTCAGTTATTTTCTCTTAGTTTAAGTTTCCTTGTCTCTAAAATGATAATGACACAAAAAATTAAGTATACAATTTGGAATATATGGAGCAAAATAGCAGAATCCAAAGAAACCAAAGCAATTATCTATTCTATCTCATTAGATTATAGCTTATTGGGGGTTGGATAGTATATCTTATCTAAACTTTATATCTTTCTCAAATTGTAGCATAGTGTTTTGTACACTTTGGTAATGAATGTTTATTTTTATTGGCATTTTTTTCATTTGATACATGAGGAAACTGAGAGGGAAAATTTATGTGACTTGTTTAATAAGTTTAAGGGAACACCACCTAATCCAAATCCTACATTTCCCAGGCCATTGTTCTCTCTACTATCGCACCTTCTCTACCTTTTTAAGGTAGGGAGACTAATGCATTATACAAGATATCAAAGTGGTTAAAACAAACAAGTGTTCCCAGGATGAGCTAACTAATTTTGTGTAAGAGATTATTCTGTGGTAAATTATAACCAGAAAATAATAATTGAAATGCAAGACAATTGGTAAAGTCAAGCATGACTTAACCTCACTGATAGAGATAAGTTTCCTTACAAAGTTCATTATCTTAAGTAATCTTTTCACTAATAATTAATGATATGATACTTAGGAATAGAGTTGATCCTGTATATACATTTAAAAATTCCAGGAGAGGGCTGCTTCAAAAATACAGAACCACAGCTCCTTCTACTTTGCCTGTCTTTGTTTTTGTTTTGTTTTTTTGCCAGATAATAAATGTCTCCTCTGTGTGTTATCCATCATTTCTTTCTCCAAAAGGCCATTTGCAGGCTAAAATGACTCCATTGGCCTTGTAGATCTGCCTATTTTAGGATTCAATGCCTAGATTTATTTCCGACATAGGCTGACAAGAATATGCTGCTCTTCATCAATCTTCTTCACACTGATTTACAAAACCAACATTGTCTAGTCTGACAAGGATTCAGTGCATGGTTTCTTACCTCTGAATATATAACTTTAGAAACAATTCAACCACTTTCAGAATGCAGGGATTTCAGGCTAAAAGTCATATGGATGTATCTCTTCTGTTTGATTTAGTGGTACTTGAAGTATTATTAAAAGGTCAATGTTTTGGCTTAGAGCAATAGGTCTCTCCTTTGGATATATTTTTAAAACTATTCCACCCTAATCAGACCATTCTTTAGAAGATATGATTTAGCTATTTCCTGATCAATAACAATGGAGATACTTGGAATAACAGAATCAGGTCTTGGAAACTCTACATTCTCCACCTTTCTTAGTTTAACAAGATTAGGAAGGTCTGCATCAAACTCAAGATTTAATTATCTGAGGAGATGGCCTTCAACAGACATGTGCAAAAAAAAGGACAGACCTCTGGGCTGTCCTAAGTCAAGCTAAGTCCTCACTGGTACAGATGAGATGCAGAAAAGTGATGTAAAAATGTCCATATAAGGCACGTCATTTCCTCTCTCCTCCTCTTTCCCTGGAGAGATGACTCTGGCTGGCAGCATTTTAGGCATTCCAACATCTGGGTGTGGTGACAGATATTGTCTGGGTTTGGTGGAGAGTTTTGCCCTGGAGCTGATTTCAGGTTCGGGCATCTTAGCTGAGCCCCTTTGGAGGTCAGGCTGATTCTTTCCTCCTTCATACTTCAAAACTTTACCTCCTAATCTCTCCACTCTGTACCAGCCAGGCAGGGGGGAAAAACCTACTCCTTTCCTTCTTCCTTCTCCTTAATCTCCTCCACTATCAATTAAAACAACATAAAATTTCCAGCTGACTTTGTTTTTTCATTAGGATTTTATAAGCTAAATCCTTGGTGACAAAAATAATTATTACATTCAATCTCAGCCATAATTTTACCCTTTACAGTATCAATTTATTTTTCAAATATTTTGAAAACTTTCTGGCTTCCTTTATAATCTCATCTATTTTATTTTGTGTATTTAAGAACACTATTCTAAAAAAGTCTATAGATTTTTACCAGATTACTAAGGTGTTTATGCCATAAGAAGGTTTATGCATTCTTCTGAACTTCTCCATCATGGCATAGAAACCCCTTCATCCTGGAAAAGCACTTCAGTCCTGGAACAAATGCCTCAAAAATAATGTGTACCCCTGGGGCCCTTCCCTCCAAATAGAGAATTTCACTGATCTCTTTATTTCTCATTTAGCTCTACTCCTTTGGGCTACACGCCTACAAGATCTTCATCATAATCTTTTGCCTTCTACTTTCACTCCTCTTCCAGCCCTGTAGTCAGGAGGAATTGACTTCAAATCTGGTCTCAGTCTCTTTGCCAAGAAAACCCCAAATGGGATCACAAAGAGTAGGATACAACTGATAGTAAACAAAGGACTTCAAATGCCATAAGGGCAAAAGTTATATTGGACAACTAGAAAATATCTATAACTTTTGTCAATGTTTTATTTATACATATTTGAAAAATTGAATGTCCCATCACCCAAATAAAGAAAATAACTACAACACAAAGACACATGCAGAGAGGAACCCAGAAAGCAACATAAACAAGAAACATTAATGTTTCTAGTTTTCCTTAACCAGTATTGGAAAGTCAAATTAAAATGTTATTGTCTAGAAAAAAGGAGTAGATTAAAAACAGATATTAATAATAGCCTTGAGTATAAAGTTTTTCAATATTATCAGCAATGCAAGGACTCAAAACAACCCCAAAGGAAACATGATGAAAAATGATATCCCCAGCCATAGAAGGAACTCTCAGAATATGAATGCAAATTGAACCATGCCATTTCATGCCTTATTTCCTTCATGAGTTTTTTTTTCCCTTAAAGATGTGATATATATTTTCAATCACATGAAGAATAGGGGAAATCTGTATTTCATGTCACCACTGGAGTAACCTATATCAGCTGGTTTACTGCATTGGGAGGGAAAAGGGGAGATAATTTGGATAGTAAAAGGTCAGAAAACAATTGTTAAAAATGTTTCTAGATGTAATTAAAAAATAAAAGGAACAAGTTGAGAGGGAAAAGATCAAATGAGAAACAAAAAGCATGTAATACTGCCAGTATAATGGACCAAAGAGCAACTACATTGGGGAAGTGACAAACTTGAACTTCTCTGCATCTCTAGAACACAAAATACCTAGATGTGGTCTAGAAATATTCGATAAAAAAATTCACAGTGACATCAGAATTTCTAGCAAATCACCTTACCAACTTCTGAAGAACAAGACTGATCACATCTTTTTCTTCCTTCATTGTATTTTTCTCTTCAACTTAATGAAGACCAAATAAAATTATCATTTACATAAAGGACATAAAACTTGAGAGAATTATACAAGAAATTGCTTAAGTCTCTATTATGTAGGGTTTGAATTTTTTTAAATTAATTCCGTACATAACTTTCAAAGCTGTCCTGCTTGCTTGTGATTCTTCTCATTATTTGGCTGAGGGACTCTATCATTATATTCCCCTGTCTCTTTTCCATCCAACTCACCCCTAAAATGGAAAAAGAAAAAAATCTAGTAACAAATATATGAAGTCAAGTGAAACAAATTCCTACATAGAGAATGTGCAAATCATCTCATTTAATATCTTAAACCTATCACCTCTCTGTCAAAAGGAGGATAGTATGCTTCATCACTGGTCATCTAGAAATGATTTGTTATTGCATTGTTCAGAGTCCTATAGCCTTTCAAAATGACTTATTTTTTACATTCCTGTTCATTTGAAAAAATTTCTTCTACATCTGCTTGCTTTACTCTGTATCAGGACTTACAAAGTCGTCCCAGGTTTCTCTGAAACTTCCTCTCATTATTTCTTATGATACAATAATATTCATATATCATAATTTGTAGAACCAATTTCTTATTTGATGAACACTTAATTTAGAGTTTTTAAAATCACTATAAAAGTTATTATAAATGTTTTTGTTTATATGTATCATTTTTGCCTTCTTTTATCTCATTGGAATATGTATCTAATAAGTGGCATTACTAGTTACATGACTCTGCAAAATGTAGTATAGTATGGGTGAACAGGTCTAAATTGTTTTATGATTTGGCCTGGACCAATTCACAATTCCACAACCAATACATCAGTGCTTTTTTCTGTAGTACCACTCAACATCTGTCATTTTCCTCTTTCTTTTCATAGGTCATATTTAGCAATCTTATGATAATGATGTGGAATCACATAATTATCCAAATCAGTATTTCTCTAATTATTAGTGATCAGGAATATTTTTATTATTTGTTATTACATTGTATTTATCTTTTTTAAAGCTATATGTTCATAGCCTTTGAACATTTATCTATTAGAGAATGTCTCTTGTTCTTAGGAAGTTTAATCAATTCCTTTTCTATAATAGTAGACAAATCAATAGATGCAAACACATATCTCTGTTACACATCTCTAATCTAATCTATAACTTTATTGGTCAAGATCACTAGATATGCATTTTGAGTTGTTATCAATTTTCCCTACTGTTACTGTTACTATTGATTTTCATCTATATGGTTATTTAAAATTTATGAAGTGACTTACACAATTATATCATTCAATTCAATAGTGGTTTCTTTATGTTGGTGGATATATTTTGATGGATCATTCACATCTTTTCCTTTTGTCCCATGTCATTCAGTGATCAACAGCACTCATTTATCCCATGACTAGATGTACAGCCAAAGAGCTATAATTCCTTTTTGTGTAATTAGCTGTCTTGTTAACTAGTGGGATGGGACCTACAAACTTGGCTTCATTTTTAGTAAACTTTAACCAATTGGCTTCTAAATGACAATGATTATATTCATCTTATACATGAGCATGTTTTATTTTTAACATTAAAATTTTCTAGTAAAATATGAATACTCAAACACTAGAGTGACTTTATAGCCATATGTAAAGAAAATTATATATCAATATGACTTTAGAGTAAAACTAAAATTGGGCTTCTGTCCCTAAATTAAATGAATGAATTGAGTATAAGCAAAGAGTGAATTTAAAAATAAAGAATTATTTGAAGACCAAAACTATAAATAACAATTCAAATATTTCCATTCTCTACACTAGTATTCCATTTTCTTTATCTCTTGCTTCCCAAGTAATACATTTCCATCTGTGGTTGACTTTTTTGTTCACTCAATTTGATCCACAGAATCATAAGTTTAGAGCGAAAAGTGACCTTAGAGGTCCCTGAATCTTTCTCATTTTATAGATAAAGAAACTGAATACTGAAGGGATTAAGATTTCTCACAATCATACAGCTACCAAGGATGTGAGGTAGATTTGAATCCATGGCTTCCTGACTTTTTTAAATCCAACATTCTACTAAACTCTACTTGCTTTCATTGGATCGAGTTCAACAAGCATTTATTCAATATTTAATATGTTGTAGGTAGTGATAGGTACTGAAGATACAAAGACAAAAATGAAAACAGTCCCTGAGTTTATTTTCAATTATGCCAGGATTAGAGTTTGATTGCACATTTCATTTAGTAGAGTTCTGGGCTATGTCAAGATAATTTTAGGGTTGTGACTTAAATTCTAGATTTAATTGGTCACCGGGTAAAATCCCAAATAAAGTATCCAAGTCAGTCTGGAAATTTATGGTAATTTAATTAATATAGAGGTAAGGAATTTAAGGAGAAGGAGGGAAGAGGATATAGGATTCTGCCTGCCTGACCTGTGCCAGGGGGAGTTTAAAATTCCCGCCTCTAGGTCTCTGAAGAAGATTAGAGGCTTCTAAGGAGATAAAGTTGGAAAAGTAAAGGAAGAAACTCAGCCAGAAACTCACCACTCCGGACAAATAGCTGGTAGCCACGCTAAGATGCTGGAAGGCTTAGCATGCTGCTCTCAGCTAACTCTCCACCGCCAATAAAGTGCTGGAGAGAGCAAAAATCCCAAATATATAGACCTTTCATCCTTGTGTCTCCTCTAAATTTTCACGTCTACCAATCATTTCAAAGGCTTTTCTCCAGGACTGTCCATAATTTTAGTTCTCATCTTCTTTGATTTGATTATATTTTTAGAGTTATTTAACACTTCTTTGTTAAGTTCATCTTTTGTGAGTTACTTGACCTTTTTGTGACTAATTTAACTTATAATTACTTAGCATCTTTTTGTATTAAGATCTAAAAATAGACTTAACTTAAAGTTCTAGCTTCACTATAAGGAGAGAACTAAGTACCTTCATTGTTCAATCAGGAGATTACAACTTTATCTTCCCCCTAAAGTATGGTCTAAGTAGGGTGGAGTAATTTAGAGTTCCCAAGACATCCCTGATTTTGTTAAACTAAGTATCTTCATTGTTACAAACAGGAAATAGCTAAATTCAATCTTCACACATATCAATTTAAATACTTACCATTGAAGCATCATTCAGTGTGGCTCTATATTGGTGGTTCTCAAAATATTATAGACCCCTGGAAGTTCTTTATTGAATGGTTTTAAATTCTAAGATAGGTAATATTAGTCTTTGAATGAAGGTCCTAGTCAAGTGCAAGGGGGGAGATTAGGAACTATTTCCTCTGAGTGATTATTAATAAAAAAGTCAACAAACAGAGTTGGAAGACATCTGTTATCACTAACTTAAGCTAGGTAGCTCAGTGGATCAAGAGCTAGGAGACAGAAGGTTCTGCATTCAAATAATTTCCTAGCTGTAAGAGCCTGACCAGGTGACTTAACCTCTATTGCCTAGCCCTTATTTCTCTTTGGCCTTCTAATCAATATACAGCATTGATTTTAAGGCAGAAGGTAAAGGTATTTTTTTTAAAGAAAGTTTTTATTGCTTATGTGTTATTGTCCCTTACATAGAGTGAAGAGCTAGGTAAATTCTACAAAGAATTTGGCAAGAACTAAACAAAGTACAAACTAAGGTGAGTTCATTATGAATTTAGACATAGGGGAAGGCAGTAAAAACCTTGTTTTATTTTCACTGTTGTTAAGAATTAAGGTATGAATGAGGTTAAAGGTTCATAGAATACTCAGAAACATCACACATAGTTTCTAGAAGACAAGACTCAAAAGATAAAGGACATAGTGAACATAAAATAATATCACAATAAAAAAGAAAGTAACGTATTGGAAAAATTTCTTGTTATTGATATTTATGAGTCATTTATCTGTAGGCCTGTCACAGCAAAGGAAAAAGCTAATAGTATATTCAGAGAAAGACTGAAGATAAGAAGATGATGAGCAAGGAATAATGACAGTAACATTTTTACCTATTCAACTATGGAATAAATATTAAAAAATGGAAATGAAAAAAAATCAAAAGGTAGAAATCTGAGCTATCTATAGAAATGTGAAAAATGTTCCAATTTATGAATAGAGAAATATAAATTAAAGCAACTCTGAAATTCCATCTCAGTCATCATATGCTAAAGTTGATCTAATAAAAGTATTGCGGCTATTTTAATGTTTTGTGTTGTTCTCTGCTCCTTGCTTGGTCAAAAAAATTTTTCCTTCATGTAGATTATTTCTTATGTATTCTCCAGTTTATAATGTAACTTTTTATAGCTAAGTAATACATCTCCATTTGGAAATTACTTTGATATATGTTGTGAGATTTTGATATAAACAAAATTTCTGCTAGATGCCTTTCCATTTGCCTCAAAGCTATGGTCCTTATTGAATACTATATTATTAGGTTCACTTGATTCTATAAATTGTATATCTAACAATCTCCTGAAGGAACTCAAACATTTTGATGATTACTATTTTGTATTATTGTTAGAGATTAAAAACTGTTAAGATCCTTTCCTTTCCATTCCACCAGTCACTCCTCAAGAGTATTTTTTGTTCCTTCAGATTAATGTAGTTATTACTGTTAAAATTTCATCTAAAATATTTGTGATAATGTTCATCAAGGATATTGGCCTATAATTTTCTCTATTTTGATTTTCTCTGGTTTAGCTATCTAGAAAATATATCCACCATAGGAAGAATTTTGTAGGATCTCTTCTTTTGCAAAAAAATTCTGTAATATTGAAATTATTTTTCAAATATTGATACAATTTACTTATAAACACATCTGATTTTGCATTTTCCTTGTTAATTTATAGTTCATTTAATTTCTTTTTCTGAGATTATTCATTTGCATGTTCTATTTCTAGTTCTCTTACTTGATATATTTTATATTTTTGCAAATATATATTTGTTAGTCTTTGATATTGATAATGAAGTTTTTAATAATTTCCATTAATTAAAAATTGAGTTTATAAATAACTTTTTAAAAAGTAAATAAAATGGATAGCAAATTTAATTTTCGCTATTTTCCCTGCTCTTGATTCTTTTTATCTTTAAATATTTAACTTCTTACATGCATTTTGTCCTTTGAGCCTTTACTTAAAACTAGAGACCAATCTCCATTACTTTTTTAATATAAGAACTTACAAATGTAAACATGAGAGAATTGATTTTTAATTCTTAAGCTTTTCTTTACTGTATGTTAGCCTTTTTGAACTTCTACTGTTTAGGATCTTTACAAACAAAATAATCTGTTCATCTCTGTGTCTTTCTCTTCACAAAAGGGATATCTAAAATGCCACTTTTGTTTCAGCCTCATATGTATTTAATCAATTATCTAGTTTTCAAAGAAGATTATTTTAGGTTGTACTTTAAGTCCTTACTTTTTTGAATATTCTTTCACATTATCTCCAATTGATAAATGGTCAAATGATTTGAACAAACAATTTTCCCAGATGAAGAAATCAAAGCCACTGATAATCACATAAAACAATGTTCTAAATTACTTGTCATTAGAGAAATGTAAATTAAAACAACTCTGAGGTACCACCTTATATCTATGAGATTGACCAATGTGAGGTAAAGGAAAGTGATAAATGCTGGCGGGGATGTAGCAAAATTGGGACATTAACTCATTGTTGGTGTTGGTTGAACTGTTCCAACCATTTTTGAATGCAATGGATTATAAAACTGTGTATACCCTTTGATCCTGTAATACCATTACATGTATCCCAAAGAGATCATAAAAAAGGGGATAGGACCCAGGACCCACATGTACAAAAATATTCATAGTTGCTCTTTTTGTGGTAGCAAAGAATTGGAAATAGAAGGGATGTCTATCAATTGGGTAATGGCTGAACAAATTGTGGTATATAATGGTGATGGAATATTATGCTGTAAGGAATGATGAACAGGATGATTTCAGAAAGAGCTAGAAAGACCTACATGAACTGATACAGAGTGAAATAAGCAGAACCAGAAGAACACAGGACATAGTAATAGAAATACTGTGGAATGATCAACTATGGAAGGCAGCTACTTTCAACAATACAATGAATCCTTAGGAACTTATGTCAAAGAATGCTAACCACCCCCAGAGCAAGAACTGTTGGAGTTGAAATGCAGAAAAAACATATGATTTTTCATTTTAGTTTATTTGTGTTTTTATTTGGTTGTTTTGGTTTTAACTATTTTCTTTAATAAATGAACAATATGAAAATATATTGTGCATGATAATATGTATATAGCCCAGATCAAGTTGCTTACCAGCTTCAGGAAGGGAGAGAATAGAGAGGGAGTATACAATTTGGATTATAGACTACAGAAAGCTTGTGTGGAAAATCGTTATTACATATAATTGGTAAAATAAAGTATCTTTACAAATGTATTTTCTTTGTTGCTACCAATATCATAACAATTATAATGATCATTATTTTGTCTTTTTATTCAGTTCTAGACACATATTTTCCCCTAAAATGTGGTGCTCAAATTAAATTTTAAAAAATTTTCATCATAGACTGTTGGGAGATCCATGATCCTTTAGTTACCTCTGTGAATTATGTCTTCAAGGGCATTTGCTTTGAATTCTTTTTTTTTTTTTAAACCCTTACCTTCCGTCTTGGAGTCAATACTGTGTATTGGCTCCAAGGCAGAAGAGTGGTAAGGGTAGGCAATGGGGGTCAAGTGACTTGCCCAGGGTCACACAGCTGGGAAGTGTCTGAGGCCAGATTTGAACCTAGGACCTCCCGTCTCTAGGGCTAGCTCTTAATTCACTGAGCTACCCAGCTGCCCCTGCTTTGAATTCTTTAGACTCATATGTCCTTGATTTTTTGCCTCTTGTTTTGCTTCTGCCTGATTTCCTTCTAATTAATAGTTAGGTAATATTCATATGTGGTTGTTCCATAGTTTTCTGTTATGTCTAACTCTTTGTAATCACAATCAGAGTTTTCTTGATAGAGATACTTGAGTGGTTTGCCATTTCCTTCTCCAGCTCATTTTACAGATGAGGATACTGAAGCAAACAGGGTGAAATGACTTACCCAGGGTCACAATCTAGTGTTTGAGGCTGATTTGATCTCACAAAGATGAGTCTTCCTGAATGCAGAACTGGCATTCCATCCACTATGCCACTTAGAACATTGTGATTTGCAAGGTCTTTCATACACATTGTCTTTGTATTTCATTTTCCAAATACATTATTCTGTCTAAGTATCTACTTTATCATTATTAAATTTTTATTTAACAAATTTCTACATATTTTCCAATGTCATGTGATTTATGTTATCTCCCTTCTTTCTTCTCCCCCCTCCTGAGTGACAAGTAATTAAATCTGGATTATTCATGTATTATCATACAAAACATATTCTTATATTATTCATTTTTCTAGGTGAATAATCTTATAGAATCAAAACCCCCAAACATATAACCAAATAAACAATTGACAAATCATATGTTTTCATCTGCTTTTCTACTACAAAAGTTCTTTCTTTGGAGGTGGATAGTGTTATTTTACATAAGTCTTCAGAATTGTCCTAGATCATTGTATTGCTGCTAGTAGACAAAGTCTATCACATTTGATCATTCCACAATGTTATCATTTCTTTGTATAATGTTATCCTGATTCTGCTTGTTTCACTCTGCATCAGTTCAAGTAGATCTTTCCAGCTCTTTCAGAAATCATCTTGTTCATCATTCCTTATAGCACAATAGTATTCCATCACCATCATATACTATAATTTGTTCAGCCATTCCCCAATTGAAGGGCATCCCTTTCATTTTCAATTCTTTGGCACTACAAAAAAAAACCCAAAGTATAAATATTTTGTACAAAAAGATCCTTTCCTATTTAAAAAAATCTATTTAAGATAAAGACCCAGTAGTGGTATTACTGCATGAAAAGATATGCATTATTTTATAGCCCTTTTTTTGCATAATTTCAAATTCCCCTCCAGAATCATTGGATTAGTTCACAACTCCATTAGCAATGCATTACTGTCCCAGTTTTGCTACATCCCCTCCAACTAGAGTTTCTACTTTTAAAAAGAGATTCTCCATTAATTTTCTACTCTATCATTTATAGGTTAAAATTCTGATTTCTAAATTCTTTTTTAAAGAGATATATTTTCCCTTGAAATGTTCTTTCATTCCTGTTGATGGTCCATGTTTAAGAGGGTGAGTAGAGTTTTTGTTAATTTTTCCTTCATTACTTAACATTGGATTTTTTCTCTTCATATTATATTTGTTTAATTTTCTTTGACACAGGGCATTGATTTATAGGCCCATTCTTAAAGTGTTATTCTTCCTTTTATTTTTGTGATCATAGCTATATATGTATTTGAAGATTAGAGTTTTATTTAGCTTTTCAATTTTTTTTGTCTTTCAAGTTTTCTCTTTGTTTGTCTCCTGCCTTTGGAAACCTCTTCTCTTTTTGACTCCTGCTTTTCCTGCTACCACATGTACCCCCAAAGCTGGAATTCTAGACAGCTCTAGTCTAGTCTGTTGAAATTGTTATGTATTTTTGTGTTGATCAGTTTGTTCAGTCTTTCATAGTTGATTATTATCATAATATTGCTGTACTCTATACAATGAACTCCCAGTTCTGGTCACTTCACTTTGTATCATTTCATATAATTCTGGCTAGATTTTTGTGAAGCCATCTGGCTCATCATTTCTTATGCCTCTTAACAACTTTTGTTATGGTATTCCATCACAATCACATACCCCAACTTGTTTATCTGTTCCCCAATTATTGGGTATCTCCTCAACTTACAATTCTTTGCTTCCATAAAAATGCTTCTATAAATATTTTCATCTCTAGGAGACAGATCTAGTCGTGGTATTGTTGGGTGAAAGAACATATACAGTTTTATAACTCTTAGGGCCGACGTCCAAATTGTTCTCCAGAATTGCTCTTTAGGCCTCAGTTTCAAGATCCTTCTAAGAATCTTTGAATTTCTTTACCAGGTGGAAATTCTGTTGAACATTACAAAGGAATTCATCAGCATCTGAGATATGACCCCCTTCTGATTAGGAAAAGCAAGAAGATCAGTGTCACTGAACTGTAGAGCATGTGGAAGGGAATAAGGGATGAGAAGATTAGGAAGATATTTATATTTGATCATGGAGGCAAAAGCAATATGTTGTGCTTTATTGAAAAGGGAAGATTTAAGGCTTAAGAAAGTCATTTTGACAGTTGAAAAGGATTTGGACTGGACAGAGATATGGAAGTATCTGGAATTTGCAAAAGAAAAATATTACAAAGCATAAGTAGGATGTATGGGGGCTTAAGGAGGAGTAGGACCTCTGGTGCAAGGACTCATCCACCTTTGGTGTCCACCTTGCATTCACCTGTGGTTCCAAGTATCTATAGCATGAGCAGAAACTACATCCCAGTAAAACCATCTCAGCAGATGGGCTAAACCAGGTTGAGGGTAACTGATGGGCTCCAAATCCATTGGTGATCTAGAGGGATGTCTACCCTAAGCATGTGAAAACATCCCCTTGTTAAATGGGTGGATGAGAACAGTTGATTTCAATGCCCATGGAGAGACTGACTGTGGAGCACTTAGGGCTCAGTCAGACGTCTAGGATGCCAAGGTCATATGCTCTATTCTACACCATCACCTGTTATTCTGAATTTTGTCTTGCCACTGGTCTTCAATGACTCAGAAGAGGTAGTGAGGCTGATGACTGTGCAACTCCATCTCACTTGCATCTAATTCATGGGCAAATCAAGACATTACCCCAGGATATCTTTTAGTTGTTCTTCTTCAAAAGTGAAGGACAAGCTAAAACAATAATAACCCAAAGAGAAGGCAAACATAAAAGAATGGAAGAAGGAATCTTTAGGGAACACTTTCCCTTTAGGGAGTATGAATAAGACAGATAAGGAAACAGCAGGGACAAAGAAAGAGGGAAATAAAAGGAGAGTTAGGGTTATCATATTGTAGCAAAAATTAAAGAGTTTCAAAGAGGGAATGGTCAGCAGTTACAAATGCTAGGGAAAGATCAAGGTTGGGGATGGAAAAAAGACCATTGCATTTAGTGATTAGGTCCCTTTCGAGAAAGTAGAGTGGTACAAAGCTAAAGACAGAGTGCAAAGATTTGGTAAATGATGATGAATTAATTCTATGTTTTTTTTTTTCAAGAAGTTTGACAGTGAAAAGAAGAGGATCAATGATAGGTAGAGGAAGAACAGAGCTGAAAGTTGATCAGCAAAAGGGGTGGATTTGGGAGAGAGATAGAAAATTTAAGAATATTTACTATGGAAAATGCAATAGGAAATTCAATTCAATTCAGCATTTGACACCTTACTAACTCTAGCCCCAAATTCATTTAAAGCAAGCTGATTGACCCTACCTTCTATCAAGGATCCCTTAATGTGTTAGCCACTTAATAAATATTGTTGAATTACAAGAACAAAAGAGTTGTCAAGTTGCAGTGAGCATTTAATTGAGGTTATATGGCATAAATTATTGTACTTTTCATTAGCATGGTTTCTAGTTTACCTTTAGTTATACTTAGCATTACTTGAAATTGAGAAACAGTAAGGCCAATATGGCAGAAGGTTGTCAGTAGTAAGGATTCTAGAATGTTTTTGGAGATCTCTTGGAAATGGTTGACCAAAGAGTACAAACAAGTAAAACTGGAATGGAGATGATATCTAGGAGAATAGGGAGAGATGAAGCTATATAGGTCATATAATGTTGAAGAAGGAATAGAAGAATTGATCATATGACTATAATAAAATGGTGAATTCTGGATTTTATGATTTTCTATGAGTTGTTCCACATGGTAAGGGATTCCAAAGGATGGCGGGTAGGTTTTCTAGGGTGGGTGTCTAGAGTAAAGATAACATTGATCGCAGTTGGATTATTATGTGTTTACTATGCACTATGTACTATGCTGGAGGTGATTTTAAGAAAAAAAACCTGGCTCTGCCCTCTAGTGGCACTGTTAAGGGAAAAAAAGGGAGAAGCAATAAAGTGGTACATGCAGGTTGTAATTGAGAGAACATGAGATACCAGGCACTACTAACAAAAACAAACCAAAAAGTGACTGAAGAGTTGATGTGTTTAATTTTCAGATTAATAAACCAGCAAGAGGTCAATTTCTTTATTCTCAGCTGGCACCTGGACCCCTTTTAAATGATCTGCCAAGTGCTGATAGAGACAGTCCTTTCTGCTACAGACCAGATGTGTGCTCCCTGGTATGCAGCTTGTCATTACCTCAGTCAAACACTGCTTTTTCAGTGTGTGGTGTGAGTGGTTTCATGGTCCCTCTCAACTGTTTTCTTTTGGAGCAATTAAATTTTATTTCCTCTATTTCTGTAAGTTCTCACTGGGACTACTTGGCCTTCAATGCCCCAGTATGTTTCTCTATTTTTCTCCTTTTTCTTCGTTTATTTTCTTTCAAGGACATGTGAAATATTTCACGCCCCACACAGGGGAATAAATGGTGGGTGGGGAGGAAAAAAATGAGAAATTATGCTTTTTTTTAAACGTGGTTGGACTTTTTTTCACTATTTAGTACTTTGATTTGGCAAATCAACCAGTTTTTTAAAAGCAGGACTTTTTATGACCAGTGATTTCCCTCCCAGTTGTGAAACTACAAGGTATTCAGGTTCTTGAAGTGTGATGAAATCTCAAAATTAAAAACAAATAACATCTATTTAGAGAAGGATAATGAGATTCTCATTTAGTTAGACCCATTCAGTTCCTGAGAAAAGTCACTCCTTGGCCAGCAATGGGCCCCCCTTTACTTAGGTTGGTCACGTAAAGGGCAATGTCTTTATTAATTCAAACTCTAAATAAATTAGGCTATGAAAAATTAATAAATCTAATAATTTCTTTAACAAATAAGTGAATTAAAAAGAATTAGGTCATGGATTGAAAAGTAAATGCTTGTTCTTTTCTTTTATGTACACTCACACCTGAATGTCAAAACATACTTAACTGTCATATGCTGTAAAGGTTGCCCTTCTTCTGCAATCTTGCCAATGTAAAACGAACAAACAACATTTGGTTACTATCACAGATTTATGATGAAGTTAATAAAGAATATTGTCATATTCTTTAGCCAAGGAGATAAGGGGGCCTTGCATACATGAGTGATTGATAAATGTGTCTAAAATAAATGAGTGAAAGCGCAAGACAGATGAAAACTTTGGAGATGTTGCAGTAAGTATTGTAGCTTAATATCATTGATACCTATAGAATACCATCTTAGCTAAAGTGAAAATAGAGGGTGAATTTAAAAATATCTAAAGTCAAAGAAAAAGAAACCATCCAGTGTCACAGCCTCAGTTTCTCCTTGTAAAAGCAATTAATAGAATCAACAGAATTGGCTTTATTGATCATCCTAACTTATCATTCATTATATGATGGGACACTTGGTCATCTTGCCTCCCACCTGTCCTATACAGTTGAATGGGTATCCCATAGAACTAATATACTTATCTTGGAAAGATACTGCAAATGGACAAAGGGGAATAATAAGAAAAAGGACTGGATTGTCTTTGGTAAACTGTACAGTTCTTTAATGACCCCATCTTTCTCTCTGAAAGCAAGGGCCCATATTTTTAAATACCAACATTCTTCTGATAATATTACATGGCTACAGTTCACAGATCATCTTAGTCTCTGAACAATATCGATGGAAGAACATCCAATGGGCAATGGAGAGGTATATGATCATTGTGAACAGGTTATAATTAATTGTAAATAATTATGAATGTCACAAAGATGTATGATAGTAAAAAAAGATGGATTTTTATTGTAGTGAGAGTGAACAGCCAAGATATTCCATTGTTTTCTATTGTATAAAAGAAGAAGCCCTCATCACTCTGGGTGTACCCCTTGTGGAGAATTTATGGGAAGCTTAAGAGTATGGTTATACGAGATAGGGAGATATCCTTTTGTTGTATAGAAACCACTTGAGCTTTGAGTTTTGATTCTGGCTATAAATCCCCCCTAAATCCTTAATCAGATGTCATAATATTTCCTAAAGAGAGACCCCTTCTTTCAGTCTATGGGTTAAGAAATGGGATTGCCAAATATTTTAAAAGTTTATATGAGGAAGAAAGGTTTCATGACTTTGTGTTTGTATATAAGGTTGCTTTTTAATTGTTTCAGTTGTGCCTTCCTCTTTGTGATAACACTTGGGGCTTTCTTGACAAAGACACTAGAGTGATCTGCCATTTCTTTCTCTAATTCATTTTACAGATGAAGAAAATGAGACAAACAGGATTAAATGACTTCTCTAGCATCACACAGCTAGTAAATGTCTAAGGCCAAATTTTAACTCAGGAAGATGAGTCTTCCTGACTTCAGGTCCAGCACTCTTTCCATTGAACCACTTAGTTGCCCTATACAATGCTGCAATAACACCTAGATTGATTCATCTATTTGCATGGCTACATAAGTCCCAAGAAACAGTGGGTGAAAGAATGAACAAATCAATATAAACCCATAACCACTGTCATCAGGACCTCTATAGCCCTGCAAGATGCTGAATTGAACACAACTATTATTTCAGGAGCTTCATCAGAGAGACCTTGGATCAAAACAGTTTATCACTCAACAACTTTTCTCAACAGTGACTTCATGGTGAATCTCTAGCCAACTTCTTGGACTTTGATCAAGATTTCTCATTCCAATTTTATCCTGCTCCATGTAGTTTCACAGTATCCCTCTTCCATCGTCTCAATTTATACTTGGCTTCCTTGTTTCTGATTCTTTCTTAATTTTATTTTTCTTCCAGTTTCCAACCTCCAACTACTATCTTTTTGCAGCTTTTCAAGGATTCCAGGAGAGTCTCAACTTTAGTCATGGAAGGGACTATGAATCTCTCACCACATATCAGAGGGGCTCCAGTTCCCAATAACCATCTGACTTGTGTGTGGGTCATTAGCATCACTTTCTTTAGAAGAAAAATACACTAAAATCTTTTTCTTCTGGTATTTAATCATGCAGCACAGTCTGGAAGAGAAAAAAGATGGACAGGCAATGTATTTAAATTCGTAATTATAGTATGTCAATGAATGGAGGCTTGAAGTCAGTAAAAAGGAGGTTAAAGTTTTGTCTTTAAACCTGTGTTCTATTACTCAGGGCCAGTCATTTTTTCATTGCCTTGAGAAACTAGCAGGGACTTGTCCATTAAGTTATTTATGGATTGAATCGGCTTCATTGCCAGAAGTCCCTTATACTGATGTAATCAGAGACCTCCCATATATTCATGTAGCATTTCAATCTTGATAAACTATCTTGTGCAGAGATTTTCAAACTATTTAGTCCACAGAGGGTACTTATTCCTTAAGAAGCTGTATCAATTACAGCAAACATTAATTAAATATCTACTACTTTCATTGACTTAGGTGCTGGACATATAAAGACAGACACATCAGGCACCCTGCTTTTAAAGTGCTTACAGCCTAAGAGAAAGGCACATGCTCAGCAAGTACCTTGGCATTAGGGAGAGTGAGATAAGGTAAGATATTTTGGGAATAATATTTCATTATTACCCGTTTGAATGCTGGGGACTTCTACTGAGTGTTTGTTTAATCTCGGGGCAGGAGTGATATTAATGATAATAATTAGCATTTATATCCATGTTTTAAAATATTATCTTAGTTTCCTGGCCTTGGCAAGACACCTAACTGATGAGTTTAATCATCTGTAAGATGAGACTCTGGGACTAGTTGAGCTCAAACCAAGGTCCAGTTCTTTGACTCTGTGATGCTGGAACTATACAGTCTTCTAACATTTTACTCTCTTGGACACCCTCTATGATCCTGCTACCCTGTCTTCTTGCCATTATTCACACAATCAATCAATTGATCAATGTATATTAAGCACCTATTTTTTAAAAGTTTAATTAATTAATTAAGAATCTTTTTTCATGGTTACATGATCCATGTTCTTTCCTCCCCTCCTCCTATCCCCTCCCATAGCAAATGAGCGATTCCACTGGTTTTTACATGTGTCATTGATCAAGAACTATTTCCATAGTATTAATATTTGCGCTAGGATGATCACTTAGAGTCTACATCCTCAATCATATCCCCATCGAGCCATGTGGTTTTCTTTCTGTGTTTCTACTCCCACAATTCTTGCTCTGGATGTGGAGAGCATTCTTACTCATAAGTCCCTCAGAATTGTCCCGGATTATTGCATTGCTTTTAAGCACCTACTGTGTCCCAGTCACTATGCTTAGTACTGTAGAATCCTTTCCCTGTCTCTGTGCCTCATGCTTGCTGGATCCCATGCCTGGAGTATTCTCTTTGCCCCCTCAACTTTGTCTCCTCTCTTTCCTATTTTCCTTCCAGGCAGTTCAAACAATATATTCTGTTAATGTTTCGAAGGTTTCCAAACCCTTCTGCTGTCCCCAACCCAATGCTTTCTCTGAGATTGCTTTCCATATATTCTACTTATATACACTGCATATACATTGTTATTTACATTTTAATTTAAATATTGTTTTATTAGATTGTGAACTCTTTGAGGTCAGGGACTGTTGCTGTTATTATTATTATTAGTAGTAGTAGTAGTAGTAATAACTAGCATTTATGTTTTAAAATATATTTGATTCTTACCACCCTAGGAGATAGGTACTATTATTAGTCCCATTTTATTGATGAGAAAACTAAGGCACACAGAGGTTAAGTAAATTGTCCGTGGTCACACAGCTAGTAAGTATCTGAATCAAAATTTGAATTTGGGTCTTCTTGACTCTAGACCACTCAGTGTTCCATCCACTATACTATCTAGAAACTTTTCTTTGTATCCCTTGAACTTAGCATATATTAAAGCTTAATAAATGTGCATTGATTGACCAGATGACCTCTTATGAAATCTTTAAAGTTCCTTCTTACTCTTAAACCTATGATTCAATTTTGATATTTTGGTGAAGCTCTATACTACCAATGATATGGCTTCTAATTCACCCATACTTTCCCATCCTGTGCCATTCTTATTCCTGATAGACCCCAAAGTTCAAGAGCCCCCCTAGAGCCTAGTATTTTCAAATGTGCCTGATTGAGCTTGCATATAATTTAGCCTTTGTTTTTATTCCAAGATGTACCTACACTCTTTTCTACTCATTCATTGCCTTGTTAATACTTTTTGCATCACTTTGTGCTCAGAAGACACTGTTGAGATTTTACTATTTGGTATCAGATGCCCTTTGACAATTGTCATGGCTTTGCAGTTATATCATGGGCTCAGTATGCACATAGTTATATGCTTCTTTTTAATCTTTCTAAGCACTTTAGATATCACATGGGGATTCTTTTAGCTTAGACAGGGAAAAGGCAATATCTTACATATTTACACCTGGAGAATCATAAAAGCAGGAAAACTAGACTATATTTTAGTGTGAGCCTTGAGAGCTGGCATGGTTCTTATCTGCTCTTCAAAACCAATTAGGGATTGAACCAAGATGGCTAAATAGAACTTAGGTATAAGAAGTCATAGTTAGTTGTTTCTGTTTTGTTTTTGTTTTTGAGCAGGTTTGAATGGGTTTCAGGAAAAGTCAATGTGGGTGTCCTGGTTTGAAAACTCTTCATCTTTTTACAAAGAAAGTCATCAGCTAACATACAGCTAATATTCTTAGGGAGGAATGTGATTGGCTTAAGGTCATAGAACACTATGGTATCTGTCAAAGGATGAACTTAATCTAGGTCCTCCTGAGTTCAAGGCCAGCCCTCTTTTTTACTATCCAAGGCTCTGTATCTGACCCATTCATAATATTTATATATAGTTAATTACATGTATACAAATTATATGCATGATTATTATATAATATTTTATACTTGGTATAAAATATATAATTGTATATTACACATATTAATTAAAACTTTATATAATTTATTTGCTAATTTCCTTGGCTTATTATTATATTAATTTCATGCCATTGGAAGAGTCTAGTTTTTTGAGTCAGAAGACCTCTGTGAATATCATGGCTCTTAGTATCTGGGAAACTTTGTGCAAGTCAGTGAAACTCCTTGGGCCTCAGTTTCTTCATCTGTAAAATAAAGTATTTGGATAAGATACACTCAAAGGTCCCCTCCCCTTTTCCCTATGATCTTATTATCTAACTAGTGGTGGAAATTTCTAGTTTCACCAAATTTTGAGTAGTAAGGGGAAAACAAGAATTGTCCATCATTGGCAGAAGAATTCAAGTGAAATTATCACTGAAAAAGCCCACTTCTTTAGCATAATCTTTCTATTTAAATAGAAAGGTGTTGGCCAGCAGTCACTGGGTACCATTAAATAAAGCTGTTTTATGGCAAATGTTGGCTGAGAGACAAAGCTCTTGGAGTCTTGATTCCCGCCATAGTCAGATGTGTGCACAGCAGGACATTTTCCAGTCCAATGTGACAGAGGCCTTGGGAATCATCTAAAACAGGTTTAGTGCTCATTTAGATGCCCTGAAGCATAGGATTGTGGTTAGCACTCAAGCTGGGGGCCTTTAGCTTGCTGCAAACCTTGAACTTTGTAAGGCAAACTAAAAGTTGTTGTAAAATTAACAGGTTGACATTGCTCTAAAACTGAGGGCTTTGTGAGTAAGAAGTGTCTGGAAGTTTGCCAAGTCAGACACAGTTACAAGGCATTAGTGAGGCCCAGCAACCAGGATGTCTAAGCTCCATGGCTGAAATCCATTCGACATGGTTAGACATCTGCTTGCTTTAATTACCTCTTCATTCTTTCTCATGAGGCTTGACGTCCATCTCTAATGGTTAAAATGAGGATTAAAGGATCCATAACACATCTGTTAGTCCAGACAGCTGAATCCCTTACTGCCTATATATTGATATATTATTCACTTTTTGGTTAAAAGAAATCAGAATCTGAATGTTAACTTTTATGAATGAAGACTTTTGCTGCTCTCATTAATTAATTTTTAATGTTTCTAAATATTGGTCAATGAGATTACTGAAGTTATTGATGCCATTTATTTTGTACATTTCAGTCATTGTTGGATACAGTCCCCTCACTGCACCCCCACTGCACCCCCTGAGTACTGTCCTCTTTTATAAAAGAAGAAAATTAAGCAGAATCAACTGACATAGTTGTCTGATAACATTTGAAAATTCTTTCTCTGCATTCCTCACCTTTATTCCAAGGCCAAGCAAGTAGGATTCTTTATCTGTTTTCTGGGACCAAGACTCCTCATTTCTCTAGCTTTTTTTAGAAACCAATTTGGGTGAAATAGAGCAAGGACTGCTAAATGCTCAAACTCTAGACCAGAGAAGGCTTAACAACCTTGAAACTCTTGTCCAAATTTAAAGTTGACTTAATTGCACCAATTTGAAAGGATAAAATTTCCAGAACAGAATAATATTTGATGAGAAATGACATCTATGGCACACTAAGCATTCATCATCAGACCATGAGGAACATTGCTCAATAATGAGCAACTACCCTGTTAATAAAGACCCATCTATTATTATCTTGTCACATCTGTTTTGGTGCTTAAAGCTTAATATCATTCTTGATGGAAGAGAAGATCTAAGGACTTAAAAAATAACACTAAAAATATCCAGAGGTTTGATATATGGAAATTATGTTTCTCTTCTGCATTTGCCACTCTGGATTGAGCTAGCAATCAAGTGTATCAAGAAATAACCTGGAGCTATATAGATGTTGGAAGTTTTTTTTTTCTTGTA
Source organism: Monodelphis domestica (assembly GCF_027887165.1). Classification (NCBI taxonomy): domain Eukaryota; kingdom Metazoa; phylum Chordata; class Mammalia; order Didelphimorphia; family Didelphidae; genus Monodelphis; species Monodelphis domestica. Next base: position 81,523,074 of record NC_077233.1, read on the forward strand.
ATGGAAATGTGGAAGAGGATTTAGATTTTGGTGGGAATGAACTACATTTGTGATTTCATATATGTAGGAAAAATCTAGGTCCTCTAATAGGCAACTTGGATAGAACTCCTACTTTTGGACCACTGGAATACTAAGTGACTTGAAGTTCCCCAGAGAATGTCTTTTGGGAGTTGAAGAGAAGTGAAAATTAATCTAGAAATGAGTCTAATTGACTCATAACTCAGACTCCTTCCCACCACAGATGGGCATAGATTTATGTTGCCTCTCTAGAAATGCAAACATCTGGGAAAATAGTACAGAAACCTGGTCACCCAATGAAAACCAGTTGATTGATGAATACCTTATTTTTAAATTTTACTTAATTATTTTTCCACACTACAGCTATTGAGTAGTTTCCTTTTCTACCATAAAGCAACAACAAAATGACTGAAATCTTCATACTCTCAAGGAACTTATATTTTGTCTGAATGTAGGACTTTACATATATTTAGATTAAATTTCCAATAGGGAACTAACTAGGTGAAGCAGGTGATTAAGCACTGGAGTTGGAGTCGAGCAGATCTCAACCTGAATTTTAGACTTTTTAGCTATTTGACTCTGGGAAAGTTCCTCAAACATTTAACCTGAATTTTTCCAACTTTTAACGTGGAATAATAATATCACCTGACTCTCACAGTCCTGAGGATCAGAAAAGATAATATATGTAAAATGTTTTTGCAAACTATAAATTGCTCTAGAAGCACTAGTTATTTTTTGATTATCATTGGTTAGTTTTGGTTCATCTTTTCTTTCTTATGCAGATATTTTTAAAATTCTTGATTCTGTTCCTGGAATGATTTTTCTCCCTCCTTCCCTCTTTTGAAATATCTACCTCTAGCTCAGGTGTCCCCTCTTACGTAAAGCCCTTCTTCTTCCTCCTGGTCAGCAAGGATCTCTCCATGAAAAATACTTTGTGTATATATTTTGTACTTAGCAATCTCCAGTAGATTTTAAGTTCCTTGAAGAGAAAAAAAAATATTTTTTGTATTTGTATTCTCAGTGCCTTTTTGTAGATACTCAACAAATGTACGACAATTCCATATTACTTTATGTGTGCCAGGCATCATGCACAGCACCAGACATGAAAAAACACATATAAATCTCAGGTGAATTAAATTGGATCTGTCCCTTTCAGTGTTGTGTCATATGTGATAAACATGCCTTCTTTGTCTAATATGGTTCCTGTTTTTAAAATTATATTTGCACTGAGGCAGACACTTATTTTGGTTTCATGTATTATGTTTTCAGTACATACTATATTTGTCCTTATAAACAATTTTCTTTATACTGTCAACCATTCTTGTCCAGTTTTCAAAGGTAATCTTAAAATCTATTTTCCATATTTCTTCCATGTTCACATACTATATTAGTGCATCTGTAAGTCTAATAATGATGATGGTAATAACTGATCATTTATATAACATTTATATAGTGCCTTACATATATTTATTTTATCCTTACAATAACTTTAGGATGTAGATTCTATAGGTATTATTATTCTCATTTTCTGCAGGAAGAAAGTGAAGCCTTGAGGGAATAAGTGACTTGGGGTTAAATATTCTTTTCTGATTTTCTAAACTTCTTCTGTATCATCTGCTGGCTTTCACATGTCATCTGTGGCTTCCACAAAACTCCCCCCAAATTCCCATTTAATTCATTTTGCCTTTGGAAAACCAGGATGGTGAAAGTCATGATGTGGAAGGGATACCTGTATAATGTTCTGCTACTGCCCCAGGGGAGGATTTATTTATCCTGATTCTATGTAAACAATAGGGATTTAGACCAAATCCTACTACAGGGAATGAATTTGACTCCAACCAGATTAACTGGGAAAAAATGTTAACATTCATCACAGCTGGAAGCTGTCTGCTGAGAAGAGAAAAGAGGACTTCAGAATCACAGAATTTGAGAGTTAGAAGGTTCTTTAGTGGTCATGTAATTCAACCATACACAAAAAGAATCCGCATTATAATATTAGTCAAATGTTTTCCAAGGCATGGGAACTGACCACCTCTCAACACAGTCCATTTGTTACACTTTAGGAAGACTAATTGTTATAATATTTTTAGGACTTTCAGCCTAAATTTCCAGTTTCAATTTCCAACCATGGCTTCTGGTTTGGTCCTCTGAGACTATATAGAATTATTCCAATACTTCTTCCTTTAAGTAATTCTCAGGGAGCATGGACTCCATCATCATGTTGACCTCCTCTAGATAATTCTCAGATTATTAATCTTCTTTAAAATGATTCAAATATCTTCTGACAGAGGCTGACTGCAATGGGACCATCACCTCTATGCTCTTGGAAGCTCTCCCCTCTATTTCCCTTCTCTCCTCTGCCCTACTTTCTTTCCTCTCTTCTCTGCTTCCCTTTAGCTAGCATCACCTAGTCATTGAATCATAGATTTAGAGTGAGGAATGAATCTTTGACTGCATCTATCCTCACTCTCTCACTTACTGTTCAGAATGTAGTTCAAGATTTCATTAGCTTTTTTGGTTGCTACATCACATTACTAATTTTTTTTGCCAATTACATGTTCTCTTCATTTTTATTCATTTACTTTTTAAATTTATTCATATATTTATAATATTTTCCTAGGTTACATGATTCATGATTCCCCCCCTCCCTGCTCTCTCCACCCCCTTGAGCTGACAAGCAATTCCATTGGTTTATACATGTATCACCGTCCAAAACCTATTTCCATATTATTCACATTTGCCATAGTGATCTTTTAACACCAAAACCCCAATCATATCCCCATTGACCATCTGATTTTTTTTCCTGCTATTCTATTCCCATATTTTTTTCTCTGGATGTGGATAGTGTTCTTTTTCAAAAGGTCCTTGGTGTTATCCTGGATCATTGCATTGCTACCAGTAGAAAAGTCTGTTACATTTGATTATGCCACAATGTTTCAGTTTCTCTGTACAATGTTCTCCTGGTTCTGCTCATTTTGCTCTGCATCAATTCCTGGTCTTTCCAGTTCACATAGAAATCCTTCAATTCATCATTCCTTTCAGCACAAAGTATTCCATAACCATCAGACACCACAATTTATTCAGTCATTCCCCAATTGATGAACAACCCCTCATTTTCCAACTTACTGCCACACAAAGAGCGTGGCCACAAATACCCTCATACACATATTTTCCCTTATTTTAGCAGTGGCATGGCTGGACCAAAAGCAGGCACTTCTCCAAAGTCCCTTGGGCACAACTCCAAATTGCCCTCCAGATTGACCAGAACAATTCACAACTCTACCAGCAGTGCACCAGAACCCCAATCTTGCCATATCCCCTCCAACACCCATCACCCTCTGCTGCCACACTGGCCAATCTGCCAGGTGCAAGATGATACCCCAAAGATACCTCTGTATGTATTTCTCTAATCAGGAGGAATTCAGAACACCCCTTCATGAGAACATTGACAGTCCTGATCTCTCCATCCAAGAACTGAGCACCCACACCCCACAATATCAGTTGATTGGGGAATAGATTGATTCCCTGTAAACTTGACCTAGCTCCCCATATATTTGGGAAATTAAATCTTTGTCAGAGAGTTTTGTTACAAAAATTACCCCCCCCTTTAAGTCTGAACATGCAACCAGCTTTTATCATTCCAATTTTATTATTTGATCCTCCCAATTGTATCTTATCTCCCCATCTTCACAAGAATAGAGTCAAAGACTTTATTAAAAGCATAACTAAAATCTAGGTAAACTAAACCCACAGAATTCCTTTCATTTACCAGTTTTGAAACCCTGTCAAAAAGGAAATGCAATTAATCTGGCTTGGCTTGTTCTAATGAAGCAATACTAGGTTTTTGAAGTCATTGCTTCCCAATCTATGTTTGCCAGCCCTTTAAATGATCTCTTCTAGAATTATTCCAGATAACAAATTCATTAGATTGTAGTTTGCAAATTCTATTCTCTTCATTTTTGGGGGGGGAAAGGGGTAAAATGTGACCAACATTTGCCTTTTTCTGATCTTGGCAGTACTTCTCCAGATTTCCATATTTCAAATATTTCTCCTCCATTAGAGTCTAAGGTCATGGCAAGTAGAGATTGATTATTCTTTGTACTTGTATTCCTAGCACATAGCACAATATTTGGCAGATAGCAAATATTTAACAAATACATTTTGGTTGATTGAAATATCACTGACAGTGGCTCAGCAATTCAATTTGCTTGTTCTTTTAGAAGGCAAAGAAATAGTTTATCTGGGTCAAGTGACTTGAATTCATCATTATGCCTAGGTGTTCTTTTATTGTTTCCTAATTTTTCTTACATATTGATCCCCTGTTATTTGTTTTTGTTCTGTTATTTCCAGCATAAAGATTATTCTCTCTTGCAGAGAAAACAAAAATTGAAATGGGGGATCCTAAAAACATAAGGTAATAAAATCAGAAACTAGAAACAAGATTGAAACAAATAACTATCACAGTCTAAAAACAGGCAGTATCAGAACTAGGAAATACGAACTCCCTTTTTAGTCTACTTTCTAAAGTTGGAGTCACAAGACAGAAGAAATGAAACAAAGCAGGATCAGTAGTAGTGTTGAAACAACATGTGCCCAGCTTTTCCCCTTAGGCTGAGACAAGTGTTGATCAAGGACTTGGTCTCCTGGGTAGGGTCAGCCAGGAAAGCAGGTGTGATTCAAGGACACACTTGGGGTTCAGGGAAATAGGCCAGGAAGAAAGTCACCAGGGGCCTGAGCAAATACTCATTTACATGCTGTCTGATTTTGACCCTTGTGTAACACTAGTTTTTATGTCTCCCTAGGCTGTCATAGAATCATTGATGAAGGATGAATGGACAAGTTCAGCACTTTGGATATGTTCCTTAGAATGCAGATAGTTTTCAAGGACTCGCTCAAACAGCTGGCCTATCAAACTAGAGTGGGAATCTCACAGGATCTATGTGGTAATGATATTTATAGTACTTTAGCATCATCTACGCTCTGGGGCTTCTTCTTCGGAACTAGGTAGGAAAGGGATGTGTGGATATATGAAATCAAATTAGAAACTGTTGTAGGATAAAGTTGAGGAATGATATGCTTATTGGCAGTACCTGTCTGCCTGCCAGATCTTAGAAATAAGGAAAGATAAAGAGTTAGAGGGATTGCACCTTTAGTTCACATCTCTTAGCCATAGCATTATAAATTCAGAGGGAAAAGAAAATTTTAATTCATCTAGGTCTAACTCTTCACTGATTTTGAAGATGAGTAAACTGAGGCTCACAGAGGGGAAATACTGTACCCTAAGCACACAGATAATAATGATGACTTTTGTAGGACCTTTTGATATTAACAGACTACTTTGCCTACATGATCTTATTTAAACCTTCAAAAATAATATTATTATTATTTTATTATTTAAATAAAAACCCTTACCTTCCATCTTGGAATCAATACTGTGTATTGGTTACAAGGCAGAAGAATGGTAAGGGCTAGGCAATGGGGGTTAAGTGACTTGCCCAGGGTCACACAGCTAGAAAGTGTCTGAGGTCAGATTTGAACCTAGGACCTCCCATCTCCAGGCTTGGCTCTCAATCCACTGAGTTACCCAGCTGCCCCAGGCTTCCCCCAGTCCCATTTATTATTAAACACATTTTATAAACGAAGACACAAAACAGCCTGGTTTAGGACACAGGTCTTCTTTTTATTCCAAACTCTTCACTTTTCCATGCTATCCTTTCACTTATTCTTTCCTTTGACCTCTCCCTTTTTTACCATTTATTTTTATTTTTTAATATTTAACAATAAAATATATAGCCATAATATGAGCCATATGATTTATTATAATTATATAATAAATTATAATGAATATGTTTGCCCAAGAGAAACAGATTCTCCAATTAGTTATGTCTAAAAAATCGATGTCATTCTTTTTCCTCTTTTGTAATTTCTCCAAGAAGGCAGATAGTGTGATATAAGTTGTACATGCTTTATCATATAATACATAAATCCCTGTTCATCATGTTTTGAAACAAGACACATATTGTTTACACTAGAATAAAATTTATGGAGGAAATTAAGTGAAGAATGGATCTGTGTTGATTTGAATTCAGACTCTCTCTGTTCCTTCTATGGCAGTGGATATCCTGAATCTTTGCTTTGCTGATTTAATAAAGTCATTCAGAGTTGATCATCATGCAATATTGTTATTATTGTATACATCATTCTTTTGTTTCTGATCACTTCACTTTGTATTAGTTCCTATAAATCTTTCCAGGTTTTTTGTGATCATTTTGTTTGTCATTTCTTATGGCACAATAGAATTTCATCATGACCATATATCACAAGTTGTACAGTCATTCTCTAAGTGATGGATATCCCTTCAGATTCCAGTTCTTTAACACTACAAAAAGAACTGCTGTAAATATTTTAGAACATATAGTTTCTTTTCCTTTTTCCTTGATCACCTTAGGAAATAAATCTAATGGTGGTATTATTTGGTCCAAAGGTATACACAATTTTAGTACTCTTTGAATATAATTCCAGATTGTTCTCCAGAACAGTTCAATCAATTCACAAAACCACCAACAACATATTAGGGTTCTTATTTTTCCAAGACCCCTCCAACATTTGTCATTTTGGTCTTTTATCCCTTTAGCTCATCTGATAGGATAGGTATGAGACAATAGCAAAGGAAGGAATATATTGATAAATATTTAATCATGTGAAAAAAGAACCAAAGTCACACTTTTAAGTTTAATTTGCTATACTTTTACTTTTAATTTGTATTGTTGTCATATTCTCCATATATCTCTTAAGTTTAAAACAATAAATCAAACCCCAATTCAATGATTTCCATGGTATAAATATTCACAAAGAACATTTAACAGGTTATTCTTCCACAGCTGGCTCCTACATACCCAATGTGAAAGACACAATACTTACTCAAGAGCATTAATACTAAGAATGTGACTAAAATTCCTAGGCTAATATATTTAAATATCCTACAGCTGAATATATATGTATATATATATATATTTATATTTATGAGATGGTCAAAGAAAGAAATATATTTATAAAAACAATAACATATTTGTATATTTTTAAAAGTGTCAACTAACTGGAAACAAAATAGATAGTAAATAATTAAGGAATAACTAAATTGTGGTACATTTTTTCCTTTGTTTTTAAAGAGGATTAAAATGATAATCACTGGTTATCTTTTGAGTTAAATGTAAAAGTGATTTAGGTCAGGGAGAATTGCATAAAGTCATTGGCCTTACTCTCTCTTCCAGCATCCAAATATGGTAACAAAACAAAAGTCAAGATAAATGGTGATGGCTAGGGAATTCAGTAGAAGACTTTGGCTTCTTTGATGTCTAGGCAAGTGCTAAGTGCTCCAGAGCATCCTCTTCTGCCACCTTCATTGCTGTTGGAACCATTATTCTTATCTGCCCCTCCAGATGGGGGAAGTTTTCATATGCCTGGGGTAGACATCCTTCTAACTCACTGATAGGTTTGAGGCCTATTGGTTATGCCAAGATGTTTTGTTTTTTACTGAGATATGGCTGCTGCCTATGCTACAGCTTCTTAGAGCCACAGATGAGAAATGAGGAGTAAGCGGACACCAAAAGAAGAAAGCAAACCTGAAAAGAGTTTGACAAGCTTTCCCTCCAGAAGTACTAGTTTTCCCTGAATACTCACTCTACTCCATGAATGTAATGAACTATTACTGTTATGTAAGAAACAATATTAAGAAACAATATTACAAATTCAGAGAAAAATGGAAAAATGGATAGGAATCAATGTTTAATAAAGAAAGAAGAACCTCAAAAACATTTAGAATTTTATCAATCTGGAACATTGTACATGACAGACTTTTCAATTTCATTTTAAGTTTTACTGAGTTAGACTGTGAGTTCCTTGAAGGCAGAAACTATCTTCTATATTTCTTCTTATCACTCTCCCTTAGCTCCGTATCTGACAAATAGAAGGGTTTTGTAAATATTTGTTGACTGATTGATCCTTTTTCCTTCTTTTTTTTTTGTTCTTTATTATAAAGAATAGGTCTCTAAGGATAAGGATAAGGATGGAGATACAATGGGGAATATAGATGATATAAAACAAATTTGATAAAATTTATTTAAAAAATCTACATGACTATAACAATGAAGTGGAAAGAAATTCAATTGTAAAATCAAAATAGTGTGCTATATAATTATCCTTAAATTTGGCTAGATGAGAAATTGCCTCCCTCCCTTCTTTGCTGAAGGCAGGGAACTAAATGAAGGCAATGAAAAAAGAATAAATGACTAAAAGAAGATATAAAGTTATACTTTATGACTTTTGGTGAGTCTGAGGCTGATGAGGAGAAAAAGCCCCTTGGGTGAGAGCCCCTTTGCCATGTTTGGACATCCCTATTTGGAACACTGATTCCTACCCAAAGGGTAGCTGTCTCTCCCTGGTCACAACGTGAAGACCAAGGCTCAGAGTTCATTTTCCAGAAATTGACAAATACCATGTGCCTCATATTTTCTGCACTGCCTAACCACATCCTTATACATATTCTCTAAACTCTTTTCCCCCAGCTGGATCTAGGGAATTTTTCTGAGGCAGATGTATAGTGAGAAACCTGTGAGCCATAGAAAGGAGATACGTGTGTGCTCTCAAGAGATAGAGAGAAGAGGGACTGGGAAGAGTTTGTGGTGGTGGTGAGAACCTGCACCTGTCAGGATATGGTTAATACTTTTGACCCATAGCAATTACTGGATAATCCAAACAGGGATTTTCAAATTATTCCCAGAGTAAACTTGGGGTGACAGTCTGAACTATGAAAACCACTTGTAAGATCATTAGAACCATATGGGTCTTGCTTGGTTTCAAGTTCCCTTATGAGCTTGAAATCTGACTGACAGTTAGTGTTGGAATTGGAAATGGATCTTTTTCTCTGTTGGAGTGGGATCTACTTTGAACCTGATGAAACACAGTTTTTCTTGGAAATATTCACTTTCATTCAAACAAAACACCTGTAGATGAAACTAAGTGGATTGAAATTTACAGGAAATAGCATCATAAAAATAGATATCCAGCAATAAATTTCATAAAATGGTATTCCCATCAGTTTTACCTCTCTCTGAATAAAGGGGATAATTTATACATATTTACAGGTTACGAAAAGGCTGTTGAATATATTCACAGGAAATACCTAGTTTCTTTGTCTTCCAGTCTTGCAGTGACCTACACTAAGAATAGATATAGTTATATCTCTTCTCTTCAGAGGCCAATGTAGCCCTCTGCCTTCTATTTTCTTTCACACAATAAAGGAGAGTCACTGGATTAAATGGAAAAGATGCATGCATGATGATTTTTAAATTTACCAGTTTCCTCCAAAACACCAAGACTTTGTCTCGCCATCATTTACCAGAGTTAATACTTTTTTTTTCCTAATAATTGAGGACTGAGCCCTTTAGACTAGCCAATTCTACACATTCCCCCAATTTAGAGAAATTTAGAAATATAAGGGGAATATATAATGGTCCACATGGACTAAAAATATTTTTGTTTAGCTTTTTTCTTTTCATTCTGTTTATGTTCTCATGTCTACAGAGGCCTCCACCACAGAGTCTTCCTAGAATGTTAGGTCTTCTACCTCCTGGTCTTGCGTCATACCAGTCCCAGGCTTTGTTTTGACCCAGAACTCCTCTGAGCACCTTAGATCACTTTTTTTCCTACTTCTTACCTAGTTCTTCCAGAGACTTCCCAGAAAGCTCTTTGTTAGCCCTGGTTTAGTTCATTTACTTTCTGACCTCTGTCTTACCCAGGGATCCTGATAGGCCAGATTTGCTTTTTGGTTCCAGTGACTTCTTCAGGTCTCTGGTGACCTTTTCTGTGTCTGACTCTTCTAGCTCTCGTCTCCTGAACTGACTCTTTTAGGCTATATATTTAAATACTCCTACTATGGGGGAAACCTCTTGGTTTTCTCTGGACACAACACGATAGCCTGTTACTTAGTTGCCCCTTGAAGCAGAACCCTGAAAAGTCTTGTATACTCTTCCCCAACCATACTTTTTTACCCTAGTGCAGGGGTCCCCAAACTATAGCCCGTGAGCCACATGTGGCCCCCTGAGGCCATGTATCCAGCCCCCACCATACTTCAGGAAGGGGCACCTCTTTCACTGGTGGTCAATGAGAGGAATACTGTATGTGGCAGTGCTACAAAGCATGGCATTGCTCACGTACAGCACTACTTCCATTGACATAATCCGCCTTAGAACGAGGTGCCACGCAAAGGATTATGTGGCCGCACAATGGAAGACGTCAACATGGTGAGTTGCCATCTGGGGGAGGGGATTCTGCACTGTGTTTACTGCTGCCCAGTTAGGGTTAGGGCTAGGTTTTTATAGTCCAGCCCTCCAAAGATCTGAGGGACAGTAAACTGGCCCCCTATGTAAAAAGATTGGGGACCCCTGCCCTAGTGATTAGGAACTCCTGGAAAAAGAACTAAGAAAACCCCCTTCTCCATCCTAAACTCCCAGTTCTCTCCCTCAGATAGATCCTCCTCAATCACTTTTCTTCTACCCTGCACTGTGTCACTCCAGATCTGCCTACCCCTTCCACTGTGCTCTCTGGAAAGCTCTGGAAAGTAATTAAAAACTTGATTTCATTGGAAAGTTTTTCCTTTCTCATTCCTGTCTTCTAACCCTCACTGAGACAGGTCTTCTCCTAATGATGTTGCATCACTGATCACCTCTCATTCACAGACCTCTTCACTCATTGATGGTGGTGGGGGAGTTCAAAAATTCCTAATGCTCCATCATCACTTTAGATTCCTTCTACTGCCATCACACAGCAACTCTCCTTTTAAATCTATATAATTCAAATTCATCACCTAGGCTAGTAACTATTATCTATCAAACCCCAAGACACCCTCCTTCCTTGTTCAATGAGTTTAGTGCCTGACACAGTCTTTCTCTCCTTCCCACCTCCTTCTGTCCACATATACAGACCTCAATATACATTTTGGTTCTTCCTTAAAACCCTATGGTTTTAGTTCTTCAATCTGCTGAGTTCTGTGAGCTACTCCTTCCCACACCTCACCTAAATTACACAGAGATACCCTTCATTTTGTCATCTTTGTAAATGTTCTACTTAAATGTTTATGAATTCTGAAATATCTTTATCTGGATACAACCATATATGATTTTGTCTTTCCCTATGCATTTTGACACCTTAATCCTATTCATTATCTTTATCATGACTGTCAGTCTTTCTGCCCTTATTTCTTTTCCAGGTCATCAGCCCTGCACTGGCTACTTCTCTTCCCTCTCTTGGTGAATTCATTCAAGTCTATCTTTTTCACCCAAATCAATCCCTTTCATCTATCACTGGACCTACTTCACCAAAATCCAACCTTGAATCACTCCCATGATGCATAGCTTTTGCTCCTATATCTAGGTCCCTGAATAGTGTTGGAGAGACTTAAAAACCTTCAGAGATTGGGTCCACTACAAATTTGTTATATAAGGACTACACTATATCAAGACAATCCTGATATACTTTCTCAATAAATTCCCTCTCCCACTCCACATGTAGTATCTCCTCTAACCCTATCATCTGAGGACCTTGATGTATCCATCACACAAAAATTGAGGCCATTTGATGAGAGTTTTTTATTCTTCTCTCTTTATCTCATATCATTCAAAAACCTGACAACATTACACCTTCCTTACCCCTCATCTCCTGTGAAGAATTGGCCCTTTTCCTTGCCAAGGCAAATCTTTTTATATACATCTTTGATCTCCACCCTTCCTGGCTTTTCTAGTAGATTGTCTATCATTCTTATTATTGTGTAATCTTCTGTTTATCCCTGCCTCCTTCCCTATTACTTACAAATATAATCATATCTGCTAATTATTAAAAAAATAAAAAAAACCCTCACTTTATTCTACCATCCTCACTAGCCACTGACATTTTTCTCCTCCCCTTTTTGGCTAAGTGATTTGAGAAAACCATATAAAATTAGTACTTCTGCTTCCTTTCTTCTTACTTGCTTCCTACTCTTCTGTAATCTGGTTTCATGTCTTTCACAGTAAAGTTCCATGACTTCTTTTTATCTCTATGATAAAATATAAAATATCATATTTGACTTTGAAAGTCCTTTATCATCTACACTCTTGTTATATTTCCAGCTTTGACACACTATTTCCCTTCATAAACTAGTGACCTAGAAACACTGAATTTGTTGTTTCTCAAATAGAACATTCTATCTCCCAATCTCTCATGCCCTATGGACCTATGATGAAGAGAATGAGGGGCAGGAAGAAAACAAATGGCACAGAAAAGAACCTAAATAGTAGCAGAAAAACAGCCTCACTTTTCAAATTTGCTATGGAGTGCCTTGACATGATAACACATCTGCTTTCTATCTTTTGTTTGATTTCCCCGAGAGAGATCTATTGCAGAGGTGAAGAAGTTTAAGAGAACCAATTTTTTTAAACCTTATCTTTTGTCTTGGAATCAGTGCTGTGTATTGGTTCCAAGGCAGAACAGTGGTAATGGAGAGGCAATGGGGGTTAAGTGACTTGCCCAGGATCACCAGATAGGAAGAGTCTGAGGTCAGATTTGAACCCATGATGTCTTGTCTTTAGGCTTGCCTCTCAATGCTATGAGCTACCCAGTTGTCCCCAAGAACCCATTTGATGTGTTAAATTATAATCCTAAGGCTTTTCTCTATAAATAGAAACATTAGATAAACTGGCTAGTGATTTTCATGTTAATCATCACATTTGAACTAACAAAGAGATTTAAAGAACCCACTGGACTTATGTAGACTTTGTGCTATTTTGAAGTTAGAGAAGTCTGAATGGATGGATAGAATTCTGAAAGTTTCTAATCTGGAGAGATAGAAATGTCAGAGGCACAGAGTGAGAAGATGGTCCTCAATGGAAATAAATTTCAAAGCAAAACTTTTTTAAAGTATAGTTTTCAATTTTCATATGATAAAACATATGTTTTATTATGAAAATATGCTTTATAATCAAATGGACAGAAATGGGAATGATGGATCATGCTTATGATTATTGCTACTGGGAAAGCTGAACTGAGTGATTTGTTTGGCCTTGGATGTACTAAACTACAGTTTGCTAAACTAATACAGTGTCTATACTATTTGGCCCAGTATGGTGGACCAACAAAAATGGAGGTCCATCAGGCTGCCTAAATTGGAGTCAAGGGAATTTATCCATCTCAAACACAGAGATGTTCAAAACTACATTACAGTGTCCATTGGGTATATCTAAGAGAGAGAGAGAGAGAGAGAGAGAGAGAGAGAGAGCCAGAGCCAGAAAGAAAGAGAGAGAGCCAGAGAGAGAGAAAGAGAGAGAGAGAGAGAGAGAGAGAGAGAGAGACAGAGACAGAGAGAGAGAGAGAGCCAGAGCCAGAAAGAAAGAGAGATACAGAGAGAGAGAAAGAGAGAGAGAGACACAGAGAGAGAGAGAGACAGAGAGACAAGAGAGAGAGAGAGAGAGAGAGAGAGAGAGAGAGAGAGAGAGCCAGAGCCAGAAAGAAAGAGAGAGAGAGACAGAGAGAGACAGAGACAGAGAGACAGAGACAGAGAGACAGAGAGACAGAGAGAGAGAGAGAGAGAGAGAGAGAGAGAGAGAGAGAGAGAGAGCCAGAGCCAGAGCCAGAAAGAAAGAGAGAGAGATACAGAGAGAGAGAGCCAGAGAGAGAGAGAAAGAGAGAGAGACAGAGAGAGAGAGAGAGAGACAGAGAGAGAGAGAGACAGAGAGACAGAGAGAGAGAGAGAGAGAGCCAGAGCCATAGCCAGAAAGAAAGAGAGAGAGAGATACAGAGAGAGAGAGCCAGAGAGAGAAAGAGAGAGAGACAGAGAGAGAGAGCCAGAGAGAGAGAGAGAGAGTACTGGGCAAAGGGAATTTGGATTTGTTTCAGCTATCACCACATCAAAATAATGCCATTAACTCTCAAAGACAGCTAAGTGGCATAGCAGATAAAGTATTACTTCTGGATACAGGAAGTCCTGAGTTCAAATTTGGCCTCAGACACTTACGCTAGTTATTTAACTTCTGCCTACCTAACTTTTCTCAACTGTAAAAGGGATAATAGCTCTTTCTTCCCAGGATTGTTGTGAACATCAAATGAAGTCATATTTGTAAAGTACTTCTAAAAGTGTCTGAACTTAACAAATGCTTGTTCTCTTTCCTTCCTCTTCTCAAAATGAAATATTTATTTTATAATAAGTCATAATTAATAATCTATTAACAAATATGTATTACCTTCTATGTGCCTACATTGAATGCAGCATGTCTGACATATATTAAGTACTTCATTAATATTTATTAACTGATAACTATCCTCCTTAATTCAAGAAAATTAAAATCCTCAGATTCATGTACTATTTTTTTTTTTTGCTATTTATCTGACAGCAACACTTGTCTATCTTTTTGATACTGTCTCTAAAGTAAGACAGATTTTTTAGTGAATTAAATATGCTGAACTGGGAGGAAGGGAGAGATGTCTATTACTTGGCTCCTAAAATTGCTTAAAATGATTGGCAGAGGCAGGGATCATCTGGGAACATGCGCTTTAAAAATATTCTGCTTGTTGGCCTTATGGAAAAAGGTTTGTCTGCACTGGAAAAAATTCTCAGTGTATTGTGGCTCCTTTTTAACTGAAGAGAACTCTTGCCTTAAGAGTTCAGGGAAGACAGGAGCCTGTTCATTCCCTGGCCTTCTTCAATGCAGGGTGTGAATGAGTCAGCAGCAGTATTTGGAGAAAGAGAGCTGTGTTGTATTCTCTTCTAGCAATAATCTGGCTGAGTGTGAACCCCATATGTGCCAGTATTTGAAAGCTATAAATAGAGAGGTTTAAGATGGAAGCTTATAAATCCATTAAATATGTATGCATATATATTTATACATACCTATGTATCTACACATATGTACTCACATAAATTGCTATATAATTAAATATAAATATACATGCATGTCTGTCTATATATAGACACACACACTTATACATACACACTCATGGGTGTGTGTGTGTGTGTGGTTCCCCCCTCAAAAAAAAGGTGTTTTCTTCTTTATTAAGGAAGAGATGGTTTCTATGAAGCGAGATCACTTGAGAGAGAGTGAATACTAATCTTTGTGAGCCTTAGGAGATTGAGTTGTTGTTAGCATCCCATTTAACATGGAGGAGAGGAGGATTTTAAATAGTTATAAATATGACATGTATATGTATATACATGTTATATTGTTCTCTTTGGAAAAGAATTTTGCTTTCGTAAGCATACTTTTCATTTTCACAGAAATGATTTCCATCTACAGC
This sequence comes from Monodelphis domestica, assembly GCF_027887165.1. NCBI lineage: Eukaryota > Metazoa > Chordata > Mammalia > Didelphimorphia > Didelphidae > Monodelphis > Monodelphis domestica. The sequence goes on from NC_077233.1 coordinate 81,538,413, forward strand.
CTTCCACCCACATATTAAGAATAATAACTCATGTTTATATACCTCTTTATATTTTACAAAGCCCTTTCCTTTTGAATAAATAAAACAGAAAATATATAAAATGTCTTGTGTGTCCAGGAGGCCCCTTGCATTTGGGGATTTATGATGCATGGTTTCAAATATTCACAGTTCACTGTGCCAACTCTTGCTCTTTTCCCCAAGCAATAACTTTGTTTTACTGAGTCCCACAGGAGGAGATGGAGAGGGTTGCTAGGGCTGGGGTGGGTAGATGGTTTACAGCTGCAAAGCCAATTCCAGGTACAGCATTTTATGTCTTGGCAAACTAGGTAAGGGGGCTTTTCCCCAGGGTGAGCAGATTGGTGAATGGGGGCTGCCAAAAAGCCCCCAAACTCTTAACAGGCATTCTTCCTCATAATTAGTTCCCTGGCTTTCCAAAGCAACAACATTTTCAAGGATTTTTTTTTGAGTTAATAAAGTTATTTTTAAAAATGCCAATGCTTCCTTAGAGAGTTAATTAATTAGTTAATTAAAAAGAGAGTTAATTAAAACAAATTCAGGACCTGAATTTGTAATTTCATTTATATCAGAACTTCCAGATAAAGAAAATGTCTCTTTGCAACTAATACTTCCTTGTAAATTGTCCAGAGCATGGATTTGTTAGGGGCCACACAGTCAGGGTTTGACTTCTGAACTGTCTACTGAACCTGTGTCTCCCTAGCTCTCCGGCCAGCTCTCTATCCATAAGAGCACTGGGAAGCGGACTCTTTCCTTTATACCTCTGTGTAAATTACTTCATTATTCAGAACAGTCCAATTATTTCTTAAGTAGCGTAATTGCACTTGGATTATGATCAGTTTTGTTGATCAGCAAAAAAAGTGATAAGAAATGTGGACACGGTATAATGCTATTAGATGAAAGTGGAAAGACAGTGTTGGTGAGAGGAAGCTCTCCAATTAAAATTCTGGAGACAGAACAGGAAACAGTTTTAATGAGGAGGAGAGAGGACAGTTAGCTAAAGAGACTGATGAAAATACAAATAAAATCTAATCAAGTCAGATTGTAGAAATTCATAACCAGAAGGTTGAAGTAAAGGAAGCATTATGAAGGAGCATTAAGGGGTGTTTTAGATTTCTTTTACATACTTGGATTTTGTGTGTGTGTGTGTGTGTGTGTGTGTGTGTGTGTGTGTGTGTGTGTGTGTGTATTGTCTCCCTTATTAATACAGGAGCTCTTTGAGGGCAAGGACTAGTTTTTTTCCTTTTCTTGGTGTACCCAGCCTTAGCCCAGTACCTGGGTCAGAATACATGCTTAGTAAATGCTCAATGACTTGACATTTCACAATAGGGACATTCCCTCCATCAACACTGATAATTCCTCTGTAACTTAAATTTTAAGAGAATTGCTTAGAATCCCCAAAATCAAGAGACAATGCCCAGAGCCCTAAAGGAAGTATGAGTGAGAATCAGGATTTGAAGCAGGTATTTAGAATTTCAGAATTGCTCCTCTATTCTCTAGACAATGCTTCCTCTTTTATATGTACATAAAATGCATTAATTAGGGCAACTAGGCAGGGCAGTGGTAAGAGTGCCAGGCTAGAAGTCAGTTAGAAGTTCTCATGAGTTCAAATCTGAACTCAGATACTTCCTAGCTGTGTGACCTTCAGCAAGTCATTTCACCTTGCTTGCCTTGGTTTCATCATCTGTAAAATGAACTCAAAAGGAAATGGCAAATCATTTTAATATCATTGCCAATAAATCCTCAAAATGGGTGAGAAAGAGTTGGACATGATTGAAAAATGACTGAACAACTGAAAGCATTAATCTCATATGCAAAATTCTATTCAGATTACATAGAAAGTAGGTACATAGTGACTAGAAAGCAAGAAGCACAGATTATTGAACAGTTAATTATGTCCAATGGGGGGGAAAAAAAAACTTGGAATAGTTGCAAATTTTGAAGGTCTCGAAATTGTTGTGGTTTCTAAGAATGCAGTAATGACAGGAGCACCATTGAAAAGAGGGTGCCTGTTGATTTTATTGAGAGCATATGGTAGTGTAAACTAGACTCCATTTTGGAACTGAGACAGCAAGGAATGGTGTTAACTACAGGCAGGGCTAGCACTAAACAAAATTGCAAAGCAGTTAAAGTTTGTTTCCCCCCCTTTATTTCCCTTCCAATGTCCCCTTCTCTCCTTTTTGGGAATTTACAGAGTCACAGAATTTGATAGTTAGAATGGACCTTAGTGACCTTGTAGACCAACTTTAACTGGCCCTGAATGAATGAATCTGTGTTGGAATTCCTCCAATATCACAGCATCACAGAATTCCAGAGAAGGAAGGGTCCTCAGAAGTTTTTTAGTTCCCCTTTATGTGTTATCTTCTTCCATTATAATGTGATCTTCTGGAGAAGCAACATTTAATTTCTTCTATTTGTATTCTCAGTGCTTATCACAGTGTCTGGCATATAGTAAAGACTTCATCATTTATTTATTTTTTCACTCATTCCTGCATTCATTCACTCACTCATCCACTTGCTCTGCAAAATAAATTACAACAAGTCACAGCTATTTTGATTAGTTTTCCTTTGTTGGGAAACAGTATTTCCCAAGTTAGCCTGTAACATTTTTTGATGGCTTTGAAAGGTGTTCTACATTGATATCACCACCACCACCATAATCAATGGAACAATAATTACTAATGTTTCTCTAGAGCTCACTATGTGCCAGGCAATATGCAAAGTGTTTGACAATTTTTATCTCATTTGGTCCTCACAACAACTGTGGGAAGAAGATACTATTATTATACCCATTTTACAGTGGAGAAATAGAGGCAAAATGGGATCAAATTGACAGGGACACTGTACCTCCAGAAACCCAGGTGAACTATTATCAGGGAAACTCCCTTGCTCCCTTGCATCCTTCTGACTCTGAACCTAGAAACACCCAATGACCCCCCTGGGGTCCTGAGATAGTCCTCTAGATTTAAGATGGACAAAGAGATGAATCTTCATGCCTCCAGGCAGACTCCAGTCAGATTACCACCCCACCCCACCAAATGCCTGAGGGCTTACCACTCTAAGTCAGGTCCACACCATGACATAACATCTGTTGTAAAGAGTATAAAATCTCCAGAACTGATGTCCTGGGGGGTGCGGGGAGGGGACAGCCTTTCCATCCATGCTGTCCTCATTGGGAACAGCCTTTCCATTCATGCTGTCCTCCCAGGAACTGCTCCCAATCTTGCTGTCCCATCTTGCTATCTCCTGGCCATTGTTAACATTACTTTCTAAATTAATAAATTTCTCTTTTTGTTTTTAAGCTAAGTTTTGGAGTCTTGCATTCTTGCAAAAGGTATCCTTCCTGAACCCCAGGGGTACACATCTGAACCCCATAACAAAATGACTTGCTCAGAGCCACATAGTTAAGTGTCTGTGCTCAGATACAGTGTCTGAGGCAGAATGTGAACCCAAGTAGTTCTGATTCCATCTCAAGCACTCTGCCTGCTATTCCATGGCCAAGGGAACCAGAGAAAAATGTTCTCCTCAGAAGTCTGAGGCTTGACTCCCCTGGAGTGAGTTAGATCAGGCAACTTATTCCAAATGATCTTCAATTTTGTTAATTAAATGCCATTTGGAGATAGGGCCATCCATAAAAAATGGGAAACAAGTGAAGTTAGTATCTGTATCTCTTCGTCTCCCCTTCCCCAGATGCTTAATGATCTCATGCTTTTCTCTTGAAAGTAGTCCGCTGATGCCAGCTTCCTCAAAGTGTCAGGTCCCTAGGCTTTCTTCCAGAATCTGTTTCCAGCTTGATTTTATTTTCCATAAAACCTTATCTAGATGTTTTCTCTGGCTCCTCACTCTTCTTAGCTACCTGTGATATAGGAAAAAAAAATCACATCAATCAATCAATCTATAAAGATTTACTAAGCACCTACTATGTGCTGGCATTGTGTTAAGCATTAGGGATATAAAATAAGACCAAAAATATTTCTTGGGGACAGCTAGGTGGCTCATTGGATTGAGAGCCAGGGCTAGAGGTGGGAGGTCCTGAGTTCAAATTTGTCTTCAGACTCTTCCTAGCTATGTGACTAGCAAGTCATTTAACCACAATTATCTGTTTCATACCACTCTTCTGTCTTGGAACCAATATACAGTATTGTGTTGATTTTAAGACAGAAGGTAAGGTCTTTTTTTTGTTGTTGTTGTTAAAGAATAGTCCTTTTCTTCAAGAACCTCACAACTTACTAAAATGTTAACTAGTTTATAGGTTATTTCTACAAGAGTATTTTGCTTCCTCTACCTTGAAGCAGGAGCAATCACTGAACAAACATTGCTCAGGATGCCTCCTCCTCTATTTACCAGATATGGCCAAATTGATAATTTCATTAACCCAATATTTCCAAGTAGATTATGTGTCAGCCACTATTCTAAGCACTCAGGGCAGAGACAAAAGTGATGCAGTCTCAACTCGCAAGGCTGATGAGCTCAAATCCAGACCCAAACTTTGCTTTTCTTGGTATCCCTGGATCTTAGCGGATTGCCTGGCACATAGTAAGTAGATCCTTAGTAGATGCCTGTTGACTAAGCTGACTCCTCATATCATAGAGGAGGAAAATGAGACCCAAAGATCTTAAGAAGCCCCAAACCACAGAAGTAAGAGGAAGAACTGTTATTTGAACCAAGGTGTTCTGGCTAAATCCAACAGCTTTCTTACTGTTCCCTCATACACTTAATTTCATTTGCTCTCTCCAGGCTTTTGTATGAGCCTTTTCCCTTGCTTGGGATGTGTCCCCTATTCCGTTTTTGCCTCTTTTAATCTCTAAAATCTCTCAAGGCTTAATTCAGGTACCATATTCTATGTGAAACCTTTCCTGATGTCTTAGCTGTTATACTAGACCTTCCTTCCAAAATCTTCTTGTATTTATGTATTTCTAAACGTACCTGCCACTTTGTCTTCACTGTGAAGGAAGGGACTGCTTCACTTTGCCCTCATATTATTTGCACCACCCCAAACCTTGGCACAGAGCAGGCATTAATAAATGCTAATTGGTAAATTGATTAATTCATTTTTTCTTTACATTTAAATATTTATTAAGTTCACAAGGCAGCATAGTATAGGAGAAGAAACCTTGATTATAGAGACAGAGGTGATATGTTCAAATGCTGCCTGTGGTATTTTCTCAGGCCTTAGTTTTTCCATTTGTAAAATGAAAGGATTAGACTAGGTATCCTCTAGATTCATCTCTTCTACCTCTAGATCTCTGATGGATGCTAGGATGCTTTCATGTTTGGTACTTGAATTATCTGAGCATTCATCAGATTACCATCAGTGCTTCCAAGACAGCTTACCAAGGTTCCAGCACTCTTAGAATTTATCTTTTATTTCTTTTCTTATTTAGAAACTATTCTGACAGAAATTGTCTTCCAAAATAAATGAAGAAAAATCTCCAACTTGTTATTTAGACCAGTAGATGGCAGTCTGTTACCAAAAATCAATAATCTACAAGGTTCCCCTCTCCCATGATACCACCATCCCAGAACTCTGTCCATGGCCGGCTCCCCATGTAGACCCACTTTGACAGTAGCTATCAAGTCATGGGAGACATTATAGTGTTTGGAGTGCTTTAAGGACAAAGAGTATCTTTCTTAATAAATAGCTAAGATGACATTAAAAAAGGAATGTTAAATAATTTTATATGCTAGAGAAATTAACAAAGAAAAATAAATCCATTTTCTTTCATATTTTGAGCCTCAAAGGATATAGAATTTCTCCAAAAATCTTTTATGTACCTTCTCATCACATTTCCTACCCGGCTATCTTCTTTATATGTCATCATTTCAGACTTTCCATTCTTTTTGCTATGCAAAGAAATGTAGCAACCATTTTTGTACACTATTTCTTTAAAGAAAATGATACATTACAAAAGATTGCCTTCTTTCCTCTATCCTATTTTTTATCTTGACAATTTCTGGGTTGTATAAAAGAAAAAAAGGGGTGTTCAAACTTTGGTTACTGACTGACAGGAATGATTGTGACTGTATACCAGGTTGGGGAAGGGGACAAGATTGTTCTAAAACCAATAGTCCCCCCTACAAAAAATTAAAACTCAAATTTAGAACTTCCCCTAACTCCCAATCCAAATAGTCATGTAGTTATGCTTATTAATATATGCTCAGCTGTTACTGAAAATCTTTACTGATAGCTCCGGAGTCAAGAATGTTGGGAGTATGGGGTAAATGGAAAACTTTCTGCATTATTTTGACTTTTTTTAAACTGTAGAATTTGAAAAAGAAGCGACTCGCAGCTATTTTAGTGAGGGTTAGGGCCTTGTACAACGTCTGGGAAACTTATACTTTTCCTGTCTTGCTTGTTCTGTGATCCAATGGAACATGTCAAAATTAAAAATGGAATTTTTCAGCATTCAGAACTATATTTTATGTTCTTACTATAGATTGTATGTAAGAATGTTTCATCTTGTTAAGGAAAGAGCTGATGTACAAAAACACAGGCATTAAATATCTTTTATAGCTTAATTGCTTTAAAATCCTGGGAAGATTTGACAGTACTCAGTGCAATGTAGTAAACTATGTATATGGAATGGCCATCTGGACTGATTTTAAATATGGACATTTTAATCACATTTTGAATATACAGCTAAGCAGAAAGACCCGTATGGAGAAGAATTCTCAATTAGCATCTTAAGTTCTGATTTATAAGGTTATTTCTAAAGCCTTTTTTTAGAATAGTTTACCAGATATCCCTTGGTTTTCCCACTAACACTTCACATATAAATCAGCAACTGAATTCAACTTCCTTCCTCCTCCTTTGGAAAAAGACAAGGTTCTCATCCTAATGTCCTCAGTATCCCATTCAACATCATCCTTTCATCTTGGATTTTCTCCCATTTTTCCTTCCTTCTTTTTCTCCTTTTCTCTTTCCTTCCTTCCTTGCTCTTCCTTCCTTCCTTGCTCTTCCTTCCTTCCTTGCTCTTCCTTCCTTCCTTCCTTCCTTCCTTCCTTCCTAAGCAGTGTATTCCATATAATAGGAAACACTTAATAAATACATTGTTGAATTAAATTTTGTTTGCAAAATATTTGCTCTTTTGGAAGAGATAACTTGAGGAGTCCAGACATCCATATAACAATCCATTTTCCTTCTCAAAATCAGAACCTGAAAGAACTACAATATACCTAAAGGAGAAAAACTGTGGAGACACAAGCACCAAAATACCTAGGTTAAGTGTAAGGCTTGGAGGGACAGCAAGGTGGTTCATTGGATAGAGAGATGAGCCTAGAAACAGAAGTGCCTAGGTTCAAATTTGGCTTCAGGAACTTGCTGTTGACCCTGGACAAGTCACTTAACTTCAGTTGCCTACCTTTTACTTCTTTTCTGCCTTGGAACTGATACTGAGTATTTATTCTAAGACAGAAGGTAAGGGTTTAAAAGAAATAAGTCCTTAAGGGCAAGATAATTTTTTTTGGCTCTTCTTCCCTTAGAATTTAGCACAGGGCCTAATGTAAAGTAGATGCTTAGTGATTGCTTAGTGATTGACAAACTTCTTTCTTTGATTATTGAAATATCCTATTATTTAGACTTTTAGCTTTCAGCCCATCTCTCCTCTAATCAAATTAGTATTACTAAATACAAATCTGAGTATATCTCACCTTGCCTCAAGAATTTTTAGTGGCTTCCCACTGTTTGCCTCTATGCAAATAAAGCAAACAAAACCAAACCAAAAATCCTCAGCAAAACCTTCACAATTTTATATAATCCTTCTTCTTTAGATTTATTTCACATCAAAACCATTAATGCATTCTAGATTTCATCCAAATTGGCCTACCTACTATTTTTTGACACTGGCATTAACTTCCTTATGTAAATCTTGAAATCTCTCAGACTTGTGAATGTTAAAAATTTCCCCGTGAGGGAATTCTTAATTGGAACAAATTCCCTACTGAGAAACATTCCCCATTTTGATGTGAGAACTCGCCAGGATCAGAAATGGGAGGACCTCTACTCCAACTGTACTTAAGACTGCTTTAGGGGAGAAAATTCATTGCTAAACAAAGAAAGTACTTGGATCCATGCTTATGGTGGGGCAAGGAGTTCTTTGAGCCAGGCCTGTTTTTAGAATTGATACAATGAGATGCTAGGTACCTAAAAGGGTTGGGCAAGTTTTGTCTTAATGAGATTAGTTGACTCAGCTGTGTTTTCCCTGGTTCAGATTTACTGAGGAGATTTGTCGACTTAGCAGGAATTCAGATGGGCAGTCCTTTGGAAAGCGTCTACAGTGATTGGTAGATGTAGGGACTTAGGGGAGGTGACATGGGAGAAAAATCCCTATATAAGAAAAAGCAGAATCTCTTGAGAGGAGATAGCCTTTTGGAGATATCCTTTTGGAGAAATCCTTTTGGAGGATCTCTGATGAGGATCGCTTGGGAAGAATCTCTTGAGAGAAGCTCTGGAGAAGGGAAGCTCTTGGAGGACAAATCTCTAAGGAGGTCTTACTGGAGCTCTCTTTGGTGTAGTCAGCTGAGATGGAGCTGGCCTGGTGTCACTAGAATCCTTGTTTAGTCAGACCTTGTGGTGAGTGTTAAAAAAAACTGACTGATTTCTCTCTTAAGACTCAGGTCTATGCCATATTGGCTTGAGGCCCTTCATACTTATTCCTTTCTTACTCTCTCTCTCTCTTTCTTTGATTACTCATTGTATTGTTAATTAAAATCTCTATAAAACCCAATTGACTTGGGTATTTGAATAATTGGGAATATATCCCCTGGCGACCACCTTATATTTGATTTTAAAACCCAAGACACTGTAGTGAAACATATTTCTGTGGTCAAATTTACTCACCCTCTCTTATATCTATCACAATTTATATCTTCCACCATTTTAACTCACTACAGTTTAAGACTTCAACCATTTTAAATCTCACACTTATTTGCAATATCTGGGCTTTCCAAGTCACCTCTTTCTTAGAATTCTTAGCAGCTTTCCATGTTTCACCTCCTAAAGGAAGACTTTCCTGATTTTAATAGGTAGTAAGCATGCATCTGTTATTGTAAATTCAATGATGTCCAACTATTTGTGACCCCATTTGGGATTTCTTGGAAAAGATTCTGAACAGGTAAGCCATATTCTTCTCTTGCTCATTTGATAGATGAGGAACTGAGTCAATCCAGGATAAGTGACTTTTCTAGGATCACACATCTAGTAAGTATCCAAGTATCTGAGGGGAGATTTGAACTCAAGAAGAAGAGTCTTTCTGATTCCAGGTCTGGCACCTGTTCTCAAAGAGTTTACATTCTTTTTAGTGGCATACATCAATTAAACAGATTATTTTAAAAATTTTAGTAGAATATAAACTCCTTGAGAGCAGGGACTTTTTCTTTTCATTTTGTCTTTATCCTTACCCCATAACCCAGAGCCTTGTAGACCATTAGTCAATAAACATTATTAAGTGGATTATTGATGTCTTGATGGAAAGATTGAAATAAAAGATTGCATTCTTATAATTATGTATTCACATTTTACATGCCACTAGATGCTTTCAGTAGAAAAGAAATTAATTCATTAATTTATTGTTTCCTATGTGTAATATTATTTGTACTTCCAGTATGGAAGATAAATATTAATTAGCTTGAGTATTTTAAATTATATATGTTTATATGATAACATAGATGAAATAAACCTGATTATTCCAAACATTGAAATGTAGACAATGAAAATTCTAGGTTATATTTTGAAATTTGAGTGCTTTTCAATTATGGATAAACAATGATTATAAGTGGAGCTAGAATATAATATCAGGGAAGCAAAACACCGATGTTATTTGTTGCCCTTGAAATAGGAGTCATCTGTTCTTGGAATAAAACTTAACTCTGAGATTTGAGCAATTTAAAAAATGTGATTTTACCTATAATACATATGGTATTCTTGTTTATAAATGGGAATTTCATATATGTAAAATACAATAAAAGGGAAAAGATCATATTGGAGGGTGCTGTATGGTTGAGTAATCATTTAAGCCAGGTCCAACTCTTCATGATCCCAATTTGGGGTTTTCTTGGCAACAATACTGAAGTAGTTAACCATTTCTTTCTCTAGGTCATTTTATAGATGAGGAATAAGAGCCAAAATTAAGTGACTTGCCCAGGGTCACACAGTTAATCTGAACTTCGATTTGAATTCAGGAAGGTGAGTTTTCCTGACTTGAGGCCCAGCAGAGAGAGAGAGAGAGAGAGAGAGAGAGAGAGAGAGAGAGAGAGAGAGAAAGAGAGAGAGACAGAGAGAGAGAAAGAGAGAGAGAGAGAGAGAGAAAGAGAGAGAGAAATAGAGAGAGAGAGAGAGAGAGAGAAAGAGAGAAAGAGAGAGAGAGAGAGAGAGAGATCACATACATTTTGAGTGATAAAGTCACCTCTTATATTTTGTTAAAGTTTAGATTTTCATCCTCACCATTATCAGGATAGTGAATTCTATTCATTAGAAAGCTGTGTTTTCATTGGTGCATCAGTGTAGACAAGTCCCTCTCCTTACCAAAGTGGGTTGGCACTTTCTCTGTAATTTACAATTTTAACAAGCTGATAGTATTAAGAGATCATCAACTTAAAAGATAATCACAGCTTTTTAAAAGTTTCAAATAAGTGAGAGTCCCATTTTAGCTTTGCAACACTATGGGGTAGGGCACTAAAGATTGTAATTACTACTGCTGTTACCTCCATTTTTTGGAATTACTATATATATACATATAATATGCATAAAACACTATAATACACAACATAACAATAATATAATACATATTTTATAAATGGGGACCCCAAGACTTTGGAAAACTAAATGACATCCATGATCACATAATAAATATCATAGGTGGAATTTGAATCCAGATCTCCCTTACTCTAAGTTGAGAGTTCTCTGCTTATCTAATACTTTGTAAGGGCTCATTAGCACATTGTGCCAAACAATTTACAGGCAATGCTGTGCACATAATGGAGGGAACTGAATTGAATTGAATAACCCATAATCCCTGCCTTCTAAGAATTTATAGTCTTGACAGACATTAATTCATGCAAACACAAAGGACGCTAAAGAACTTGTCCAGACAGTTAGTCACTTAAAGCCTTGGGGAGGGTCTCTCAGCAGCACTGATTTATTAGAGAACCGGACTTCATGCCACATAACTATGATCTTCCCATTTCTACTTTTAGAGTTTGATATAAAATTATTTTGAAACTGATAAAATGCCTCAACTATGTGCATACATATTAATGTCTCTGTAAAGATATTTTGGGTTTACAATGTTAGCAACTTAATCCTTCCAAGTCCTTCGTCTACTACCAACTTACAATGAATAACAGCCAGATCACAACAGAAGGGTTACTCCTTGGTGGGGGCCAGAAAAATGAGCCCGTGAGATTTTCCAGGGCCTTTGTGGGAAATGGGCAAGCCACATATGGTTAAGAAACTCGTAAAATGCAAGTAGGAACCCTGTCACTCAATGAAACAGGAGATTGTTGGGCGAAACAGACCAGTATCACATGTCAAAATTTCTCATTTCTCTTTTGTTTCTCATTTCATGTTTTTTTTTTAAATTATCTTTGAGAGGCCAAGTTATGTAGTTGATAGAGACCTACTTTGGAATCTTACCTCAGTTACATGCTAGCTGTGTGGCCCTTGGCAAATTATGCAACCTTTCTGTGCCTCAGTTTACTTATCTGTATTATAAAGGGTTTGGACTTTAGGATATTGAAAATCCCTTGCAGCTCTAAATCTATGATTTGATGATCCTTTTCCCTCTGGCCACAAGTTCAGTGAGTTGACAAAATTTCTTGCAGGACCTGGTTCTATCTATTTATAGCCTAATATGTAGAAGGGCAAAAACTTCATTATGTTCTCAAATTATTATTATTATTATTATTTTATAAAAACCCTTACCTTCCATCTTACAATTAATATTGATTCTTAGGCAGAAGAGTGGTAAGGGCTAGGCAAAGGGATCAAGTGACTTACCCAGGGTCACACAGCTAGAAAGTATCCATGGCTAGATTTGAGCCCAGGACCTCCCATTTCTGGATCTGGTTCTTAATCCACTAAGTCACCCCACTACCCCCATGTTCTCAAATTATTGATTGACTAAGAGTTAAAACAACTTTATACAAGATGTAATATAAAGTCTTTGAGGTCAAAATGTTTTTTATTTTATCATTGGATGTACTAGCATAATATCTTGAAGTAGAGGTAGGTAATTAATAAATACCAATACCAAATTGAATAGTTGTGATCTTATGCCATAGTTGTTTTCTTTCATATTTATATCTTTTAGATGTAATACCAATTGGCAGGAATGGATTAAACTACTAGAACTTATAAAGATTCTAGTGATATGAATTGTATTCTGAAAGATTCATTTGAAAGTACAGAATGTGAAATAAGGACATATTTAAGGCATAGTGATTGGGACTTTGCTAAATTTAAAAGTCACTGAAAACATTTGCTGGTCTTCAGCTAAAGCAATGGAGCTTATTGACTCATTAACAAAAATAATTACTTAATATAGGATAATGTCCGATGATTAGAGTGAGCTCCTTCCACTCTCATGTTCCTATCTCTCCCCCCAATTGTGACTTTTTCATTGGCAGCCTTCCTAGTGTGTCCCAGAGTCTGTTCTCCTTTTCCCATTCCATTCCTATTCAAATAAGGAAATATTTTATTTCTCTAGCCTTGGCTTTCAGCATTAAAATTCTTAGTTTTACCCTTTCTAACAAATCTATTTGTATACTTGATAAACCACTGGATGTCTGTGTTTTTGGTCCTGTCTTATTTAGCAATTTTTAATAACTTGTGGCCACTGGTACGTGCCTGTAATCCTTGCTGCTGAAGAGAGTGAGTTTGGTGGATGACTTGAATTCAGGAGTTCCTATATGGACTAGGGCTAATGCCAGTAAAGTGTCTCCACTAAGTTCTACACCAATATGGTAACCTCTTGAGAAAGAGGGACAGAGTGCATCAGACTGCTTAAAGAGGGATGGAGCCAGTCATAGTTGGAAAGCAGGTCAAAGTTTCCATTCAGCAAGGCCAAATGAGTGGCCACTTATTTTTCCATCCTAGAATCCTGGAGGATAAAGGGAGATCCAATCTCAAAAAGTGAAAAAAAAGCAATAATTTGGATGAGAATACAAAAGATAGAATACAAATCCTCTGGAATAGGAGTTCTTAACTTTGGGGTCCATAGATCCCTAGGATAAAAAAGTCTATTAATAGATTTCAGGGCATGTGTGAATTTAGATGAGGAAAAATACATCTTTGTTTCAATATAAATGGTTTCATTTGTTATCTTTTGAATTTCATTTTATATATTAAAATGTTCTGAAAGGGGATAGATATATAACCTCTGTCAACTGCCAAAGACACCCATGATAAAAGAAGGCTAAGAATCCCTGCTTTAGGATCAACCACAGAGTCCTTAGTTTGATCTCTGTAGCTCTTCAAAGTCATTTTCCAGACTACATTTCTTGAAATTTATTGCATTCTACTGCCCTTTGCAAATGGGATTTTGCAGTTAAATGGCTTTCTTGCTCTTCTCTAATGTTGGTATTTTACCTACTGTTGTCCTGAATTTGCATAGGCTTCTTCTCATTCCCTACCCATTGTCTTGGGCTTCCATTTCAACTCCATGTTTTAGGATATCTAGCCTAATTTGTGGCTTGATTCAGATGTCACCTCTAATGGAAAGACTTTGCTAATCCTCAGAGTTTAGAGCTCTCTTCATCCTTTTCATGTAGCATCTTCACATGAAAATATAAGCTTTTTTAAAAGTAAGGGTTATTTTTCAATTTCATTTTTCTCTTTTAATGGGGGCAGGGACTGTCATTCCTCTTTTTGTATCGCCAACACTTAATACAATGCCTGTCACATAGTAGGTGCTTATTAAATGTTCATTGATTGATTTTTTCTGTTTTCTTACATTTAGAGCCTAGTATAGTGCACTGTATCCAGGAGGTACTTAATAAATACTTGTTGGATTGGCTTCTTGGTATACCACTAGACAACACATAGCTGGGATGAATAGCTAATGCATTAATTGATGGAATCTGTGTCCAAAAAGGAATGGAGAGGCAGCAACAATGAGCTGAAATGTGACTAGATGAAATTTAACTTTGGAGACTACCCATAGAGTCCTGCACTTTAGGTTTCAACAAATTACTTGTTTGAGTCTAGAATGTGGAAAACTTGGCTTATAAAACCTGAGGTGAAAAAAATTGGCTTAGTTACACAATTTTGGAGCTTAATATAAACTTAACATTATTACCACTAATAGGCTTCATTAACTGGGTCAAAATTTTGAATTTCTGTTTTTTTTTTTGGAAATGTTTAATTTTATGAAATTAAATAAATATGATAAAATCTTAAGAATCATTAATTTTTTATTTTAATTTAGTGAATATTTTAAAATTTTTCAGTTCTCTTCCAAAATTCCTATTTTATTCTCTCATTGATGTTCATCATGTTCACTTAAAAATATTTTTTTTCTGGAATTTTGAGAATAATGCTGACATTGCTTTAACTGAAGATCTTCTGTGAAAAGGTCTTATGATGCTAGACTGGAGGACCTTATTTCTGCAAAACATGTAAGACATGTCTAAAGAAAAATCAACTCCAAAGAACAAACTAGAAAAGCCATTTTATCTGGTTCTTAGAAAGCAGTTTTAGCTACAAAATGAGTTGAAAAAAAAACAAAACTCAACCCAGAACGGCGCTTGCTATATTTATCCCTTTGCACTGCAGTCTTTTACAAATGCCAGAATTTAGTTGATTTGGGAGCCTACGTCTTAGCTGGGCTCCTGGATGGATCACACCACACCATCTCTGCCAGGCAGGAAGTGTGAATGTACATAAGGATTAGGGTAGGCCCTCTTGTAAACACTAGTAGCATATTTGTTAATGGTTGAGAAATGACTGGGGTGATATATGACTAGAATGAAGCATAGCCTCTCTGGGTTTTCAGCTCTGAAAGGTTAAGAAATTGGAGCAAATATTATGAAAAGGACATTGAGTGGCTGCCATGAACCCCAACAAGGGCCTACCTAGTCACAGCCAAAAAAAAAAAAAAAAGAAAGAAAAGAAAAAAAAAGGTGTTTAAACAGCAGATCTCAGGAATGTGGCCTGCGGCTTCAAACTCTGGAAAAGGGCTGGCCATAAAGCTTTCCCCCATGAAGCTGGGTTCATTCACTCGGACATAGAGACCATTTACAGATGCTAAATTTTACTTAATGGCTCAGTTGCAAAAGCCAAAAATAAATCGATTTGTTATTTAAACTCTATATGGGTCATTGACTCAGATTTACTAAAAGCTCTGATTCCCATGTATGCAACTGGATGCAAGGTAAAAATGTGGGAATAAATGAACTGATGGCCTTTAGTGACTCTCAGATAATGGTTCTGTTGATGAGTGCAAATTATGGATACATTAGACCATTTTTGTATCGAGAAGCTAAATTAACTTTTATTCATGTAATGGTCTGCTTCTTATAAAAGGAGAAAAATAAACGGTCTCCAAAGTTTGCCCATTAACAATGAGCACAGGGTATTATAGGAAGGTAATTGATTAAGTAGAGTAGATTTATTTGCTGTCTATCTAAGTGACTGTGGTTGGAAAACTTCTAGCTGAATTAGTGTTACTAAGTTAGAAGAAAATAAATAAATTTGCCACCAAGCAAATATGTTTTGTTCATGCATGTATCAGTTATTAAGAGTATGCATACTGTCCAGTTGAGTTTTAATGCCTGACTCTAGATGATAAAAATGTTTACAGATTTTAATGTATCACATTATACATTCCACATGTTATTAACTATGTGCATTTAACACCTCCTCTGGGCTCACTTTCCCAACTTGCAATGAACTGGTAGATAATTGCACACACACACATACATACACGAAGGAACTCCATTAGGTGTAAATACAGATGTGTTTAATTTGTCATTGCTAGTTTAGAAATTAGATCACATCTGCACACATTCAAATAATTGAAAGTCTGTCAAAGGGAAGGAGGGATTAGAGTTGTTCTGTTTGGCTACAGCAGGCAGAACTAGAAGTAATGAGTGAATATTAAAAAGATAAAAACTTATTATTACTTATTATCAATTATTATAATTGAAAACTTCCTAATAATCAGTTATCCAAAGGTACCTGATGAAGCTACCTTGTGAGGAATTGGTTCCCTATCACTGAAGTCTTATAGATTTTTCTCTCAAATTTGAAAATAAAAGTCCATAAACTTTGCAAATAATATTAAGTAATACTATAGCTGCTGAAGATAAAAAAAATTAATCTTTGGAGAAAATATGAATAGGCTGGTAGCTCAAATCCAGACCATTGGTCCCTTCCTAGTCCAGGTTCCAGTGACGTCACTCAATAAACCATAGTAGGAGGGTTTAGCATTCACCCAAAGGTTGGGTGATTACTTATTGAGTATGTTGTAGAGTGAATTCCAATGAGAATGCAGATAGTAGATAGCCTCTGAGGTCTCTTTCTTCTAAAAATTCTTTGATTGTGCAGTAAGAGCAATGGCTAGTGATGGTTAAAATAAACTCAACACTAGGGCAAACATTCTAACAATGAGAGCTAGAGCTACAGCAGATACAATTGCTCCCAAGGCCCTCCTCCTATGAATTCCAGAGGTTTCCTTGGGAATGCAAGTTCTAAGGCTCAGCAAACAAGATGAGGTTGCCAGTTCTGCCCCTTTGGGTTACCTATTGCCCTCTGGGTATATGGCAGTGGGATTGAGGCCAGGGAAGTCAGAAACATTTCTTTCTAGTTTTCCCTTGTTATTCAGCTTCACTCCCAATTCCTTTCTGTTTTTGCTGCATTGATTCTTTGGAGTTATTTTTGGTTGTTTATGGGGGGTATTAGGAGAGCAAGACAGTTTCATGCCCTAATCTGCCACCTCCCTCAATTATATCTCCTTATTTTCAATTTTCAATCATTTTCACCCATATTTAAATTTGAGCATGTACAAGTACCTTAACAGAAGAAATATGACAATTGTTGATCAGTAATTCATATTTCCAGTTTTTAGGATTGGAAAATAAGCTTATAAAAAGCAGCAGAATAATGTAAAAATAATCAATAAATATTGTTCTCTGAAAATCAATATGTATTGTGGTATGAAAACAAACTATAAGGCTTGACTTTGGTCAGAACCAATGTTTTTGCCTTTATGTAGAATTCCCAATATATTGATTCTCTAAGTGATATAGGTAAGTATCACCTCTGTGACTTAACAGTCTTAGAAAGTTGCTTGGAGCCCTAGTAGAAGTTTTCTAGGAGAAGTGAAATGTCTTACCCAGGCTCAAATAAACTCCCAGATAGGAATTGTTGGTCTCAAACACTGGTCTTCTTGACTCTAATGTGAGCTGTCTTCTATATTATGTCACTATCTCTTTGATAGATCTCTTCTTAAAAAAAAGAAAGAAAAGTTAGTATATAAGAGTTTCCTAAACTGACCATAAAAGGAAACTGGTTCTAGTATGTTATTAGTAAGTTTGTGTGTTTGTGTAACATGATGAAGTTCTGATTCTAAGAAGGGATGGAATGCTTTCTAAGTCATTTGGCATCAAGATAACTACTTAGGAAGTAGAGAAGAGATATACTGTGATTTAAAATGCCATATAACCTAAGGCTACTTTGGCCCACATTCAACTCATTCCTCAGTCTTCTCTCCTCTCTTTCCACACCTTGCTGCTATTACTACTGCAAGGAAATTTATATCTCCAAATCTTATCAATAAAGCAATTTTAAATTGCCATCTACAACCCATTTTATAGTATGGTCATAAGGGAACCAAGGCCATGAATTAAAGTTGAGTTACTTCTCCATGCCATCAGAGGGATTTAGTGGTATAGAATGTTTTTGGAAAGTCATTATAACTGTTGATATTTTCTTCTTCATTTCATCAAAATATCTTCAGTCCTATTAATGTCCCCTAATTAGCTACATATTTTAGTACACAGGGTTGTAAGATCATAAACTTAGAGCTAGAAAGGGCATCAGAGGCCATTTAGCTTAATTTCTGAATTATATGCATGTTCTTCTATTTAATTCTTTCAGGTGGGTCTTCTCTCTCCTGGCATTGGTAGCAACACCTCTATGACTTGGAGGTGCTCAAAGAGACTTTTGTGGCTAATGAATGTATCACTTTGTGACTATATTGGTGATGAACTACTCTAAACTTGGTTTGCGTGGTTCTTAGGCTCTAAACAGATAATCTATTTCTAAGTAGGCACTAGAAATGTCTTTACTTTGGGAGAACCTACAGCATGTTATACTATATTGGCAGTCTTTGAAGTGAGTTCCCTTTCTTCTAGACTGAGACTGTAGAGGGGATTGTTCATGGAGGATTTACTTATTATGTGTGCAAATTTCTCAAGCCTATTTTGGGGGATCTCATTCAAAGAAATAAGGTGCATTTTGGATGGTCTAAAATGACTTTTTGCGACTTTATATAAGGCAAGACACTATTGACAATTTCAACCTATTGCACTATGAAAGGATTAAAAGATAAGATGAAGAGTCCAGTATAAGGTAGAATAAGACATCTATCATTAGTCATATCTTACTTTCAATAACAATGAATATTGGTTGATTTGAGTTGAAGGAAAAGGATAGTTTCAGTTCTATTGAGTTATTATCTACACAGTCTTCTGTCTGTTATGCTACCTATAAAATGGAGATAATAAACTGGACTGGACAATCAAAATGATTTAGTAGCTGTCACTGGAAAATGCATGTCTGTTTCAACTCAGAAAGAAAGAAATCCATTTCCATGTCCCAACTAGATTTATGTGGTTGATTACTACAAGATATCACTTCTTGAGAGTTTTTCTCATTGCTTTTGTTCTAATCCAATCATGTGGAACATTTAAGCAAAAGAAATATATAAAGCTAATAATTCTTTGGCTTGGCACTAATGAAACTTTTTGTTGTCAAAAAGTGAAGGAAGTGAGAAGTTGAACTGCTGTTTTTGAGAATTCTGACTAAAAGATGTAATTAGCTACTGAAGAAGAAATGATGGCAACTTTACACGGAAATGGCTCAATGTAGTAGTTAGTATTCGAGAATGGAAAGAAGACCAAACATAATCTGACATTCACTTTAGATTTGTGGAGTCATTTTTTCAAAGGGTTCAATGAAATGAGAGGTAGGATCTTATGTATAGACCAAAATTCTACAGCAAAAGTCAGCCCAGGAAGAATGGGATACTCTTAAGATAAAAAGACAAAAAATTAAACAGAAAGGTGCAAGGGGAGTTGTTTTTAATTGGGATGCATAGGGAATTTATCATTAACCTTGGATCGTAAAGGCAAGTGCAGATGATGTGGAGGATAGAAGCTAGGGTATGTAATGGAAGATAAATACAAAAGAAGAAGGATCATGTCAGTAGAGATTAAGCTTAAAATGAGTTGAAGTTCTTGGGAAAGTTAAGGACAGTAGGAAAAATGTTGGATGTTTAAAAACTTATTTTGGAAAGAAGATCAATGAAGGGATAGAGCTTCTGCCTTCAGTAAGGATATTTGTGATAGAGAATCACAAATTACAAATCATTAATAGACTCAAATAATAGTTGATGATAAAATGAAGCAGATCTCTAGAGGACTGTGCCAGAAACTGATAATATATCAATAGTTTTAATCAATGATTTAGATAAATGTATAGATGATATGCTTATCAAATTTGCATATGCTCTAAAAATTGGGAGGATACATAGCATGTTGGAAAGTATAGTCAGCCTATGAAAAATCTTGACCAAAATAGAATGAATCTAATATGATGAATTTTATTAGGGATAAATATAAAATCTTGAATATGGGTTTATAAAGTCAATCAAACTAAATACAAGATGGGGGATTCAAAGCTAGATCATAGTTAGTATAAAATAATCTGGAGATAATAAGAGATTATAGAATTAATATGAATGACAGACCACAATTTCAAGAACTAGGGAGATGATTGTTCTTCTGTATTCTATTGTATTTAGACAATACCACTTCTGAGTACCATTTTCCTTCTTGATAAGGAAGACATTCAGAGAAGACCAACAGAATGGAACAAGGGGCTAGAGATCATGTCATAGATTTTGTGTGAAAGACTTAGGCTAGAGAAGAAAAGGTTTCAGAGGTACATGATAGCTAAAAAGCCATAATGGCTAGGGGGAGAATAAACTTGTTCTCCTTGGCCTCAATGGAAAGAAAAAGCCTCACCTAAACGCTACCTTTTCCATGTATTTCCTGATCCTGTCAGTTCCAACCTGGTATTAATAAAGGATCAAAGAATATAGTTTTAGAACTGGAGGCATCATGAGTCTGCATATTCTGATTTACTCACTTTGCAAATAAGAACAGAAACTTGGAGTTCAAAATCTTTCAACTGTCTGTTACTTAACTTTTCAATGGTTCATTTGCCTGATGTGTAAAATATGAGATCTAGATTTGATGACCTCCATGTTCCCTTCCAACTCTCAATCTATGATCCTACAAGTCATTTACTCATGGCCACACAGATGAGAGAGATGGGACCTCTGGCTCCAAATCTAATTCCTTTCCACTGTACCATTTTGTCTTCCTTTCTGTATGCATGTGAAACTTTGGAGTCATCTCTGACTTTTGAGTCATCTCTGATTCTGTATCCCTCCTCAACCAAATTCAATCAGTTGTTAATACATTGATTTCAGATGGTATCTCTCATCTGTGTCCCTTTCTATACATTTAGGTTACCATTTACTTACAATCAGGCCTACCTAAATTATTGCAGTAGTCTTGTAATTAATCTCCTTGTTTTCACTTTCTCCCTCTTCAGTTCATTCTATTAACTCCCCAAAAGTACATTATGTATCATTGCATTATCCCTCCAATTTTGCCTGCTGAAAGGTTTAGTACAGAGGTGTCAAGTATGACCTATTGGCCTCTTGAGTGGCAAGAATTAGATTGAGCTGTAATTAGGAATATTTAACAAATGTGATAGAAAATAATAAAACACAAATAGCATTATATTTTAAAACTAAGTCAATCTGGAGCCTACTGAGGTTCTTATGCACGAATTAGCGACCCCCTGCAATATTTGACTTTGACATTACTGGCTAAAAGGAAAGAATAGTGAAATCAAGATAAGGTGTTTGGATTTGAATGTCAGTTAGGGGTACTTTATTTAAGCCTTTTCATACTCACTTTCCTCATTTATAACATGAGAGTAATAATATTTCCATTGCCCAAAGAGTTCAAATATAGAGGAAAAGGACCTACCTCGACAAAAATATTTGTAGCAGCTCTTTTTGCAATGGTAAAGAATTTGAAATTTAAGGGATGTCCATCAATTGGCAAATGACTGAACAAATTGTGATATATGATTATAAAGGAATACTATTGTGCCATAAGAAATGTCAAACAAGATGATCATAAGAAAACCTAAAAAGACTTATATGAAGTGATGCAAAGTGAAGTGAGCAGAACCAGGAGAATGTTGTACACAGTATCAGAAATAATGTATAATGGTCAGCTATGAATGAATGTACTATTCTCAGCAATGCAAGGATCCAGGATAACTCCAAGGGACTCAGGATGAAAAAGGATATATACCTCCGTAGAAGGAACTGATGAAGTCTGAGTGAAGATTGAAATATACTATTCTTCACTTTATTTTCTATATGAATTTTCTCTAATGTAAGCAATATGTGTCTTCTTTCAAAACATGATGAACATGGAAATATTTATTGTATGATAATATGTTGTGCAACATATATCATACTATCTATTGTCTTGGGGAGGGAGTAGAAGTTCATGGAAGGGAGAGAACATGGATTACAAAATGTCAGAAAATGATTATTAAAAAATGTTTCTATATGTTAAAATAAACAAACATCTGCTGTACCTACTTCATAGGGTTGCCCTGAGAATGAAGTGAGATAGCTTAGAGACAATAAAGTTATCTTAGTCCAGACCTTGGATTTCATTCGTGAATAGGGATTGTAAGGTGTATGAGAGGCTCAGTTATGGAAACTTCCTTTATATAGGCAGAAAATTCATTGCTACTCCTCTTCTTCCTTCTCTTAATTAATATTTGTATAGTGTCTATTACATGTCAAGATATATGCTAGGTGCTTTACAAATATCATTTCATTTTATTCTCATAACAGCCTTGAATGGAAAAATGCTATTTTCCTCATTTTATAGTTGAAGAAACTGAGACAAACAGAAGTTTAATGACTTTCTCAAAGTCACACAATAAATAGCAATTTTTTAGGGTGGCTTATAAATTCATTTTCCTGATTCCATGGTTGGTACCCTATCCACTGTAATACCTAGCTGTCCTGATTTACGATTTTATATAATTTATTTTCTTATAATCTTATAGTGATAATTTTTAATCATATAGAATTTTCTGGAATGGACAGATAAGTTGTGACTTGACAAGTGCACACAGCTAGTATGTGTCAGATACAGAATTTCTACTCATCACTTATTGATGAGTACTGTATTTACCAAACTGTCCGGTCCCAATCTATCTTTTGTCTATTATTATTATTATCTTTTAATTATGTAATTATCTACTATCATCTTCCATTATTGCCCTACACCCATTCTTTGTTCCAATGTGCCATTTCCTGAATATTCCCTTTAATTTTCTCTTTCTGTCATCTTATCCATTCACATGGCTCTGTTTTGTCTCCTGGAATGCAAACCCTGCCACATCTCAACCTGTCAAAAATTTGTTAATCCAGTTTATCCAGAATCTTTCTGACATGAATCTGATTCTTCTTCTTTAGTTAGACCTTTTACAACATTTTGTTTGAGCATTTCTTAGGGCATGTGTCACGTAATATCCTTACACATTATTATTGTGCATGCCTTACTAACCCCAGAACCCGATCAAGTCTCAGTGTTTCGGTCTATTTAGACACAGAGGGTCTAGTACTGTCAAAAGTAACTGTAACAACAACAAAAAAAATGTCACTCTCAATTTGTCTTTGCCTTTTTTGTTTAATTACTAGGAGATCTGAGTCTTAGAGAGGTCTCTACTTATTTTAGCAGTTTATATATGCAACATTTGAGTGAGATTGCCAAGTCCTGTGTTCTCTATATCTCTCATAATCACTGATGGTCAAGCGAGATCTCTTAGGCATTGGTCTGCATCAAACCAGAGCATTTTTTAGTAGATGAACAGCTTAAATCCTCCTTGAGCAAGTAAAGGAGTGTGGGCAATATGGTTTTCACAGAATTTCTGACTTATTTCCAGTGGAACTATCATCAGATGCAGGGAAAGATGCTTTGGAGGAACTCTGGAAATCATAGATTAATGGATGAAATTGAAATTAAAGTAGAATTGGGAGAAGAAGAAAACTTTCTTAATCTATGCAATTTTCTTCTGTCATAAGCAATGTAAGTAGATTTAATGGCTAGTCCTAGCAAGAAGAAAGCCAACTTCTATTCATCCTATCATCCTTTTCTCTGACTTTTCTCTGAGATTGACCATAACACAAAGCTTGCAATATCTATGTCATGTCATATCATTTCATTTCTTGTTGTCCATCCTCAAAGTTCCCACTACTTAAGTGTATTTCATAAGGTGATCAAGGTACAAGGAAAATAACCTATATGTTCCAAAATATTTCTTTCTCTTTATGGTAGCAAAGAACTAGAAATTGGGGGGATAGCCATACATTGGGGAATAGTTAAACAAGTTATGGCATATTATTGTGATAGAATACTGCTGATCAGAGAGAAACAATGAACAGGTAAATTTTGAAAAACAAAAACATGAAAGATCTATATGAAATTATGAGGAGTGAAATAAGCAGGACCAAGAGAACATTATTTATAGCAATAGAAATATTGATTGAAGGATAATTTATATGTGTCTGTTTTAAGAAAAAGAAATGATAGATACAAACAAGACATAGGAGGCATCTTTTTGTCAAATAATGCTTTCTCATATTTGGGGACAAGAGAAAAGGATTTTTAATGTAAAAAAGAGATAAATTAAACACACACACACACACACACAAACACAGAGAAAAAAATGAGAGCCTAAGAGGCGTTACATATGAATCTATGATCTATTGGTTTAGATCATTCTGCACTTCATCTCTAATGAATTTCTTGGATTCTTTTTTGTTCAGATTTCTTCACTGTCATGGTGAACTAAGAATAACTACTCTCCCTTATCTCCTTTTAGTATTCTTGCTTGACTTTTCTTCCTCTTATGAAAAAAGGATGACTCATTTACCTTCTGTGAATAACTCCCTTGAAATCAGAGACTATGCCTCATTCATATTTTTTATTCTTCCTATATCCCAGTATGGTACGGGTACACAGTAGAGGTACAATAGTGAGACTGGTTCATGGAGTTATTAGTATATGCTGCATATATAATGAAGGTTTGGTGAACCAGAAATAGGTAATGGAGGAGTCCTTACCTCACTTTTTCAGAGAAACTGTAGTTCATTCTCATGCTGTTTCTTATATAGGCTTACTTTGAAAGATGAAAAGCCTTTTAATTGCTTGCTCATAAGGAAATGAATGCATACAGATGTTTGGAATGGATCAAATCTCTCTTTCTTTCAAGGTGGTAAAGAAGAGGAGAACTGTATCCACTCTAGTTGGATAGCTCCTCCTTTACCTCTTACTATTTAACTATGAACATATATTGCTGCTACTTTTCAGTATGTGTTTGGTTTACTATTTTCCTTCTGTTAGGAAAAAGAATCTCATGTAGAATGTACCAGGTTATGGGTGTGTGAGCTTTGAAGGATCAGAAAAGCTAATCGATATGCCATGAAGTTGTAGTGAAGTTGATTAACAGAGCACGCTAATAGCAAGGGTAGGCTTCCTCAGTGAGGAATGTTATGGGTACATTTAAGGTTTGAGACTAAAATACATTCTATTAGTGGTCGCCAGGGATTCAAATTCAATGCCAATGAAATACTCAAGTCAGTATGGGGTTTTATGGTGGTTTATTTACAATAGAAGGAAGAAATTAAGAAGAAGGTGAATAGGGAAAGGGTAGAAGATCTTCTCTGGCCTGGCCTAAGCCAAGGGGAGTTCAGAGACCTCAGCCAAGGGGCCTTCCCAGAATATTAAATCTAGTTCAGCTTCCAGCCACAAGGCCTCCTCCAAGGTGAGGGGCCTCCTTAGGGGCTAGTGCCTTCAGAAGGTTAAGGAAAAGAGGAGTCAGTCTTATCATTCACCAAGGTCAATTCAGGGAAACCACCTCACCTAAACCATGCTACAGAGCTCCTCCCAGTAAACTCTCAATGCTGCCAAAGGCTCCCAATGCCACCAAGTGAGCCCTCAGAGGAAGTGATACAAAATATATAGGCAGTTCTTTTTATCACTTCCTGTATCTCACATGTACCAATGGTGACTTAATCTTGGCTTAGGACAGCCCAGGGGTTCAGCCAGTTGTTTCTTATTTGTCACTTGCTAGCACATGTCAATCACAGGCCATCCTCCCTTAATCCTTAATCCTTAAGTGGGGGTGTATACATTCTTGGTTGCTCAAATTCTAAAGACTAAGCAGGGTGGAGTAAATCTAAAATTCACAGGAACCAGGTTTCCTCTTAAAGTAGGAGTTCTTATCCTGGGTTCCATGGACCTCTAAGTAGTATCTGAGGCATGTGAATTTAGAGAGGAGATAATAAGTACATCATTATTTTTACTGTCTATCTGAAGTGTACCACTTTCTTCAATTAAGAGTTCTTTTTAAAAACTTAAAAAAATTTAATGTCCATAGGCTTTGCCATGTTGTTCAAGGGATCCATAGCCCACTAAAATATAAAAATATTTGTTTTACACCTTAGTTGAGACTAGTATCACTGAAAACTGAACTTTTTATTAGGCAATGGGAATAATGGAGAGGGAGGAGGAAGATAATTATTGAACATGGAACATTGGGGACTTGGGAAATGTCTGGGTGGAGTATCATAGTGGTGGGAATTCTGGCAGCCATGAGGTTCCTCCAATCTCTCTGGTAGACCATTGATGGTATTAATCTTAGGAATTTACTTTGGACTGGCAAGAATTTAAAATTATTCCTTCCTTAGTACTCAAGTAGTTTCCTTGGATTTGGTTCAAATAGTACATTGGTGTGTGTAGTTTGTCTCAAGGGTTTTTATGTCTAAGTTGAGCCTGTGTTGTCTTGAAAAAATAAATCCAAATAAACTATTGTTAGGGAATAAAACCCACTTGCTGCACCCAAACATTGGGAAATTGGAGTTAGGGCTTACATTTACACCTTGGGAGGTTTATTGTTTTCTAGTCTCAGGGGGGCCATTAAGGACTAAGGAAATACAAAGACCTGGCTCGAGGGCTTGTCCTTTGACTCCTGTTAATGTGCTGGTAGAGTGTATTTGGGTATTCCCAGACTTGAGAGATGATTTTCTTAAGTAAAACCAGCTTGGGATCTTGTTCAGCTGTCCTCCAGAAGGGAACTAACATGAAACTTGCTGGGAAAGAACAGACGATTGGAAGATGACATACTTGTAAAAGCTGGCAAGTATTCTTAGCATTTGCATGCACAATATAGTATCTTGTTAAATGATGAACTTTTTAGCACGATCCTGGGGATTACAAATGTCCCTGGAATTATAAATACAATGATAAGCGTCATTTTTCCTACAACCTCTTTCCTAAGGAATCTCCACACTTGCAAGCTGACTTAAAAATAATTCAGAAACAAGCAAAGAGAGAAAAGAAAGAATCAATACACAAAAAGTCCATCCCCAGCCAAAGACTATGGATTTAAGAGCTTGAAATCTTTCAAGACCATTAATTCAACCTCCTACTTTTATGGATGTGGAAACTGAGTCCCAGGGAGATTAAAATATTTTTCTAAGATCACACAGATAATCAAGTGATGGGTTTGGGATCTGAATACAAATCTTCTGATTCTAAATCCAGCATTCTTTCCCTGATACCATGGTGCCCTTCTCTAATTCAATCAAATGTGTACTTATTACCAACATACAAGTAGCAGAGCACTACCTAGACACTAGGAAAGATATGAAGGTTAAATAAGATTGTATCATTTCCCTGAGGAGTGCTGTACAAGGGAAATTTGGTGCAACATATAACATACAGAATGAGAAACACTCACACAAACATGCACATAATTACAGTAAAAAAAACATCAGATTTAGCATTGGAAGAACCAGTGTAGATCATCTGAGTCAATCCTCTCATTTCATACATGAGAAAACTGAGACATCTGAAAGCAGAACAACTTGCTCAATGAGTCATAGGTGGTAAATATCAGAGTGAGAATTTGAATTCAGGTCTTTAGACTTTAAATAATAATACCTAACATTTATATAATGTTTACCATGAGGCAGGAACTGTGCAATGTGTTTTACAGATACTATTGCATTTAATTCTAATAGCAACTCTGTGAGGTAGGCACTTTCATTATGTCCATTTTATAGCTGAGGAAGCCAAGGAAGACCAGTGTTAAGTGACTTGTTTAGGGCCCTAAAAGCTAGTAAGTGTCTGAGATTGGATATGAACTCAACTTTTCCTGAATTCAGGCCCAGTACTCTATCTACTGCTGCCCTAGTTTTATCTAAATGTACTGCCATCTAATCAGGATGGAACAAAATAGTGGAAATCATGCCTTTGGAATATCAATTAAAGGAAATGGACATATTTAGGCTGAAGAAAAGCAGTCTTAAGGAAGGTAGGGGGCATGATAGCAGTCTTCAAATATGTGTGGACTGTCACGAAGGAGGGAGATGTTTATTTTACTTGGTCCTGGAAATCAAATATGAGGAAGAAGAGTCCCACTTAATGTACAGAAAAAAAAAAAATTTTGTTCCTAACCATTTGTTTTGTCTAAAATTTTTTGGCTGCTGTTGTTTCTTATTATAAAAGAGAAAATGAAAATCATGCAACAATTGTTTAAATCTTTGAAAAACTCTCCCTTTGGCATGAGGATAACTCATTCTTGTAGAATATACTTAGGATTTGACCCAGTCTCTCAAACATTGGCTTTGATTAATTCAAGGAAGTATACAGACCTTATTGGCACTCAATTCTATTTGATTCAATTGATATTTTTTAACTTATTCAAGACAGCAGAGCCCAAATGGTGTGGTTTCAACCCCACCCTCACATTCACCTACATGAAATTATCCCAAGTTCAGAAGAGAGGTTCAGAATACTGTAAGGCAAAGGCAGAGGGAGAAAACAAAACAACTTTTAGAAGAAAATAAAATAAAAAGGAAAAAAAGATGAAACTGCATTTTTTATTTCCATATTATTCTTTTTTGTAATAGAGTAATCTTCTAAAACCAAATCCCCAAATCATATACCTATACAAACAAGTAATAAATCATATGTTTCCTTCTGGATCGTTATTCCCACATTTCTTTTTCTAGATGTGGATAACGTTCTTTCTCATAAGTCCCTCAGAATTGTCCTGGATCATTCCATTGCTATTAGTAGCAAAGTAAATTACATTTGATCATCCCACAATATTTCAGTTACTGTGTAAAATGTATTTCTGCATATTTTCCTCTGCATCAGTTCATATAGGTCTTTTCAGTTTTTATAGAAATCAAGCAGTTCATCATTCCTTATAGCACAATAGCATTCCATCATAATCATATATCACAATTTGTTCAGCCATTCCCCAATTGAGGAATAACCCCTCATTTTCCAATTTTTTGCCACCACAAAAAGTGCAGCTACAAATATTTTCTACAAACAGATCCTTTCCCATTTTTAAAATCTCTTTGGGATGCAAGCCTAGTAGTGGTGTTGCTGGACCAAAGGTCACGTGTTCTTTTAAAGCCCTTTGGGCATAATTCCAAATTGCCTCCCAGATTGGTTGGACCAATTCATAACTCTACTAGGAATGCATTTGTGTCCCAGTTTTGTCATACCCTCTCTTAAATTTATTATTTTCCTTTACTGTCTTATTGGCCAATCTTCTAGGTGTGAGGTGGTACCTCAGAGTTGTTTTGATTTTCATTTCTCTAATCAGGATGGCTTTAGAACCCTTTTTATATGACTATTTATAGTTTTGATTTCCTCATCTGAACATTGCCTATCCATATCCCTTGATCATTTGTCTGAAACAGCTTTTCTTGAGAGACAATAGGATCTTATATATCTGGGAAGATAATTGGAGAGTATATCCAACTCTTCACTTAACAAGGAAGAACAGAGAATTCAGGAATGTCTGCAAGCAAACTTTTATTTTAATCTAAAGTTAGGCTTTTAATTTCTAAATTTAATTCAATTAAAAAAAACATTTGTAGTCATATTGTGCAAGGTCCTTCAGAAGCTTTTGGGGATCCTTCCCTCCAAAAGTTTTATAATCTATAGAAATATAAACTCACATTTCTGTAGTACTCTAAGGCTTATAAAATGTTTTCCTTAAACCATCCACATAATTGACCATATAAACAAGCAAACCGACAAAAATCACATGATTATCTCAATAGATGCAGAAAAAGCCTTTGACAAAACCCAACACCCATTCCTATTGAAAACACTAGAAAGTATAGGAATAGAAGGGCCTTTCCTAAAAATAATAAACAGTATATACTTAAAACCATCAGCAAATATCATCTGCAATGGGGAAAAACTCAAAGCCTTCCCAATAAGATCAGGAATCAAACAAGGATGCCCATTATCACCTTTATTATTTAATATTGTACTAGAAACAATAGCAGTAGCAATTAGAGAAGAAAAAGAAATTGAAGGTATTAAAATTGGCAATGAGGAGACCAAGACTCTTTGCGGATGATATGATGATTTACTTAAAGAATCCTAGGGAATCAAACAAAAAGCTAATCAAAATAATCAACAACTTTAGCAAAGTTGCAGGATGCAAAATAAATCCACATAAGTCATCAGCTTTTCTATATATCTCCAACCCAGTTCAGCAGCAAGAATTAGAAAGAGAAATTCCATTTAAAGTCACCTGAGACAGTATAAAATACTTAGGAATCTATCTGCCAAGACAAACATAGGAACTATATGAACACAACTACAAAACACTCTCCACACAATTAAAACTAGATCTAAACAATTGGAAAAACATTGATTGCTCATGGGTGGGACGAGCTGACATAATAAAAATGACCATCCTACCCAAACTTATCTATCTATTTAGTGCCATACCCATTGAACTACCAAAAAACAATTTTACTGAATTAGAGAAAACCATAACAAAGTTCATTTGGAAGAATAAAGGATCAAGAATATCCAGGGAAATAATAAAAAAATACAAAGGAAGGTGGCCTTGTAGTCCCACATCTCAAACTATATTACAAAGCAGTGGTCATCAAAACAATTTGGTACTGGCTAAGAGACAGAAAGGAGGATCAGTGGAATAGACTTGGGATAAATGACCTCAGCAAGACAGTCTATGACAAACCCAAAGACCCCAGCTTTTGGGACAAAAATCCACTCTTTGATAAAAACTGCTGGGAAAATTGGAAGACAGTGTGGGAGAGATTAAGTTTGGATCAATACCTCACACCCTACACCAAGATAAATTCAGAATGGACGAATGGCTTGAACATAAAGAAGGATAGTATAAGTAAATTAGGTGAACACAGATATACTTGTCAGACCTTTGGGAAGGGGAAAGATTTTAAAACCAAGCAAGACTGAGAAAGAGTCACAAAATGCAAAATAAATAATTTTGACTACATCAAATTAAAAAGTTTCTGTACAAACAAAACCAATGTAACTAAAATTAGAAGGGAAGCAACAAATTGGGAAACAATCTTCATAACAATAACCTCTGACAAAGGTCTAATTACTCAAATCTATAAAGAGCTAAGCCAGTTGTACAAAAAATCAAGCCATTCTCCAATTGATAAATGGGCAAGGGACATGAATAGGCAATTTTCAGTTAAAGAAATCAAAACTATTAATAAGCATATGAAAAAGTGTTTTAAATCTCTTATAATCAGAGAGATGCAAATAAAAACAACTGAGGTATCACTTCACACCTAGCAGATTGGTCAACAGCAAAGAAAAGTAATGAATGCTGGAGGGGATGTGGCAAAGTAGGAACATTTATGCATTGCTGGTGGAATTGTGAATTGATCCAACCATTCTGGTGGGCAATTTGGAACTATGCCCAAAGGGCGATAAAATATTGTCTGCCCTTTGATCCAGCCATAGCACTGCTGGGTTTGTACCCCAAAGAAATAATAAGCAAAAAGACTTGTACAAGAATATTCATAGCTGCACTCTTTGTGGTGGCCAAAAATTGGAAAATGAGGGGATGCCCTTCAATTGGAGAATGGCTGAACAAATTGTGGTATATGTTGGTGATGGAATACTATTGTGCTAAAAGGAATAATAAAGTGGAGGAATTCCATGGAGACTGGAACAACCTCCAGGAATTGATGCAGAGCGAGAGGAGCAGAACCAGGAGAACATTGTACACAGAGACTAATACACTGTGGTATAATCGAAGGTAATGGACTTCTTCATTAATGGCTTTACAATGTCCCTGAACAATCTGCAGTGATCTACAAGGAAAAAAAAAAACAACTATCCTCAAGCAGAGGACAAACTGAGGGAGTAAAAACACTGAGGAAAAGCAACTGCTTGACTAACAGGGGTTGAGGGGACATGATCAAGGAGAGAAGCTAAATGAGCACCCTAATGCAAATACTAACAACAAGGAAATGGGTTCAGAGCAAGGACACATGTGATACCCAGACAAATCTTGCTATAGCTAGAGGAAGGGTGGCAGGGGGAGGGGGGAGGAAAAGAAAATGATCTGTTTCCAATGAATAATGTATGAAAATGACCAAATAAAAGAATGTTTTAAAAACTAAAAAACTAAAAATAAAAAATAAAATGTTTTCCTCAAAACAAACCTGTGAAGTAGTTAGTGTTACTATTATTGTTCTCATTTTACAGCTGAGGAAATGAAAGCTCCATCTGAGATGATATCTAGAATTATAAATCCAGAAAGTGTCAGAATAAGCATTCATCAATCCCGAAGAGGATCAGTTTCTTGTTTTTGTTTTTGTTTTTTTTTTCTTCATACTGTATGGAGCTGCTTTCACAGTACCCTCAAGGAGTTGCAAAAGATCCTCTATCCTTTTTGGCTCTAATCTCTGCTTTCATGAAAAAATGAAGAAAATTCTGTAGTGGATTTCCTGGGTGTGATTTATGGTTTTATACTATGTCTGAGCAGTGCTGAGGACAAGTTGACAAACAGAAGACTAAACAGTATAGATAGAACTTTGAACTACTCCTTAGGGTTCCTCACCTCCAAAAAAGTGTAAGAATAACAGCTGTCACTTTAAGAATGATAAGTAAGATTCAAGTGGAAATCATTACTATGGAATCTCATATTTTATTTCTGCTTAATGTCACTCTCTCTCTCCTTTTATGTTTATTCATTAACTAACCCTTAAGCAACATTAAAGGAGGCAAGACTTTTTTATTCTATGGTAGCAGAAAGGCAGCAACTTCACAAGTTTTCCTCTAAATCTGAGATTTTCTTTAGCAAAAGTATATGGAATGGGGAAAGTCAGAGTCTCTGGGCTGTTATTTAAAGTTGGCCCATTAACAGATAGTTTGAGAGTGGTGAATGTTGGAGGGAAGAAGGACAAAGAACTAGATGAGATCTCTCCATTGCATAGCACTGTAGTCTCTAGGATATGGAGTTTCACGGTCTTTTCATATTTTGTTTTGTTTTTTGTTGTTCTTTATTCTTTTTCTATTCCTCTTTATTATATGTATTCCTTAACAACTCTCAAATATGACTTTTTGAATCCTTTATTCTCTAAAGTTTTCCTGATTTAGAGGTTAAGGAACAGAGGTAGCTGCATCCTGATGCTATTAATTTTAGAAGATATTACTTGTTTCAACAAATGTTTTTCAATTACATTCTATTTTTAAGGCATTGCACTAGACATTGGGAATCCAAAGATGAATCTTTAGATAGCCTTCAAGGGCTCTATTGCTCACAATATTATTAATATTTCTGAATTAATATCTTTGAATTAGTCATCCAATTTAATGAAACATTGATCTTCAAAATATATCAGTAATATATTTGAAAAACCTGGCATTGTTTATGGTACAATATTATTTCTCCCAAGAGCAACTCACCTAACTGTACCTACAAGAAACCCTTATTCCTATGCTAGAGGGGATTACCAGCTCCTATTAGTATGTATGTAAGGAAGCCCCAAGCCTAGGAGGCTCAGTGCTGCTCACAAATATCAGCAAAGTAAGACAGAAAAAAGACCACCTTCACCTCTTAGTTTACCTTTTGTAGTTGGCCAAAAAAATCTTTTAGGGAATGAGGAAAACCACAATGACATGAACCCATGAAACTTTGCAGTTTATTGGAATGCTGTCCCTGAGATGCTTTTTTAATGTGATATAGACTGGCAATCTGGAATATGCATGGACCAAAGGTGACTGTATAACCTTAAGTAAGTAAGAAATTTGGGGCAGTGCTTTATTTTTGCACTGCTCCCAAAAAATAGTCTACATAGACAGAAAGCATAGGTGTGTTGACTATGATGGGATCAGATCTAAATGAAAAAAAGTAGTAGATGAAGAAAGAGATGCAAAGGGACAAGAGGAAGGGAAAGGTAGAGAACATTGAAGAATTTTTAGTGTAGGGGAATATAAGGAGTGGAATATAATGCTTGAACTTTACTCTAATCAAAATTGGCTCAAAAGAGGGAATAGCATATACATTCATTTGAGCATAGAAACCTACCTTACCACACAGGGAAACAGGAGTGGTGGGGAGGGTGGGGGAGGTGGATGGATTAGGGGAGGGATTAGAAACAAAACACTTTTGGGGAGGGACAGGGTAAAAATAGAGAGAGAAGGATAAATAAGAGAAAAATAGGATGGAGAGAATTTTTTTACAAAAATATATAAAATTTTATAATTTTATAAAAATATATATAATTTTTTCATAATTATGAAAAAATTACAGCAATTTTCTCTAAGAAAGATCTCATTTCTTGAGTATATACAGAATAGAGAAAGATTTATAAGAATAAAATCTTTCTGCAATTGATAAAAGGTCAAAGGATATTTACAGGCAGTTTTCAGAAAAAAAGATATCAAAGCTTTCTATATTCAGAAATGCTGTAAATCACTATTGATTAGAGAAATGCAAATTAAAACAACTCAGATATATCATTTTACATCTATTGGATTGGCTACTATGATAGAATGTAAAAATGACTAACGTTGGAGGGTATTTGGAAAAATTGGGACACTCAATCACTATTGGTGGAATTGTGAAATGGCCTAATCATTCTGAAGATCAATTTGGAATTAAGCCAAAAGAGCCATAAAACTATGCATATTCTTTGATTTACTTAGTCTGTATTTCAAAGAATTAAAAAAAGAAGAGGACCTATGTATTAAAAAATACTGATAGTACTTTTTTTTCGTGGTTGCAAAGAACTGAAAAATTAGGAGATCCCCATCATTTGGGAATGACTGAACAAGTTGTCATATATGATGGTGATAGAACACTATTGTGCTATAAGAAATGATGAGCAAGGTCTTTCAGGAAAAAAAATTGGAAAGAATTTCATGTACTGATTAGAATGAAGTGAGCAGAACCTGGAGAACAGTGTCCACAACATCAGCAATATTGTATAATAATTAATTGTTAATGACAGCTATTTTCAGCAATAAAATGTTTTGAGACAATTCCAAAGAATGTATGATGAAAAATGTTTTATACTTCCAGAGAAAGGCCTGGTGGACTCTGAATGCAGATGGATAGATATATTTACATTTTGGGGCTGTTTTAGGCCTGTGTTTAATCTTACAACATGACAAATATGGATATAGGTTTTACATGCCTACATATGAATAATCTTTATCAAATTTCTTGTCTTCTCAATGAGGGGTAAAGAAGAGAGGAAATTAGCAACTCAAAATAAAAAAAAATTATAAAAATATTTTTTCATGTAATTGGAAAAAAAGTAAAATATTTAGAATGAAAGAAAAGGGCATTAAGGCAGCATTATTTACCTCTTAGTGGAACTGGAACTTTCTCAAGTGAAACAAGGAAGATAAGGGAAGAAATATGCCCAGGTTTGCCACCAGGGTGCCTTTAGGCCATGGCAGGAGGAGGGGAGTCTACAATGGTTTTTAAGAGGCTTTTGCATAGGACTTTGTGCATCATTAAAACAAATTTTCACAGGCATTTCTTGGGCCAATTTTCACTCTATTCTTTGGAACAAGTTGGAGATTAAGGCAGGCTCAGATATTTTGTTGGGAGATTTGGAGACCCAGGAGATGTCATTTAGCTAGAAACTTGGGAACTTTCTAGCCAGAGAGTGTCTGATTATAAAAAGGTTTTCTCAAAAACGGACAGGGTAGAAGAGGTAGAAGCCAGGCAGAAGGAAATGGGATCAGTAGCAAGTGGATAGATGGAGAAAAACTTGGCCTGAATGACCAGACTTCAGAAGTAGGGGTTGTTTTTTATGTAGACTTGTGCTTTTATGGACCAGAGGTTGACAATATTTCTTAAGTTTAGAGTTTTACTTTACAGACTTGTTTTAGGACAGTTAGGTGGTGTAATTAAAAGTGTCTGTTCTAGAGTAAGAAATACTCATCTTCATGAGTTCAAATTTGACCTCTTATACGTTTTAGCTATATGACCCTAAGCAAATCCTTTTGTCTTGTTTACCAGTTTTCTCATTCGCAAAATAAACTGGAGAAGGAAATGACAAATCACTCCAGTATCTTTGCCAAGAAAATCCTAATAGAGTCATAAAGAGTCAGACGTGACTGAAACTACTGAAAAACAAGAGAAAGAATTTTCCTTGGAACTCTGAGAGATGAAATAGTTAAATGACTTGACTAAGAGTCAAAATTTATCAACAAATAGATTACTGGTAGTGCAAAAATATGGGCTAACATCAAAATAGCAACTATGTAGTTGGCATAATCATTAAAAACAGTAAAACTATGCTCCAAAATTCTATAAGTGAACTGAACAGTTCAATTATACAAGAAGTCCCTAAGTACTATATAGAATGATTGCATGGCCTATAAAAATACAACTTAACTATAACATATTTGACCAATGTTACCTATAAGTATAATAAAAAGATACTTGATTAATAATGTTTATTTCCTATATAATTCACTTTTTGTTTTTCACTGCTTTAGGTGACCCAAATCTTTAAAAAAGGAAAAAAAAAGTTTCTAGGGATGCTGGAATGGATGCCTTATTTTATTTAGATAAATCTCTCAGCAGAGAGGAGAGATATTAAAACCATTACATTACCCTTCAATCTACATTCATGCTTGGTATCAATCTTTTAGAAAATAACTATTATGGCATCTAAATATATAATGGCCTCATTAAGTAGTTGACACTATCCATGAAGTTCTACAGTAGTCTTTTGAATATGTCTTTTATTCTTCTTTATGGACAATACCCTGACATTATTAAGGGGGCCTTAGAGGGTAGGAAGAAGGGGAAAGAAGTAGTTATATTCTCTTTCCTTGGTGATTGTGGTAGTTGGAGATTCTTATAAGCTGACTGCCTGGAGATAAGACTTTTTTCCCTTTAGTACCAACTTACCAAACTACCTCCTGTTTCCTCCAAATCATTGCCAGTTGTCCTCAATAAAAACCCTGGAAATTGTCTAAGTGTCAGATCTAGGCACCAAAAAATAAACTGTATTTAATAGAGATTGCCTGCCTATCCTCATTGATTATTTTTCTTTTTTACTTTCAAGGGCCACAATGATTGAGATAAAGGATCTGATAATCATTGAATCAAATCCTAGGATGTCTGAATCCTATTGGATCTTTTGCTCCAATGAAGGACTGAAATTGATAGTGTGAACTTGGAGAACAGAAAGGAAAACCAAGAGAGTGAATGAATGGCTGAATGAAAATCATTTATCAAGTACTTACAATGTGTCAAGAATGTTACACTAGGATACAAATAAGAAAGTAAGATAATAGCTGAATTTAAAGAATTTATATTTAAATAAAGGATACAATACATTACAGGAATGATAGGTAGCAAAGGGCATTTGCCAGTCTGGGAAATCACAAAAATAGTGAGATAAATACTAGAGCATGGAAAGGTGATGAAAATGTAAAAAATGCACCTCATGGTGCTATGGAAGAAAGCAAAACTTGAGAGAAATTGGATTGTGTCTAGGGAATTCTGCCAGTGTTCTGGCACTAAGTAAGCTTGGATTTCAGAGAGGGTGAAAGACTAGAACTCATGAAATTTTATGCATGAATGGAAATCTGGTAGACAAAAATTTTGGTTCAGATGAATCTAGCCTTGAGGCATTGTAGTACACCTCCATATAAGCCAATGAAAAGTCTGCTGAAGGGTGAGGGAACAATTGTTAGTTTTCTCACATTCCTTTTAAATGTTTTACTTACTGTTTGTCTCTCAACCACAATATGGGAACCTGTAGATGATTATACAGCTTTTATGCATGATGGGATATAGAGAATAACTTTATTACCTAATTCCCTTTCTTATTATTTATACTTTTTATATATTAATTAAGTGCTCCTGCAACTGTATTTCTGTTAGGGTTTGGTAATAGCAAATTTTATTAAATGAGGGCTTAAATCATGATTTGCAAGACTGATTAGTCTCAAATAGCCACACTAAACTTTGTAAAATTACTGAAAAGCTCCAGAACTCTCCAAGATTTCAGGAACCCTGCATATAATGTACTATATACATTCATTAAACTTCATTGAATAAATAGCAATGAAATGGGAAACACTCAAAGGGAGGGAAAGAGAGAAGGGGCTAAGCAATCACACAGCTCCTACTATGTGCCAGGTTCTATACTAAGCACTTTTTATAAATATTACATCATATGATCATCATGACAACCTTGAGAAGTAAGTGCTATTCTTAAGTAAACTGAGGCAAACAGAACTTAAATGACTTGTCCATAGTCATACAGTGAATAAGAGTCTTAGGCCAGATTTAAACTGAAATCTTCCTGACCCAACATTCTATCTTGATTCACCCCTAGGTATTTTCCAAAGTAGCTTATGTATCATAAAGTTACCTCTTTCTGTGTTCATAGGGTTGTTCTCATTTCCATGTTTTAATATTGACTAATTACTGTATTTCAGGTCCTGGTAAATAAGTCCATAATACCTTACACATTATCAGTATTTTTCTAATAAAATTCCCTCATATTCCTTTTTTTCCCAAATAGAACTTTTTTTTCAGTGTCATATAATATGTATTCATATTCTTGGTCATTTAAGTCACTTTGTTTACCCTTTCTCCTTCTCTGTTGTAACTTTCTTAAAGAAACAGCAATCTGTATTGCCCAAGTTCAGCCAATTTGAATGTACTAGAATTTGAGATGGGGTAGGATAACATTTTCTATTTGTTTGTTTTCCATTTGTGGTTCATTGGGCAAACAACTTTAAGAAACCATTCACAATGCCTTTTAGGCCCATTTCTTGAGACATGCAAGTGCTAGCTTGGAGAATGTTTTCTTACAAATCAAGGTTGGATGATTTGTTCTTAATACTCATTACTGTGTACTCATTTGCACTGAGGACTATCTGCCATTTCCCCCTAATATTTAAAGAAACTTGAATGATTAGTGTTCTTTTCATCGATTCCGCATTTCAACACATAGAATCTGAAGTCATCTGAGAACCAG
Source organism: Monodelphis domestica (assembly GCF_027887165.1). Classification (NCBI taxonomy): domain Eukaryota; kingdom Metazoa; phylum Chordata; class Mammalia; order Didelphimorphia; family Didelphidae; genus Monodelphis; species Monodelphis domestica. Next base: position 81,577,109 of record NC_077233.1, read on the forward strand.
AGTACTTAACTGTGCAAATCTTCTTTCAGATTATTTATAAAAAAAAAAGATGTGATACCAGTTTCAGGATAAACCCCAAAGACATTTTCATTCATAGAGATTTTCATCTACCAAAGTGATGATCTAACTGTCTAAGCAACAATTTAAGAAAATGAGTAATATTTAGCTTTAGAAGAAGGAGGCTTAGGAAGAATGTGATTATTGCCTTCCGAAATCAGAAGAACTCAATTAGACCCAGTCTCTACAGCTTTGGAAGGAAGTTGGAGGTATAATAAGTTGGAATTATAGTGAATTAAATTTGGTTTAATGAATAACTTAGCAAGTAGATCTGCCTAACAATGGAATGAAGTTTAACCTTGGAGTTGACCAAGAGGATGGATGAATACTGATTGAGGAAGTTGTTAAGATTTTAATTTTTTTTGTAATTCTATTTGTTTATTCCTTTTGATTCTATATCTCTCTTTGATACTTTAAGTCCAAGGTACCATTTCTGAGTGGAATGTATTTATGAAGAAAAAAGATATGATGATTGACAAGCCTTTTCTAGATAGGTTTATGATTTAATTGGTATAGAGAACTACAGATATGGAATCATTAATACTTCACCATTAAAGATCAACACCTGTACTTGTGCCTATTATAGTTCTAGACTGTCTTTCTCAAACTTTTTCATGTCAGTATTTCTTTCCAATACAAAAAATGATTGAGCTTTGGTTTATGTGGATAATATCTATCAGTGATGCCCATATTAGAAATTAAAATATCTCAGTATTATTGTGGAAATAGTTTTTGCCTTACAGACCCCCTAAAAGGGAGTTTGAACTTCCAGAAGTCTCCAAACTACATAGAACCACTGTCTGAGGGAACTGCTTGAGGCTTTGAGAAATTAAGTGCCTGACTCTTGGTCATACAATTGATGCCAGAAACAGGACTTGAACCCAAGACTTATGGAATACAACTTTGACCTTCTGTCAGCAGAAAGACATTGTCAGATATGTACACCCTGCAAAATGATCTGTTTTGGTATCTACATCTGTGATATTCAGGTGATATGGAGAAACAGCAGATTGACAAAAATAATCAAATAATAGAAAATATGATTTCTTATTGATTTAGAATCAATCATGTATTGTGCACAATCACATATACTTCAAAATCAGTATTCATTCTGCCTTGGCAAAGGACATATAAAGCAATCAGATACATTTCATGATATTAATTTATTATTACTGCAAATGTATTTTTGTACCATTCCCCATTATGAGTAATTAAATAAAATTGGAAGCTTGAAGGGACAGGAAAGAAAAAAATTGTTAGTAATTAAGACTGAAATTCAAATAAACCCACATAAACTTGGTATTAGTACCAAGTCCCAGTTTTGTTTTACTTCTGGTGATTCTCATGCACAGTGTGTGTTCTGTCACATTTGTAAAATGATCCATGTCTCTGGCAGAATTACAAAGACATTTCCAAACCAAACAAAATGATTTCAAAAACAAAACTCCAGAATTTTGTAAGCAAAAATAGGATAAACTGAAACTATCTCCTTAAATGCTGACACACAAGAATAAAAGGGAATGTGAAATATTTTGAAAGGTAAACTATCATATACAACATGCTTCCTAATTATAAAATATTTTTGATAGGATATAGTAGTTATTTTTACTTAGCATGCTATTTGAGATATTGTTACATTTGGAATAAACTTGATAGGGAATTATAAGATTAAAAAATAATCTGTAGGCACTATAAATAAACATTTAACAAAGATTTGGCTGCATGACTTTTTACCAAAGCTTTTCTTTTGAAGAGGAGGGGGTCTGCTCTTGCCAAATATTTGGGATCTGCTTGTCAAAACTAGTTTCCTACCCATGATGAACCATCACTTCCCCTCCCATATGGCCTCATTTTGAAAAGTAGTTTTTGGTATGGATCCTTGTCAAAATCTTTTTGAAAGTCAAAATAAATTAGATCAACTGGTACTTCATTATTCCTGAGCTCACTGACCACCTCAAAGGTCACTCATAGATTGGTCAAGGATGATTTTCCTTGACAGAAACCATGCACTATTTTCTCTAGTCAGTTAATAATTTCTTTTATGTTCAGTGACATTTCCCTTTCTTATAAATTTGGCCAACCATCAAGGATGGAAATGAGACTTACTGGTTGACATGTCATGTTTTCATCTTCCTTAGAGCAAATGAAGCAAGTTATTTGTAGTTTTTAGAAAGCATATTATTTAATTTAAAAATCAATGCTGGTAGCATCATCATCTGTCAATGAATCAACAAGTATTTATTAGACAAATCATCCATTCCCTTTGATCCAGAGCTTCTACTGCTTGGCACATACACCACGGAGGCCAAAGATAAGAACAAAAGTTTCCATATATGTCAAAATATTTGCTGAAGCACATTTTAGAGTAGCAGAGACGTAAAAACAAAACAGATATCTATCAACTGGAAAATGACCAGACAATTTTTGTACATGAAGGTCATGGCTATGAGAGTAGAAAGAAATATAATTGATTAAAAGTGAAGAAAAAAACAAGCATTTATCAAATTCTCATTAGACAGACACTAAGCAGTCCCTACTTTTAAGGAGTTTACATTACAACAGGAGAGGTGACTTGTACACATAACTATATAAATACATATTAAATAAGTAAAAGACAATGTTGATGAAGGGGCACTAGACTCTATGGGTAGGTTGGGATTTAGGAGTATTTTCATGTAGGAGATGGAGTAAGAGACAAGTTAGAAAGAAACTAGGGATTTCAAGAAGCAAAAATTGAGGGAGTAATACCTTCCAGCATGCAGATGGGGGTATAGCCAAAAGGGAAATGGATGAAAGATGGAATATCTTATGTGAGGAATATCAAGAAGCCCAATTTGGCTATTTCAAAGAGTATATAATGGGGAGCAATATACAGGCTATCACTAAAGCACTAAACTTTAATGGCATAGATCTGCATGAAGTCTTTGAGGATATATAATCATATGGAAACATAAAATAACTCTCGAAATGTACATTGACAGTAGGGTTTAATTGCTGAAAAGAGAAGTTTGTCTTTGATCTTATAATTCATATGGAACCATTGGCATTCACAGTCTCTTCATTAGTCTTTCTGGCTCAAGTCTCTTATCACTCTACCACAACTTCCTCTCTGCTACCATGTGGTCTCTGCTTTCTTAAATGGAGATCTGACCATGTCACTACTCTGCTCAGTGAACATCAATGCCTCCCTATTGCCATTAGGTTAAACTACAGACTTGTTTAGTGCTTAAAGTCCTTTACAACATGATTCCAGACTATCTGCTCAGTTTCACTGGATATTAGTCTACTTCCTCCACTCTGAGCTCTAACTAAACTGACTTTCTTCTTTGTTTCTCATATACCACTCACACTCTTTACCTCCTGTTAGGTGGTACAATGGATAGAGCACTGGGCTTTGAATCATAAAGACTCATCTTCCTGAGTTCAACTTTGGACACTGACACTTCCTAGATGTGTGACCCTGGGGAAATAATTAAATTCTGTTTGCCTCAGTTCTTTATCCATAAAAAACAAACAAACAAAAAACAAGAAAAGGAAATGGCAAACATTTCCAGTATCTGTGGAAATATCCCCAATGGTGTCATGGAGTGTTGGATGCGACTGAAAAATAATAGATTTCTTTTTGCACTAACCATCTCAATTCCTAGAATGTACTTCCACTTTGAGAACACCTTGATGAATCTCTGTCTTTCTTCAAGATGCAATCTTATGCTAAGACCTTCTGCCAGAAATATCTCTAGACTTCACAATTTACCTCAAGTGTTTCCTTCTATGAGAAACCTTTTTAAATCTTCCCATCCACTAATATCCTCTCTCCTAAAATTATCTTATCTTTAACTACTTTATAATGTATTAATTCTCTTCATATTTATTTTGTGCATATTTAATGTGAAATTGTGATTTTCTCCTTTAGAATATTAGCTTCTTACAAAAAAGAGATCATCTCTTTCTTTGTTTTATATCTCCAGCGTCAGAAAAAAAAAAAAAAAAACATCTGGCTCATAGTAAGCTTTAGTGTGGTTTCTGATTTCATAGGACTTTGGTTTGGAAGAGTTGATCTAGTAAACTTTGCTTGAGGCCCAATTGGGTTCAATGCCTTGCCCAAGGCCAATAGGAAGTAACAGAGCTGAGAGTTGAACCTATCACTATTTTTTCTCTACCAAACCAAGATTTCCATAGATATTTCTGACCTTAAGCTCAGAACATTACCCACTACACAGAAGCTCAGAACATTATCCACTACACAGAAGGTATCAAACATGAAGTGGGTTATGCCTGAACTAGATTAAAATGTAATTGGAAAATATTTAATAAAATAAAAATAAAATAGAACATGAGAATATTAATGTGGCTTTCTAAGTCAATACTCTGCCTCTGGCCACTCTTATGTATGGTTTAGTGGCCCTGTTTCTTTTTAAGTTTGACATCACTGCAGAAAAGCATGCTGCATCTATTATCACCTACTACCAAGTCTTTATTCCCCAAGAATTCTTTCTAACAATGATTCAGTGTCTTTTGCCTCATTCTTTAGTCTCTTTATTCAGTGGTTCTTTCACTGATAATATCCAGAGGGGAAAAGAGAGTCTATGGAATAAAAGGAGAGCCCTTGGGACTTTCTTCCCTCTGAAGAGATACACCCTGTGTAAAGGTATCAATCCATGTCTTAGAATTTCATCTGATGGTTTGTGAGTTTAAATATCTAGAGGGTGCCTCAGCATCTTAGGATTCCAGTGATTGGGTTCCAGAGTCAGGACAGCATTGATGCCTTAATGATCAAACTAGGACCTTTGGGGATGACCTTTAGGAATCCAGGCCAAGTTTAGCTGGGGTGATGAGTTACTCATTGGGAAGTCATGGCACATGTAGTCATGGATATGGTGTGACCAAAGCTATGTAGCAACTGAGCTAAGTTGAATTTGTTCCTGCTCCTTCCCCACCCCAAACTGAAATGACAAAGGTGAGAGTATATCCTCGAGTTGTTAGGTGGAAGTTTTGTAAATTTGTTCTTGTTATATATTTGGGCAAATATCCCCTTGTAAACACTTGGGAATAATGCAAGAAAATGGCAATGCTAAAACTATTTATTTTTTGTAAACAACATCATGGTATTTGAGTGAGAGACATGATAGAGGTCATAGGCTCAGAAATAAACTCTTCAAGAAATAGTAATAGAGTACATAAGGTCATAGTTCTTGGAGTTGGAAAGAACCAGTGAGTCCAATTGCATCATTTTAGAGATAAGGACAATGAGGCTTAGAGAAGCTAAATGATTTTTACAGGGTCATACATCTAATAAGCATCATAAAGGAAGATTTGACCCCAATTTTTCCTGACAACAAATCAGTAACTTCGTTTCTCTACCACTTTGCTGACTTGGGATTCAAAGTCAGATCCACGTTCAGTGCCTTTTCAACTCCTGCAAATGTTTTTGAAAACTCTAAAATCCTTTCTGCTGATCTTTCAATCACTCTACTGAATCATATTTTCAGGGACAAATTTAAGAAAAAAAGAATCTAAATGAATATCCATGGAAATGTGTAAAAAAGAAACGCTTAAAATGGAGAATCTCTCAGATGAAGATTTCTCAGGAATGTTACTACTACCACTAAGTAGTATTAAATCAGCACCAAATGTACAACCTAATTTTGAAGACAGAAAACCTGTTTTAGTTTGTTTGAATTGATACACATAGTTTTGAGAGTTCTCTGTAGGGCAGAATAAACTTCCCTTTCTCCACAGAGACTCATGACAGTTTTTCTAGACATGTTTAAAGGAGAGTTAAAGCCTGTTCTGTTGACATTTAATTATAGGACCCTCTGTGCATGAACTTCTTATTCATTAAATTTGAAATTTGTTTTACTTCACTAAGCAGCTATTCATTTTAAAAAGTCACTAAATTGGCAGCGAATAAAGCAGGAGGGAAAGATGAATGAATGAACTGAAAAATTTTTTTTCAACTCATTAAAAAGTCGAGTCTTAGGTAAGTGAAGGTGGTTGGTCCATTACTTTTGAGTGGTCTATATTTAACCTCTGATATCTACTTTTGAGATAAAAAATTCAATTGTGGATGGTATGAAAAATAAAAACAAATCTGGATCTGGGAGATTTAGAGTTAAAAAAGAATCATCACTTTTATGTCTAGTCTTCATCAAGGAATATGTCTCCATATCTATCTACATAACTATTGATTTATCCATCTATCTAATTATGGTATATCTTCCAAAAGATTGCATTGAATATTTGCCTTTTAAAGAATCTCTATCGAGTCAGTTCATACTCAGTCACCATTTATTATATGGGTTCTGGATATTCTGCTGCATGATGTGTATGAAAAGATAAAATTAAAAACACCTTCTGCTCTCAAGGAGCATGAGCTAAAATTCTATATTCTTTACATTTCTTCTAGTTTTTCTGTACTCTTAACCCTGTAATTATTTGCACTTCTTTTTGGATCTATTGTTTTATTTATTTATCTGTCTACACGTTATTTTCCCTCAGTAAATTATAATTGTGTGGGCATCTATTTTTCTCTCTGTCTCTGTTTCTGTCTCCCTGCCTTTCTGCCTCTGTCTCTCTCTATCTCTGTCTGTGTTTCTCATCTCTGCTTCTGTCTGTCTCTGACACTCTATCTGTCTCTCTCTATCTCTTTGTGTCCATCTGTCTATCTGTTTCATATGCATAGCACCTAGTCCACTGTCTGGAACTTGGTAGATGCTTAACAAATGCTTATTAATTAGATATTTCTAGCCCAAAGTTAATTTTGTACTAAATTTTCTTTCCAAAGAAGTTTAGAAACAAAATATCTCTCAAAGTTAATTATAGCAATAGTCATTGTGGAACTCTCCATTAAATCTTCACTTATTTTGGAAGTTATGCAGAGAATCAGTGGGTGCTGCCAGATTTGTTTCTATTTTGCTAACATTGAGCTCTACATAAGATATTGGATCAAATTAGTGTTTCACAAATTCAACCAACCCAGAAAAATTTAAAGACCTATTATTTTTTTTTCTTGAACTCTACCTGAACTTGAACCATTATTTTGAATTCTATTACAATGGAATGGAAATTTAAAACATTAAACAAAACAAACAAAAAAACCCAAATACAAGATTTCCATCAATCTTATCCAAGATTGGAACAGGAGCCAAACTGGTATATAAGCCTGATTAACAAATGACCCTGAAATAGAGCAAACTTGAAGAATGCATTTGGATTCAGTTCCATGGCAAATCTCTTGTAATTTGCTTTGTGACTTTAGCTAAAAATGATGGTTGAAACTGACAATTCAGAATTTTACTTAGCACTTCAAAGGCAGGAAAAAACTGAAGTAGCTGGATAAGAAACAATAACTAGTCAAGGCTTTTACTCAATTTGGTGTAATCCTTTCCAACTTGTTCGCTATTCTGCTCATCTCACAGATTTGTGTTTGGAGGGAGACATGTTCTTTAGAGGCTAAAAACTGCTTATGCAATACTTTATGTGTCAAGGTTCTAAGGACAATAATGGGTACACACAGATGGACCCCCAAAAGACCATCATATGTACTACTTATATCTATACTTTAACCTTTCAGAGTCTGTGGTTTTCCTCCTATGAGTGATGCTTACTCTTCTGACGCAGATCACTGCTCCTTTGTAATTTACCAAATCAGATTTAGGTCATTGATTTAGAAATGGAAGGATCCTTAGAGGTTATTTAGGACTACCTTTTGTTTAATAGGTAAGGACATTGATATGTAGAGAGGTTAAGTGACTTGAGACAGCTAGGTGATGCAGTGGATAAAGTACTCAACCTGCATTCAAGAAGTCCTGAGTTCAACTCCAGCTGCAGATATTTTTATTGTGTGAAACCAGGTGAGTCACTCTGCCTATGTCTCCTTACCTGTAAGATGGGCATAATGATAACTCCTAACTTGCAGGCTGTTGTAAAGATAAAATGAGATGACATTTTCAAAACACCTTGCAAACCTTGGAGTGCAATATAAATGTTGTAGTGATTAAAATTCTCTGGAGACTATATATTAATTTATAATTATTTATTAGTAAATGTGTGAGAGAGACAGAGACAAAGACAGAGAGGCAGAGACAAGAGACTAGAAAGGCAGAGAGAGAGGGAGGGAGTAAGATCACCTGGCTGATCTAATTAAAAACCTTTTTCATGCTGTCCCTGCTTGAGATCCAAGCAGGTAGGCTAGCTGCTGAGATAAGCCAGTGAGTATCAAATGTTAAGCACTTGAGAGAAGGGAGAGAGAGGACCTGGGGCCCAGCAAGAGAGAGTGCAATTCCTGTGTTCTTCACTTACATAGCCAGTTTTTGCCACTCATCCTGGGATTTTCTGATTGAACAGGCTTATCCTCAGTCTGGGTCTGAGTCCTGACTTCCACCAGCCCTTTTGATATATCAGGATGCCAGGTCAAGACACCAGGTAGCCACACAGACCTGTGGTGTCCTCCCATGGTATACATTCATGGTCAGTCAAAGTGTAGGACTATCAACCAAGAATAATTTTTCAAATAGAATAAAGGGGGTATAATTTATATTAAATTAAAAAATAAATATTATTATGAATATTGCCTCTGATTACACACTAAGTAAATGATAGAGGTTAGAGTCAAACTCATTCTCATGAAATAAATATTCAGGATTCTTTCCATCACATCAAAATCTCCTCAGGTGACCAAGATAAACTTGGTGACAAGCCAGTCACGATGGTGTTGGAATCAAGAAAGATGGTTACTCTGCAAACTTGCAGTTGAAAGCTTTGTCATTTTGTTTGTTGGTTTTTACTTGATAGGATTTCTCTGAGCTTTTGCTTCTTTGATGTAATCTTCAAAAACCCAGTAATACCTCTACACCAGGATAGGACACTGGGAAGGGTTTTTAGTGGAAGAGTCATATTAATAAACTATATTCATATTGTATAAATGTAATCAAATATATGCAGATATGAATATAATACATCTGCTTTTCTCTAGATAGTGCTATATAGACATGTATGAAGTCATACACAGCCATTGAGAAGGAGTAATGGATGATAAAGGATGACAAGCATAAACATCATGAAGGTTTGGGACAAAGGCCTGGGTTTTTGACAAAGACTGACAATATGGCATATATACATATATACATATATACATACATACATACATATATATATATATATATATATATATATATATATATATATATATATATATATATATATATATATATATATATATATATATATATATATATATATATATATATATATATATATATATATATATATATATATATATATATATATATATATATATATATATATATACCAGGTCCAGCTTTGGATGAACTAGGTCAATTTGAGTTCATCCTTAGTCAACTGGAGAAACCTTTTACCAACTAGCTAAACCAACAAGGGAGGATTTTAGTGTAAGTTAGAATAAAGAGACTTTTGGAGATATTTAGCCAGAACAGGGAGCTAGCTGGTAGGGAACCTCAAGATCTTGAAGATTCTACCTCACGATGGATGTAGTGGGAAGGGTGGAGATCTTCATGATGCATACATGCATATATTTGTACATACTTGTATATAATCTGTAATATATTCTGTAGATAACATACATAGAATAGGCAAGTGTAAATAAGTGTGTAAAAGTGTGAATATGGTGGCTCTTGGTAAGTTTCTCAGTGCCTCCAAGCAACAAAGACTATAAGATATTGTGCAACTTCCAAATCTAGTTTGACAGGAAAATTCTTTGGACTTTTGCCCTGATTGAGGAGGCAAAACTCAAGGCAAAGAGAATTAAAAGGGATTTATTAAATGTACATTAAGAAAGTGCAGCTAGGTGGCTCACTGGATTGAAACCCAGGCCTTGAGATAGAACATCTTGGGTTTAAATGGGGCCTTAGATACTTCCTAGCTGTGTGACCCCAGGCAAGTCACTTAAGCCTCATTGTTAGCCCTTACTGCTCTTCTGTCTTGGAGCCAATGCATAGTACTGATTCTAAGATGGAGGTAAGTGTTTAAATAAAAGTCCATTAAAGTAGCACATTGAAGGGCTGATCACTGGAGATAAGCAAGGTTTTCAGGATGGGGCCAGGAATTATTGATTAGTTTCCTAATGATTTAAAGACAATTCAGATAGGTCTACATTAGCCAGAAGGAATGGGTCTTGGCATCTCAGATCCTCCTATGCTAATTTTTCAGGTACAAACAAATAGGAAAGAAGTGACTTGGTAGGTGATAAATAGACTGGGTGACACCTTCCTCAACCCTGACTGACAAGCAGGTCTGAGAACAATAGGCCACTGAATCAAGATAACTTTCAATGTCTTCATTAGTAGAGTTTCTTCATTGGGGTCCATATACAAATTAACTCACAAGTCTTGTCCCAAGTCTAATATATAGACAGATATGAATACACATATATGCATATATATATACATTATAATTATATATAGTCATTTTGTACATAATATGTATACATATATGTGTACTTCTGTAGGATTTATGAGAGTGGAATCAAGATGGCAGAGTAGAACAGAGAAGCTCTGAGTCACCATGAGAATCCTCTCCAACCAGTATTAAAATATTACCACAAAATGAATACAGGAGTGAAAGAAGAACCAATAAGGAAACAGAGTGAAACAACTTTCAAGAAAAGAAAAACCCAAAAGGTAGACAGAGAACATCTGGGGTATTGGAGTGAGAGGGAAGCAGAGTCAGCAAGAGTATTGTAAGGAGTGAAGAGCAAGACAAGAGCAAGTTACATATCTCTACCCCATGCGTGCTGTCCCATATTTGGACCCTAAGTCCAAGCCAACATTCAAATCCTGAAATCCTGTCTGCTCAAATAGTGTTCCAAGTCAACTCACACCCTTTGAAACTCCAAACCTGTGGAGAATTCTGGAACTCGAGCCCAGGGCAGTCTGTGATGAAGTGGGGATCTGTGTGGGCCCAGAGAGAAGCCAGGAGTCCTAGTCTGGGTTTGGGATGAGGATATATATAGATCAGAGTCTGGGGTTGCTGATAGTACTAAGGGGGGTACAGATCCAGCTCAGGGAAGAGCTCTAGGACAGTCAATCAAGGGTGTGCCCAGTTAGAACAAATACACTGTAAGATCAAAAACTATCACCTAAGCCTGAGGCTAAAATTTAAGGAGTTCCTGACCTGGTCAAGATCAAAATAAGATAAAAACTTACAACGAACCCTAAAGCAAGTCTTTGAGCTATCCGGATCCGGATCTCACAGGTTGATTGAATTAGTAGGGGGAAAGGACTTTCAGAGCTCTGAGCTATCACATAATCTTCAAAGAACTGAAACTGGAAAAAACCCAGAAAATAAGCTGAGAATAGCATCAAAGAAGGACTGAAGTTTAAGAGAGTACCCCAATTTCCTAGAAAACATAGCCTACATATAATTAGGTAGTAAAAAATGAGCAAACAATAAAAAAGCACCTAACTCTAAAGAATTTTTATGGAGACAGAACAAAGTATAGACACAGAAGGGGACAGTGAAAGTAAAGCAAACTCATTCAGTGTCTAAAAGAAAAATAAGGATTGGACATAGAGTCTTGAAGAGCTCAAAAAAAAACTTGAAAAACCAATTAAGAGTGGCAGAGGAAAAGTGGGGAACATAAATGAAAGCAATGAAAGAAGAAATGAAAAAGGAGAACCAAAAACTGATGGCAAAAAATTAGGCCCTAAAAATTAGAATTGAGCAAATAGAAAAATGATGATTTCATGAGAAATCAAGAAACAATAAAGTAGAAGCAAAGGAATGAAAAAAACAGGAAACCATGAAATATCTTATTGAAAAAACAATTTCTCTGGAAAATAGATGCAGGAGAGACAATTTGAGAATTATTTGGCTACCTGAAAGTCATGATCAAGAAAAAATCCAAACAAACAAACAAAAACAAACAAACAAACCTTGGGTTTCACAATACAAGAAATTATCCAAGAAAACTGCCCAGATATTGTTGAACAAGAAAAAAACATTGAAATTGAAAGAATTCACAGATCAACTCCAGAAAGAAATCTTCAGGTGACAACTTCCAGGAATATAATAACTAAATTCAAGAGCCACCGAATCAAGGAGTAAATACTTGAAGCAGTGAAAAAGGAACAATTAAAATACCATGGAGCTACAATCAGGCTCACACAAGACCTAGTAACTTCTACATTAAAGGATCAAAAGGCACATAATATGATATTCAGGAATGTGAAATATCTGAGTTTATAACACAGAGTCACCTATCCAGAAAAACTGATTATATTCTTTCAGGGGAAAAAGAACATTTAATAAGAGAGAAGATTTACAAGCATTTCTGAGGAAAAAAACAGACCTAAACAAAAAATTTGAAGTTCAAACATAAGATACAAGAGAAGTCCCAAAAGGTAAATAAGAAAGAACATTAAAGGGACTCATTAGGGTAAAAATATTTATATGTATACATGGAAAGAGGATATCTGTAATTCTCAAAAATTATTCTTAGTAGTAGAGAAGATAGAATGGAATATACTAACAAAGTGGGTGGGGAAGTAGGTTGATTATGATGATATGATATAAATGAGATGATATGAAACAAATGTATGCATAATATAATATATATGCATATGATATGATATGCAAAAAGTCAAGGAGTGAAAGAAAGGATTGCACTGAGAGAAAAGGGAAGGGAGAGATAGTAGTAGTAGTCTCTCGGTAACCAAGGATGATGATTGTCTTTGTGCGTGAAGATTTAAGTGGAAAAGTCGATGCACAGAGACAGTCCCACTCTCTCGCGTTGGAAGCCTGGGTCCAGTGGCACAAAAAATTGTTACGTCTGGAGACTTCCTCAGCTGCATTGGATGGCCGTGTTGTCTTTTGTGCTCCAACACGCCCTAAGCACTCCACAGTGCCTTGCTGTATCGCCATCTCAGCCGTTGAACCTTCTTGTTGGTTTCTTCCGCCTGTTCCACCGAAACAGTCTTCACATGCTGGGTGAGCAAAGCCCTAGTTCACCAGGGGTTGACGATGACCCAATGGCTACCCTCACAAGGTTTAGCCGGCCTGTCGAAGCCATTGCCTGGGGTGTGGCCGCTGCCGCATGCTAGCAGCTATTAGGAGCCACAAGTGAGAGCTGGGTGTCAGATGAGGGTCAGAGGCTGGAGAGCTGCCCTAGGAGGGCACGACAAGCCCTCCATACCAGAGATATTACTCTTTACTCTGGAAGGGAGAGTTAGAATCAGGTAAATTATAAAACATAAGGAGGCATGAAAAACCATTATAGAGAGGGGAGGATAAAGGTGGGCACAGGCAGTGCTTAAACTTTGCTCTCATTGTAACTGGCTCAGAGAGGGAAAAACAAATAAATTCAATGGGGTATATAATTCTATCTTACCCTACAGAGAAGTAGAAGGGGAATGAGACAAGGGAAGTGGTAGGTAATTCAAGGGAGATGGAAGCGGGGTGTGACAAAAAGCAAAATACTGGTGAGGAGGAACAGAGTGAAAGGGAATATAGCAGTATCTAAAGGGAAATATAAGATGGAAATAGGTATAACACATTTGTATAACCCAGTGGAAGTGCTGATTGGATCCTAGAAGGGGGAAGGAAGAGGGGAGGGAAAGAAAATGAAATCTGTAAACATGGAAAAATATTTTAAAAATTAAAAAAATATGTAGTTATGTGCTATAAGTGCCCTTTCAAATCTGGTATGTCAGAGATTGCTTTTGGACTCTAGTACAGACGATAGCTCTCCTCTTTTCTTTTCTCTTCTTTTCCCTCTCAACTTTTCTGCTTATCCCAAGGAGTGATTTGTTCTGAAGGCATGCATACAATTACTCCTCTTATCTCAGGTGGTGATGGTGATAGTCCGGAAAGACTTGATTACCTGTACTTGTTACCTATAAAGATTCTTTTTTTAAAAAGTGGCTAGTTAAGAAAAAACTGGAAAGTATTGCTAGTTCTGGAGCAATTCTTAAAATGGTCACTTGATTGGATATCAATGGGAGAAGGGACTTTGAGATATTACAACCTGCTGATGGTCACCAGTGACTAAGGTTCTCTCCAAGATGGAGGGCAGTAAGGACCTTGCTCCTTGGGTAACCTTTTATGAATCTGGAGGTTGGCAGAAGTAGCTGAAAACAGTTACAAACTCACAAGTGGATCAGAAAAATTATAATAAAGAAAGAACTATATCTCCTACCACACAAGGGATACTCTAAAGGTTTCTACTTCTGCAGATGGTGAAGACTTCATGAAACTGGGAGGAATGGAGGCAGAAGTAAGGGAATCATTCTGGCATATTTTTCTAGTCCCTGAGATGGTACTACATGCTGGAAGCAAAAACGGTGAGCACAGAATCATTCAAAACTAGAGTAGCATCCAACACGGTGGCATTGTAGGAAGTAAAACTTGCTGGTGCCCCTATGTTGTCATAACTGTAAGTGAATGAGACTCTATATGGATCTTTTAGGGGAATGTTGGTCAGTGGGAAGAACTTTTTTTTTCAAGAGTACTTATTTCAAGGATTTCTATTTTCTTTTTCGTCAAACTTTATTCTCTTACAAGGAGGCGAGAGAGACCACACGTGCACAAATTCCTCACCCCCACAACCACACACTTTTTTCTGTTACTTGAAAAGTACCACATAAGAATGAGTGAATTCATATTACAATTAAAGTGAACTTGAGAGACTGATTTGGGGTAAGGAATATCAGTTTATTGATTACATCAGTTGTAAGGGCAGCATTATATTCAATGAAGAAACATACATCAATGGCCCTCTTTCAATGGACACAGATATCTAAGTTTGGGCAGGCAGGAATAAATAGAGTGTTAGGAGATTATTATTTAACTGCTCCCTTGAACATCCTAAGACTTCTCTAATTGATAAATAGAAAATTTAGAAGTAATCCATCAAATTATATATCCCTTCCCATCCCCACAGGTGGACCCAGGTTATGGTTTATGATGTATGAGGAAAAGAATCATTATAATATCTTTTTGTTAGCCAGAATTTATGAAAGGCACATATTCCTGGGAATTTTTGAGGACAAAGGAAATGTAAAAAGTGGCAGATTGCACAGAATCTCTAAGAACCCAAATACTGAAAAATACAATATATCTCGATAATATACAGAGATGAGTGCTTTTCTTTTATAAGACTCTAATATAATAATTAATACAGAATACAGGAAATTCTCATGCTACTGTATATATGAGACTTTTAGGAAAGACTATCTGACACAAGGAATACATGTATACAAAGATATAAATATTTCTTAAAAACTTTATTATAATAATTCCCAAGCAATATACTATGATGAATATCTATCACTGAGGAAGTTTGGGGGAGTTCCAAGGACTACTACAAATTGGGTCTGGAATTTGGAGACCCGGGTAGGTCTCTGCTTTAGGAAGGCACTTTGTAAACCTTTATATGCTATAGAAATGTGAACTATAAAGATTTTATTTTGGTCAAGGTCTTTCCCCTCCTGGGACCTCAGTATCCTAATTTAAAGAGGCTTGAACTAGATCATCTATAAGGTCTTTTCCAGTTAAAACTCTTTATGATCTATTCAGCTACATTAGTGGTGGTGGACAATCAATCCATTAACAGTCATCAATCCTGATGAATTTTTTTTCAGTGATTTCTCTCGTGCCTCTATAGTTTTGGAAAGGACCAAGAAATTTGAAGGTCAGCCATTCAGTATCTCTAGTTGTCAGAATCAAGATGCAATCAAAACCATTTTTAGGAATGTGAATCTAGAACCTCTGGAAAGAGAGGGAAGCTCAAGGAAGATATGATTCATCCATTAGCACTGGAATTGCTTCGGCATGAAAAAATGGCATGAGCATATGTCCTTTTAACTTCTTGGATATGGATAAAGCTAGGAATTCATTAACTTGAGTGTTTTTGAATTAGAAGTGAAGTATTTGGTCATATCCTGAAGGCTTCTTCCCTAATTTTTTTTCCTTCAGCTTCCTCAAAACTGATTATTTCCTTATGTAATGAGAATATAAGGTACATGTTAGAGTGCCACAGTGACTCCAGGAGGAGGAGGATTGGAATCTGCTTCTAGAAAAATCATGGAGATGCCTGGAAGATGCCTAGATATTTGGTCAATTGTTCCAATCAGGTGGCCTGATTTTTTTTTTTTTTTGGATTTTATTGAAAGAGAGGCTCTTTGATTAGTTTTGGATCTATTCAAAAGGACCTTTTAGCTTTGATCCTCTTTGCCTCATTTACTTCAGCTGCACTCTGGTTTGTGCATGAGCCCTAGTGAGAGAATGTTATTTAAGCTGGAGGTGCCTTTCACCTCAGAGTCCAAAGGGCTTCCATTCCCTCCCATTCTTAGCACTCATTCAGAGGTGATGCTACTATCAGATGTGAAGTTGGTGGGACCAATGCTAATCAGGAACTGAGCTAAGTTTGAGTCCAATCTTATTCACTACTCTGAGAGACTAAGGGGAAAGTAGATTATACCTCTAAAATGTGGAAAAGATTTGAGTATTCTTGTAATAATTTTGAAATAAATATCCATTTTTTAAAAGCTGATTAATCTTAAGCAATTAAAGAGAACTTGTGGTGCCAATAACTGGCTCCCTAACAAATTGAGGAGGAGTACAGCTGTTTCACTCAGTAGGAGAAAAAGAGATACTTATAAAAACTGAGTGTACCTTTGGGAGCCAGTCTGGCTCCAAGAGAGCGGGGTCAGAATTTCCTTCTTACATCTATTAAGTAAACAGGATGCCCTAGTATTCTGTCAAGAAACAACCCTAAAGAGATATTATGACTTGTTAGTGCTACTGAATTTTAGAGCCAGAATGGAGTTTATTCAGATGGTCTCACCAAAGTCACATACCTAGTCAATATTATGACCATCAGAAAGGCAGGGTAGTCCAATTGTGGGAACAGGTAGGCAGCATCTATTAATGATAGCTTTAGTTGGGGCATTCATTTTTCTCCCACTCTGATGTGTTCTGAAAATAGCAGATAAAAGTACCGAAGCTCTGGACTTGCTCTTACAGGGTGACTTAAGAACTAATTGTATGGGAAAGAAAAAGAACAAGACCAGTGCTTGAAGTCCATATACTCCTCTGCTCCATATGTTATATAGAAGTTTGGTAGTCACTCATCATAAGGGAAATTATAGATAATTAGACATCACCTTGTTAGGGGATTACCAGTCATAAGATGGAGTGACTGTATTATCAATTAAATGTGTACATTTCTGGTCTAAATGACTTGATCAGAATCACACAGTTAGATGAGTCTTCAGGGGTCATCTAGTCAAACTGATTCCTGAATAAAGATTTCCTTATTCATTATTTTCTTATTTCCTTATTTAATATTTCTTCACATATGTTATATGTGTTAAATGGCCCACATACAACCCATAATGCATACAGTTGGCCCAAACTAAATTAAAATATAATTGGGAACTACTTAACAAAATATTAAAAATATAGCAAAACATGGGTAACAATGCAATTCCAAGCAAATATGCAGCCTCTGGGGATCTTTTAAGTACAGTTTTGTGACTCCTTTATCTATTTGACTTTGACATACTGGTCTACACCTTACCACAAATTTAGCCTTTGTGATCAGTAATGAGGGGGAACCCTTCCTTCAGCCTCCAGAGGCAGACTTTTCCTCTTTTAGATTACTTGAATTGGTAGAAAGTTTTCCTTTAATGTGAAAGGCAATCTGTTTTGATCTTTCCACAAATGATGAACCAGGCAACTCATCTATCTGTCCAGTCTATGAGATTTGTTCATGCCTGCCCTTAGGTTTGTACCAGGGGCTTTTGAACCCTTAATATTGAGCAGAAATCTAGCTATACAGCATCCACTTATTTCCATTCTGGCCCTTGAGGCCAAGAACAGCAAATTTATTCTCTCCTTTATTTGATAACTTTTCAAAGGCTTAAAATATTGAGTTTGTCTGAGCTTCAGTTTATTTTTCTATGGTATTAGTAGACTAAATTATATGATTCATTTCTAAAGGCCCTTTCAGCATTACTATTTTATGAGTCTATGATTTTATGAAATTGTCACTTTTTGGCTATACAGAGTGCTATGAGTCAACACATCATATATCAAAGTATCTAATATGCTCAAGCTCCTTTTGTTGGATACAAAAAAGAACAAAACAAATTCTCTGCCCTCATGTAGTTTATCCTCTAGTGAGGAATACTTTTTTCTCTGTTCCTCAGATATTTCTGGAAGATGAGAAAACATATGTGAATTTTCTTGGCTTAAAATGCATATTATTTTCCCTGAACATACAAAAGAAGTTTGGAATCAATAAGATTATCTTCAGTGCTAAAATGAAGGATTCTGTTGTTTGGGAAGGAATATTTCTAAGCAGAATTTAGGCAGATGAAAATGACAAAATAGAACCTGAGATATAACGGATGGATAGATTAAAGTCATTACTTCTTTTTTTCCTTCTCTTCTCTTTTTTTCCCCTGTAACAGTAGTGTTTGGTCAAAAATTAACTTTTTTTTTCTAAAGATATTATGAGGTTAGAGAGAGAGGACTTCTGAGCCTTTGTGTTGTCAGAAGAAGAGTTTTGATCGGAGGGGAAACTTTCTGGGATTTTCCATCTTGAACTCCCCTAGCAGGAATATTTTTAGGCTTCATTTTCTATAGATGACAATTCTCAATATCTTTTGTACTGAATGAAAATAAAATCATTCATGCAACTAATTTTTTAAAAAAAGGTTTTAATAGAGGAAAGTAATCATTTTCACAGAAACATTTCAGAAAAGAAATTTTAGTATCAGAAACCAACAACTTATAGACTTAGTAGACATTTTGCTAGATATTTCTATAAGAAAAAACTCGTAGATTTATAGCTCCGATGACTCTTCAAAGACCATCTTATTCCTTTTCTTTTCATTTTACAAGTGAACTGTTTGCTATTTATAGTGTCAAATGGTATATCAAAGTTCCTCTGTTTTTTATTCTTTGCTTTCTTTCTCCCATGATTCCTGAAAAGACCAACACTTCTTTACTGATTGTTAGTCCAAAGTGGCCCAGAAACCCAAGCATATTTGGGAATAAAAAAGCAGCCAAAGTCAGTAACAAATTGATTTTAAAGGATAGTAGTATTATTTAAGAGAAAGAATAATGACTTGAATTGGTTTGAAACATTCACTCCCCATCCTCTCCTCTTAATTCCTCATTGTAGAAGAAAGTACTTTTAAAGAGATAGAACAATTACAAGTGGTCAGAGGTGGGTCACCTCTTTTTTGATTATCTGATATTGATTATCATCAATAAACATCTACTCAACTTGATATTGCTAAGTTCTGTCTTTCTCTCTGTTTCTTTTCCACATCACTTCTATGCCCCCACCCCAACCTCCATTATAGTCATCACTTTGATAGATAGATGTGGCAGGAACATAGATGTGTTATATTGGTCTTAATATTAATCTAACGACTACAGGGCATGCTCAATAAATGAGATTTCTTTGAGAAGAAGAAGGTTCAATGACTACCCAGTTGCCAAAATAATGGTTTCAAGATGTAGTCATATCTCTACTCAAAAACTTTAAGACATATATAATAGAAAAATGACTTTCATTAAAATGCTTTATAGTTTCATTTCCAATCACTTGTCTTACATGTGAATAATGGAATATGAACTGAACATATAGTGTTTATAATAAATACATCTTGTTCCCTCCCACTACACTGTTAAACCTGATCCTCTTTATGTATGAACTTGGAATATGAAAAAATGAAGCAATGAGAAATCTTTCCTTTTTGTTCTTTGCTTTCTTCCTTCCATTATTCCTGAAAAGGCCAACACTTCTTTACTGATACTGACTCAGAAATCCAAGTATATTTGAGGGTAAAAGGAAGATGAAAAAATGAATGTTAATACTTTTGCTTATTCTATTCTCTATTATAATCAATGTTTCTATAGTTTACCTTTTAAATAAATTAAATTGAATTTCTAATTAAAAATTCATGTTAGATCTTCTCTAAACTCAATGTTTTGGTCTTTATAAAAATGTGCAACTAACTTATAAATGCCATTGTTATTGTATCATCAGGAAGTACAATTTTGAGTTTGAAGATGCTTCATGATTGATTTCATCTTGTTTTTCTAGATTCCTTTAATATATTGTCTCCTATCTGCAGACATCCCCAAAGGTTATCTCTCTCTCCTACATTGAAACATTCTTTTTTTTTTAACTTTCACAATCTTTATCTTCCTTTTGAGTCTCAGCTCAATGATGAACTCCCTTATGAAACTTTTCCCAGTCACTATTCAACCTCATCATCTTAGTATGTTCTTCTTGCCTGCAGGTATAGAACAGTATGTCTAAACATCTTTTAAGATCATAACTCTAGAGCTAGAAGGGGCCACAGAAGCCATCTAGTCAACCCTGCCTTCATTTTACTGATGAAGAAACCTAGGGCTTGGTAGGTTAAGTGATTGCCCAAGGTGACGCTTAGCAGGCATCAGAGGGAGGGTTTGAGTCTGGGTTTTGTGATTACAAAGTTATTGTCTTTTCTTCTGTCCTATATTGCCTCATATTTTTGTTCCAGAACACACCACCTTGCCTTAGAATTGCTTATATTTATGTGGCCACCTTTCTAAGACAGTTGAAACACTTTGAAGAGAGCCACCGTTTCACTTTTAAATTTTATCTTAACTTTGTATAAATTATATACTTACTTATTAGTATATATGTCATTTCATCCCAGTAATATGTAAATTCCTTGAAGTCAGATATAATTTATTTTTGTATTTGTATCCCAGCAGTTGGCCTAGCAATCAGAAAATTCTTAATAAATTCTTGCTGAAATGAATTTAACAAAGCACCATTTAAACTTTAAACTGAAAATGGGTGTCTAGTGTTATATTTACTTGATAATTAAATTAGGCACAGGAGGCTTTATAGATTTCATGCTAAGACCTACTTTAAAGGAATGGATTGGCTGGGTTCATTTGAATGGTTTATCATATAAAAATATTATCACACAAATACATTTTAACATGAGGTCAATTATAGCCAACCATTCCCTAGTAATTAGTAAATCTCACCTAGGAAAGATAATGTTTGAAACAAGGGCTGGCTCACCTCTTGACTAGTCCACATTTGACATGTTCATCCATCATTTTTGGTGAGTCACGTTCCAGTTTGTGCCTCTCAGTAATTAGCACATGTTATTTTGCTTTCGGAAGACCCATCAATCTTGACTTGCTGTACACAGTTGGAACCAGTTAGATGTTGAAAAATTGCTAATTATTGCTTGGCAGGGTGTCATTAAGCTTTTGCAATTGCTCAATAGAAGCTGAGGAAACGTGACTTGGAATTATTTCATTTGGCTTAGGTTTGTTTTTGTTCAGGGCTCAAGATTGCAGAGCTGATTTTTTTTTTCTCTGCAGAATTGGAAGCATTTTCAAAATGTTCTATTGTGTTACCTGCATTGAATAATAACATGGAACTACTCAGCAGTAGCAGTCCTACTTTGAAGAAGGTTGAATGATTTCAGATAACATCAGAAGAACACAGTGTTCTGTGGGAAATGGATATTGTACTGCCGACGATTCTTAAATGAGCCACAAAGGGAGGTAGAATGCTTATGTTGCTCCTGTTCTTGGGGGGTGCCCAACTTTAACTTCTGTTTATGATTCAAGATTCACAAATAAATATTGGCAAGGGAATATAGATAAAAACACACTGGGCTAAAGGAAGAGATATCTAAGTTCAAGAGCCAATCTTATCTTAAATTAATTGCATAAATGTTAAGCAAAGTACTTACTGTCTCTGGGTCTGAGTTTCTTAATATGTGGGAGACTGAACCAGGCAGTGTAGTTCTATTTAATCATACAGTGCTGGAATGGTGTCAGAGAAGGAAGGGAGAAAACTTGTACAGTGCAAAATTTTGGTTAGTTGTCAAGAGAAAATTTATTTTGATTTTAGTTATTCCAAACGACTGATTCCAATTTCTTTGATAATGTGTTACCCTTAACTGGAGTTCTTCAAGTGAGACTGGATGAACACTTATGTATATATTCTAATGAGAATATTTTTGTTTTGGTATGATTTGGACTAGATGAATATTGAAGTCCATTTTCATTCTGAAATTCTTTGATTCTATGACTTGGGTTTGAATTTTTACTCAGTTACTTAACTTTGCATTTATATTAGGCAAATCAATTCATTCTTCTGCTCATCATTCCCATCATCTGTAATTAAATCATCTGTACTAAAAAATATCAAACACACATGGCTTGTGAGCCTGTTCCCAGGCCACACCGCTCCTGAATGCAGGCTGAACCATATTAGAATGTACTTGGGAAATATTTAATAAAAGGAATAAGTACAGTAGAACATATTAATATTTGGTTTTCTTTATAAATTTGAAGCCCCTAAAGATCCTCGTTCCAGTTCAAGTTCAAGAGTCAATCTTACCTTAAATTAATTGCATAAATGTTAAGCAAATCACTTAGTTGTCTCTAACACTTATATAATGATGA
Source organism: Monodelphis domestica (assembly GCF_027887165.1). Lineage (NCBI taxonomy): Eukaryota > Metazoa > Chordata > Mammalia > Didelphimorphia > Didelphidae > Monodelphis > Monodelphis domestica. The sequence continues at coordinate 81,599,645 of NC_077233.1, forward strand.
CACTATTAACTATGAAGCATAAAATATTTATTTAACAATAAAACTAGCTCAAATCAATGAACAAATTATTAACTATGTACTACTAGGCCCTAGGGATGTAAGTCCAAAGAATGAAAACAAAATACATGTTTAAATTTATAAATCACAGAAGGGAATAAATAATTTTATACAAAGTAGTCTAAGAACTAAGTTGTGGAAATCAGTAGGCAAAATGAGTTTCTTTTTAAACTATGAGAGAGATCTTGTGAATGAAGAACCCAAGAGAGTCTGCATTTGAGTAATGAGGGAAATAAATGCAGATCCCATTCTCCCACCAATGCACAGTTTCTACAGAAGAAGAGGGGGACTGCTATGCCTCTTTCCCTCCCTGTTTTTTCATGCTGAACCAGAGATGAGAAGGAAGCCACAAGTAACTTATGAGAAGTTTTCCCCTTTCTCAGACTATAGATGTCACTAGAGGGCAATAGCAGACCAAAAGCAGAGTTCTCTGATCTATGAGAAGTCCCCCAGCTTTCTTTTATCCAACCAGTAAAGACATGTTTCTTTCCAGGGAATAGGCTTCCAGATACAGCAGCTGAATCCTGTTTGTCATTTGCTAGCATCTTTTTGCTCAATTTGAAGCGCTTTCTTAACTACACCTGTCTTTTTCTTCACTCTTCTTCTGAGTTCTACTGTACTCTCAATGGCTATGATCAGAGCCTCTTGGTTCTTAGAAACAATTTTTTCCCCTTATTAATGAAAAACTCATGAAACTTACCTTTCTGTTAATGATGAAACCAATAGTTTTTATTTAATCATTCCATAGGCTCCACACACTTGTCTGATTTGCTTCTTTGTGAGTTTTTATATCTTAAACCCAAAGTAATTATACATGAATGAACTTTGGGACCATAAATTCCCTACAACTTTCATCATTATCCTATCCTCAATCAGGTCCACCTATTTCTTTTTTTAAATCTCCTAACTGGCTGGTTTTATTTTTTTTCTCACATTTTGCCCGAAAATGTTGCTTCATGCTTATATCTTATCATTTTTTTCATAAACAAAGGTCCATTTTCTGCCCTCGTTCCAAGCCAGATCAGTCAAATATGAGAGGGACATTATCCTTATAAATTATTATAATTCTTTTTTCTTTTAGCAAAAGTACATGTTCTGTGTGTCTCTGCAATCACACAACTAACAAAGCAAAGGGACAGTACTCTACATTGTTACTAGAATATTGTTCATCCTTTATAAAATCTTCTGTCAGTCTTTGATTCATCATCATTGTAGAGGTCTCTCCTGTGTTCATTGGGCAAAAAAAGTTTTCCTTTTTACTGAGAGATTAGGAATATGCAATGTCCCATCCCAACATAGACCCAGGTATGGATAATGAAATAACACTTCTGCTAGCCAAAAAGGGGGTGAGATAAAGTTTCTGGTTTTAAAAATGGTTAATGAACTAGTTTTAATTAGAATATATCAGGAAAGATTGGGTATTTGCTGTGGAAAGAACCTGTTGAGCCAGGCTTGGTGGAACAGCCCTATAATCCCAGTTACCTGGGAAGCTGAGGCTGGTAGATCTCTTGAGTTTGGGAGTATTGAGCTTCAATGAGCTAAGCTGATTGGTTGCCCTCACTAAATTTGGCATTCATATGATGAGATCATGGCTGTAGGTAGGGTGTTAAGGAGGGAAGAAAAGGCTTAGGTCAGAAACTAGATGGGTAAAAGCTCCCTTGCCCACTTGAGTTGGATAAAACTTGCAAGCAGCCCCTTGCCTTCTAGACCGGGTGAAATGCTAAGACCGTATATTAAAAGAGGAGAGAAGATAAAAGAAAAAGAAAGAAGGATCTGGAGTTCACATGGCCCAGTCATGAAAAGAATGATAGGATTGCATATGTAGGATGCATGTACAATTAAGGTGGCCCCTAAGTTCAAACAGAGAAAATGTCCTTTTGCTATGTGACAGGGGCAGGCATTATAGCCAAAAGAGCAATAAAGATGAAATGAGGACACCTAAGTTTGGATCCCAGTTTCCTCACTGCAATGGCTGCCCCAAAAAGTACAATTTTAGACTGATGAACAGAAGTAACATTTCCAGACCTTAAGGTCTTTTCCAACTTCTCACTATTTCTTGAATGTGATTTGAAATAATGCCAGTATTAGCACAATCCCTAGAGTGGCTTTAAATATGGTCACAGAGACTGACAGTGCATCTGTCCTCTGAGGATAAGCCTAGTTACCTGGGAAAAGGGTCAACACCAGATGAATTGGCAAATGGGATTTGTGTGTGTGAGTGTGTGTGTATCCCTAGTGATGATGTTGTGATGATCATCTACTAAAGTTTTGAGGGACTACAATGTTCACTAGTGGAGGAAGTGTTTGTGCCATTAAAGTCAGCTTCTTAGTATTACAAAATTTGCTTTTGTTTTTTTAATTGGACCTACCCATAACCATTAGAATCAGTGACACAATATAACATAAACTGTTAAAGCCTGAAGGAAATGATTAAGAAATCATTTACTAGGGATTTATAATCTTGGATGCACGACTTACCTTTTACATATTTAGTAACTGTATTTCAACACAATTGGTTTGTTTTGTAATCCCTTGTTATTTATTTTATGCATTTAAAACCATTATTCAGAGAAGAGATCATCAGACTTTTCTTGAGTATCAAAGGGGTTCATGACACAAGAACCCTTAATAGCTCACCTCCCTTGTTTTATAAATGAGAGAACAGTCTTGGAGTGGTGAGTGTCTATAGTATGGTTTTCTTATGTACACACACACACACACACAAATTTACACACATGCTAAACTTTCATTCAGCTTGTTTCTGATTGCTACGTTTGATCATACCTCTCTTGGATTTTTATCCAAGGTGCTTAGGCATCTTCACACCAATTGCCTACTGCATTTAGAGTGGTGTTTAAATGAGCAATTCCACCATTCCACCATTTAGTCCACCTCTGAAATTATTTGCAAAAACCTTGAGTTCTCAACTAATTCCTGGTAAACCAAGACTTTTATATCCCCACAGGTCCACTGATAATCTCTTAGAGCTATCCAATGGATCTTGGACATCAATGAATGGCAAAGTTCAAAGCATCACATGTTGCTTCTTTTGATGCATGTCCCACCCCATTCCCATTTACTAGTTGGCAACCATTTGTCTTAACAGTGATCTCTTGGCGCCACTTTTATTCACAGGAGCCACACTAAGCAAATGTCATGGGTCTGAGAAGCTGGTCTGCTGTTACTGGTGATTGGTGTCAGGACCAATAAGCCAGAGGCCACCCTCCTCCATCTATCCAACAATAGTAATAGGGTTCTCAGGGCGACCTGGATATAGGAGCGGCACAGCTATAATAAAGCAGTTTTGCTTTGCTCATGAATGCCAGCTCTTCAGGACCAGCTAGCTTGCTGCCTGCCTGGAGCAGCCCATCATTGTTCCAGCTCCAGTGAAAACAGGCTGGCTGGAATTAGGAATGCATGGGTCACTGCCAAAGAAAACATTTTTTCTGGCTGAAAAACCTGCCACCACTCAGCACCTGTCTAGGCATGAATTGAACATTGTAGCAGCTGATTTGCTGCAGTCTAACCAATCGATGTGTAAAATGTTTTGTTTTGTGTTCTCAATGCTTGAGCACCCTCTTGGGAAGGAGCCTGTGGAGTCCATGAGCTTAACCCCTTTGTTATCCAAGTGGCTGGAGCATCACTCTGTGTGTGTGTGTGTGTGTGTGTGTGTGTGTGTGTGTGTGTGTGTGTGCTCGATTAAGGTTGCTATTGCCAATTTTGCATTTTTTAAAAACTGAATAAAAGGAAAAACAAATCATCAGATAGATTTTGATTTATTAGTTACTTGAAGGTAGTATGATGAGCTCCTCCCCAAATAATTTATTATTATGTAGTAATAAAATAAATGATATAAAATATAAGAAATAAAAAAATCTGGGCATATCAAATTCAAGCTTCTTAAAGGGTTCAGGTGGAAGCAAAGTGATAAAAATGCCACTTAAATATTTTTGGCTCTCTTTCTAATTCCTGTTGCCCTTCCCCTCCAGTGTTGCACTGGATAGTTTTAAAACAGCTGGAATTTGATGAATTTGAGAGGCTTGCAAACTGTGCTTTCACCTGTTTAGCTCTATAGAACATCCCTTGATAAAGCTCATTTGATCTGTAGATGTTGGCTTGCCTCTTCCCAATGTAGCCTGTGAGAAAAAATGTTATCAGGAACCAATGTTGGCAGTTGGCAAGTGAGGTTGGATGAAATTGGACAGTAATGTTAATTTTGCATTTAAGGGTCCTGCTCCATTTGTGTGTATCCAGACTGTAGCTTGATGGATTCTCTCTTCTAGTTACTTCCATTTTTATGTGAATCAACTGTTTATGGGGCCTTTTTAGCCCAAGATTACTGAGTAAAATAATGCCTTTGGATGCCAAACCAATACAAAAATATGAGGAATTTTATCTTCATTTCTAAAAAATCAATTAATTCTCCACTTCCTGCTCTGTTTTGTCTGTCTCTGACCTTTTGGTGGGTTGAATTGGCAAAATGCTATACAGTGGGAAGATTTCCTCTTTTTACCATCCCCTCCCCATGCAGTATTTCAAGGATTTGTGATTTAATTTTGAGCCTGTCTTTTCACAGATTCAGATTATAACTGTTTTTTGCCTGGTAAAGCAATTTCATCAACAGTTCTGGGGGTTGGGGAAGAAGTTCATCACTTGGTTATTAATCCACCAGTGATATGTCTCCTCTAATCAAGCCAGACTTGACAGACTTGTTGACAGACTTGCCTTCTACCACTGGCCTATATTTAAAGTCTCTTCTGTTTGATAGGTTGCATCATGGGTTATGCCTTTGAGAATGAAGGATAATTTTAACCCTTCTAGTACATCTTGGAATCAATATTAAGTATTGGCTCTAAGACAGAAGAGAGGTAAGGTGAGAGAGGTTAAGTCAATTGTCCAGGGTCACATACCTAGAAAGTGTCCAAGATCGAATTTGAATCCAGGAGCTCCCATCTCTAGGACTGTCTTTAAATCTACTGAGCCACCTAGCTGCCCTTGCAGGATCTTTTGTGCCATGATAAAATATTGTCGAAGGATTTTAGGGGAAGCTCTTATGACATTAAAAGGGGCATATTTTAATTGGACTGGTAATTACCATCTTTCCTAAATATCTTCTTAACAGTTAACAGTGCCATAGACCTCAAGGCAACACATAAATGTCTTTCTGCCTTTTGGCATTCATATGGTGGAATAATATTCACTTTTCCTTAATTACTTAGAGTTTCTGAATAGAAAGGAATAGCCCATATTTTCTCCACTATTTTCAGCAGTCAGGGTCTAGAAAAATCATGTATATTTATGAACTGGGTAAGGAAATGGACACTGGGAACTCATTGATTTTTCTGTCTGGCTACATGTGTGTTGGCAAGTGACCTAGTCTAGAATGTAAAACCCAGAATTGTCATATTTATTAACAGACAAGAAAAGGTCACATCTCTGATTTTGGATCACTCCTAGCAAAATTAAGGAATGGTAGAAACGAACTGTTGCCTTCAGCTGTTTCTTCTGTTTGCAGCTGTTGCTATTGTCCAATCTTACATTCAGTTCCCAAAGAGAATAAGGGTTTGATGCATCAGTAATCATCATTGATGGGTGGTAGGGTGGGGGAATTTTCTTGGATGAATATCTAAAGTTGGGATGTCCTGAGTTGTTTAAATATACTATAATTGGGAGAATCATGGTGGGGGGCAGGAAGGGGAGGAAAAAAAAACCCAACCACACTGAAAAACTCACAGGAACTTTGATTATATTTCTAGGGTACATCCTGTTTCTATTTCTGTCATCTTGGTAGAACCTTGGAGTACTTCTCAAGACTCTTGTAAGCATAATGAAAATAAATGAAAATTAACAAAGGGATTGCAAAAGTTTTGGGGGGATTCAAAGGAAGGGCTTTTGATTTTATTCAATTTGCTTATACTAAATGTACAATAAACTTATGGTTACTTTTTCTCTTTCTCTATCTCTAGCTCTCTTTGTCTCTGTTTGTTTCTGTCTCTATCTCTATCTCTATCTCTGTCTCTGTCTCTTTCTTTTTCTGAGGGAGCAAAGAGAGTCAAATGGAGCATGTCAGTGTGACAAGCTGCAAGTATTTAGAGACTGCTCCAGATGGGCAGGCAATTTGAGCTTGGTTCATGAAATCATTCATTTTGCAAAGAAAGAGATTCACAAACAGATGTCAGCCATGTGTTTCCTAAAGCAATGGCTTAAGAATGAAGGCTAAATTTTTCTTTAAATAGTATTAGCCTGAAGTATTTTGGGGGTAAAGGACCCCAGTGGATATAAAGGATTCTCTTAGCCATGATAAATGCTTGTTGAATAGAATTGATTTGGAGTGAATATTAGATACAACATTTACTGCAACCTTAATTATCTTTAGCCACATAGGCTGCCATTTTCTATACCAATGAGTTGGACTTTATTGGTGGAAATCATGGAACCATAGAATATCAGAACTCAAAATGGAAATTTTAATCCAGTTCAACTCTCTCAATTTATATTTGAGGAAACTGAGGTCCAGATAAAACTAAAAACTTAGCCAAACCATCATTTTAGCAATAGTAGAGAGATTCTAATTCTGATTTCCTGGGTAAAGAGTCTGGTGCCCAACCTTTCTAATCAAGTTAATGAAGAGTTTTATAAATAATTATTCAAGTTTAAATGTGAACTGTATGTTCTGCTCTCATTTCAATTGCCTTCTTAATTTTATATACATTTAAAATATTTTTCACTTAAAAACAGTAATAAAATATTACTGTCCATTGCCAGCTAGCAGAAGTTCACTGGTGACAAAAAATTTGTTATGAAGATGATTAGAGTAGCATTTCTATTATAAGGAAAATAAGTTGAAGAAAACAAAATTTAAAGATTAGTGTAGGGTTTCAGGAACAAAATAAAGTATGGTATAGGCTTTGAATTACGTGGTTTGTTTTGGTTTGTGTAACACTGGATTTGAGGATTTCATAAATGAAAGGGTGAACAATTTGGGCAGACATTTAGGATACTAAAATACATTTCTGGTTGAACATGGGCTGTGTTGCATGAACCTAACTTGGGAGGTCTGAGAAGGCTATTTTTATTCTCCAAGTACAGAGTCCGTTGTCTCTTGAGATGACTATGTGGTCTTGTTGAACTCTGAAGAAATGGGTCAGGAATCGTGTGCATTCAAACAAGCAGGTCAAACTTGGTAGAAATCAGTAGACTGTAGCAAAATCAATATTGGATTTTATTAAAGTTATTTTTGGCTCAAGTTTGGTTTTCAGAATGTATTTTAAATCTTCAGATCTAATATAGCTTTCCTGCTGTTCTTATAAATTACTCTATTATTAACCTAGCTGACTACCAAAGAGAAAGGGGTTACTTATTTTACTAAGGTGTGTCAAGTTTCAATGCATATGGCAACATTTGGGATCATGTTACTGAGATAAACTAAAAATATGAGAATTGTAGTCATCATTTTATCACACAAGAAATTTCTTAAAAATGAATTACTACTAATATTAAGTGACAGTAGCAATTTGGTAACAAAGCAACAGGAGTTTCTTGATAAATATTTTTTAGATTTTTATAGCAATTATGTGAGTTAATACAATGTTCCATGTGTTTTGGACTCAGTCATGTCTTGTGTTACACAAGTAAAAGAGTTCATTGTAGCCCTATATTGAGACATTTTCTATAAAGCTCTTAGAATATATATATAGGAGCCCAACAAAGTGAATTTAGATTAACATGAAGAAGATGCTTAACTCATACACCTTTTAGAGAGCAAGGACTTTGGGTTAAATGGATGACAGGGAATGAATGACAGTACTAATAATGAAGAATTTTAATTATTTTAGAATTGTTTCAACACAAACTTCTAAGGGTAGGAATGTTTTAATCATTGTATTTGTATCCCCAATGCCTAGCACAGTGAATGGATTTAGTAAGGGCTTAATAAATACTTATTGATGGAATGATCTTCAGATATAATAATAGCTAACATTTCTGTAGTGCTTCTATTTGCCAGACACTTAATACTAAGAGCTTTACAATTATCTCCTTTGATCCTCAAAAGAACCCTGCAAGGTATGTGCTACCATTCCCTTTTTTTATGGATGAGGAAACTGAGGCAAATAGGATCACACAGTTAGTAAGCATCTGAAGTTACATTTGAATCTAGGTCTTAACTTTGGGTCCCAAGGTCCATCCATTGTACCATCTACCAGGTATCCTGAATATATATATAGGAGATAAATTAGTCTTGTTTGGCATAGTGGTGGACCTTTGGATTTAGAGTCAAGAAGACTTGAGTTCAAATCCAGTCTGAGACACTTACTAGCTGTATGATCCTAGGCAAGTCTCTTTCAGCTTCAGTTTCCTCATATGTAAAATGAGTATAATCATAAAACTGCCCTCTACAGGATGTTGTGAGGATAAGATCATATATGAAAGTGGTTTTCAAACTTTAAAGAGCTATCTAAAGGTTATTTATTTGTAGTAAGAGTGAGGGACAAAGAACATAGAGGCTGAGATATATTGTCAAGAGACCTAGAGGAAGATACCTATGATGATGGGAAGAGCCAAGACAAGAGTCACACAGGATAAGGTATGGATTGGTTATAATTTGTGTTATTGGGAAGAGTACCCCATGGATGAGGTTCTTGATGTGCTGAAGAATTTAATTATGGATAGTTAAAAAGCAGCCAGTATTTACTCTAATTTGATCCTCACAAGAAACTTGTAAAGTAGATCGTGCTAACCTTATTTTATATTTATTTATATTTTATATAACAATGACGATTTGAGGACACTGAGACTCAGATTTGCTATGCAGTTTAAATAAAAGGCACGCAATCAATTTATGTCAGAGCCAGGTTTTGAACTTTTAAGATTCCTAGTCTAGTGCCCTTTTAAAACATCAAAAATAACAACAAAAACAACCTTACTTTCTGTCCTAGAAGTACCTCTAAGACAGAACCACAAGGGCTAAGTAGATAAAGTTAAGTGATTAACCCAAGATCACACAGCTGGGAAGTGTCTGAGCTTAGATTTTAACCTAAGTTCTTCTGCTTTACCTATTATGCCTGACTTCCAGTGCCCTTTCCCAGATAAGAGGTAGTTGAAATCTATTTCCTTTTAAAAATGAATCTCTTTTAATATGTCATCTATAGTCAGGGCATGTGTGAGTTACTGGGCTTCTATACAGTTATATCCTGTACAAAACTGTCATGATATTTTCAACTTTCTCAGTAGGAATATAATTAAAATCACAGGAATCAGTTGAATGACATCTAGATAGCCTTTGGTTTCACACAGAATTAGGGAGAATATTTTCTTTCTCCTTTTTCTAATTGCTAATTTAATTTAAACCGATGACTACAATTTACCCTTTTTCTCTACCCTAAAAGTAAAATTCTAGATGGAAAAATTCACAAACTGTGGCAAAGGTATAACAACAGTTTCTAGGGATGCATAGAACTTTCAATGGAGCCAGAGTCAGAGCCAGCATGCGCCAAAATCAGCAAGTGAGTGAGGGGCACCTCTAGAATGAGCAAGGAGCACCTCTAGGTCCTTGGGAGCTGACTAAGACCACCAAATACCTACCCCTGAGAGCAGCTACACTGGAAACCTCAGCGGGCTGGGGAGTGCAGACTGTGGGCACTCATTGGGAAGTGGCCCAGAGAAGGGCAGTAAATAGCAGAGGCTGAGGAGATTTGAGATCTTGCCTCATGCAAAATCATTGCTCCTCAACTCCATACACAGAGAGCCTGCCCATCTCACTCTGATTTCTGACTAAAAAGGGAAGGACAAACCTCCACAGTATTGGCACATTGTGCACAGGAGCAACAAACACCCTCCAAGAAAAAAAAAGGCATTGATCCTCGAAAAATTTTTATGGAAGAAAAACTCAGGCTACAGAGGAAATAAAGGAGGAAATTCAAAAAAGCCAAAACCTTCCAAAAAAGTGGAAATTATCCACAAGCTCTGGGAGAATTCAAATTTGAGCTTATCAAAAAGATGGAAGACTTCTGGCAAGAAAAGTGGGAAATAGTTCAAAGAGAAAATCAAAACATTATAGCAGGAAATATAAAGATTAAAGCAGAAAATTAAAAGATTATAACAGAAAATCAGGCCTTAAGGACCAGAATTGGGCAACTGGAAACAAATGATCTTGCAAAACAGCAAGAATTAATAAAGCAAAGCCAAAAGACTGAAAAAATAGAAGAAAACATAAAATATCTCACTGAGAAGATGACAGATCAGGAAAACAGAGTAAGGAGAGACAATCTGAGAATGATTGGTCTACCTGAAAAGTCAGAAATAAACAGAAATATTGACATCATACTACAAGAAATCAACCAAAAAAATTGCCCTGATGTTCTTGACCAAGGGGGAAAAATAGACATTGAAAGAGTTCATAGAACACCCTCTACACTAAATCCCCAAAAGACAACTCCCAGGAATTTAATTACCAAATTCCAGAGCTTTCAAGCTAAGGAGAAGATTCTACAGGAAGCCAAAAAGAGATAATTCAGTTACCAAGGAGCACCAATCAGGATCACACAAGACCTGGCAGCTTCTACACTAAAGGATTGCAAAGCCTGGAACATGATATACAGAAAGGCAAGAGAATTACAGAAAGGCAAGAGAATTGGGTCTTCAACCAAGAATCACCTATCCATCAAAACTGACTATATACTTCTAGGAGAAAGTATGGGCATTCAACAAAATAGATTTCTAAGTATTTGTAAAGAAAAGACCAGAACTAAGTGGAAAGTTTGATATCCAAACACAGATCAAGAGAAACATGAAAAGGTAAATAAGAAAGAAAGGGAAAAGGGGAAAATGTTCTTTTTTTAAAAAATTCTCTTCTTTAAGCGCTACAATTAGATCAAATTATATATATTACTATATAGGCAAAATGTTATTTATATCTCTCAAAAATTGTATTCATTATTTAGTAGTTAGAAGAATCACTCACAGGAAGAGATTGGGGCATTAAGGGATATAAGATGATATACAAAAAATTAAAAGGGTGGGGGGGGAATCGAACATTGCACCAAGAGATACTTGAAGAAATAAAATAAATAGGATTATCTTTATCACACAAAGATACACATGGGAAGGGGAGGGGGAGAATACTCTTATAAGAAGGCGAGGAAGAGAGTGCTAATAGGTAATACTTAAGCCTTACTCTTAGTGAAATCAATTCTGAGAGGGAAGAGCATCTAGATCCATTGGGGTCATGAATTCTATCTTATCCTACAGGGAAAATGAGAAGGGAAAACTAAGGGGGTAGGGGAAAGGGAGTACAAAAAGGGAGGGAAAGAGAGGGGGCGGGAACTTAACAGACACCCCAAAACAAGAAGGGAACAAAAAGGGAGGGGGAAAAAAGGGAAGCATGTTAAGGGAGGGGATTAGGGGGATTGATTAAAAGTAAACCACTGGTTTAAAAGGATATAGCAAAAGAAGAAAGCACAGAACTAGAGGAGGATATCAAAATGCTAGGGAATTCACAAGTGACAATCAAAACTCTGAATGTGAATGGGATGAACTCACCCATTAAAAATAAATGAATAGGAGAGTGGATTATAATCCAAAATCCTACCATATGTTGTCTACAAGAAACATACCTGAGGCAGGTAGATACTCATAAAGTTAGAATTAAAGGTTAGAGGAAGACCCATTGGGCCTCAACTAATAGAAAGAAGGCAGGAGTTGCAATCATGGTATCTGACAAAGCCAAAGTAACAATAGATGTGAATAAAAGGGATAGGGAAGGTAAAGACATCTTGATAAAAGAGAGTATAGACAATGAGGAAATATCAGTAATCAAATTGTATGCACCAAATGGGATAGCATCCAAATTTCTAAAGTAGAAACTAGTGGAATTGAAGGAGAAAATAAGATAGTAAAACAATACTAGTGGGAGACCTGAACTTACCACAATCAATTTTAGATGAATCAAATAAAAAAATAAATTTTAAAGAGGTAAAAGATGTGAATGAAATTTTAGAAAAAATAGAGTTAATAGATATATGGAGAAAAATAAATAAGGACAAAAAGGAATACACCTTCTTTTCAGCACCACAAGGCACATTCACAAAAATAGATCATACACTAGGTCACAGAAACATGGCACTCAAATGCAGAAAAGCAGAAATAATAAATTCAACCTTTCAGATAATAATACAACAAAACTAATGATCAGTAAGGGTACATGAAGAGCCAAATAAAAAATTAATTAGAAATTAAATAATATGATTCTCCAAATTCAGTTAGTTAGAGAACAAATCATAGAAACCATTAATAATTTTGTTGAAGAAAATAACAATGATGATACATCCTTGCAACATCTATGGAATGCAGCAAAAGCAGTACACAGAGGAAAATTTATATCCTTGAGTTCATATATTAACAAATAAGGGAGGGCAGAAGTCAATGAATTGGACATGCAAATCAAAAAACTTGAAAGTGAACAAATCAAAAATCCCGAGAAGAAAACTAAATTAGAGATCCTAAAAATTAAGGGAGAAATAAATAAAATTGAAAATGACACAACTATTGAACTAATAAATAAAACTAGAAGTTGGTATTTTGAAAAAAACAACAAAATAGCCAAGTACTTGTCAATCTAATAAAAAAAAAGGAAAGAAGAAAACCAATTAACAGTATCAAATATGAAAATGGGGACCTTAACTCCAATGAAGATGAAATTAAGGCAATCATTAAAAACTATTTTGTCCAAGTATATGGCAATAAATATGCCATTCTAGGTGATATGGACAAATATTTACAAAAATACAAATTGCCGAGATTAACAGAAGAAATAGAATTCTTAAATAATTCCATATCAGAAAAAAGAAATTGAACAGGTCATCAAAGAACTCCCTAAGAAAAAATCCCCAAGGCCTGATGGATTCACCAGTGAATTCTATCAAACATTCAAAGAACAGCTAATTCTGATCCTATACAAACTAATTGACATAATAAGCAAAGAAGAAGTTCTACCAAATTTCTTTTATGACACAAACATGTTACTGATTCCAAAACAAGGCAGGTCAAAAATGGAGAAAAAAAAAACAACTATGGACCAATCTCCTTAATGAACATAGATGCAAAAATCTTAAATAGGATATTAGCAAAAAGACTCCAGCAAGTCATCACGAGTGTTACTCACTATGATCAGGTGGGATTTATACCAGGAATGCAAGAATGGTTCAATATTAGGAAAACCATCCACATAATTGACCATATAAACAAGCAAACCAACAAGAATCACATGATTATCTCAATAGATGGTGAAGAAACCTCTGAAAAAATACAGCACTAATTCCTATTAAAAACACTAGAAAGTATAGGAATTGAAGGTTCTTTCCTAAAAACTAATAAACAGTATCTATCTAAAACCATTAGCCAACATCATCTACAATGGGGATAAACTAGATGCATTCCTAATAAGATCAGGAGTGAGAAACAAGGATGCCTGTTATCACCTCTATTATTTAACATTTTACTAGAAACACTAGCAGTAGCAAATAGAGAAGAAAAAGAAATTGAAGGTATTAAAATTGGCAATGAGGAGACCACGCTATCACTCTTTGTGGATGATATGATGATCTACTTAAAGAATCGTAGAGAATCAACTAAGAAGCTAGTGGAAATATTCAATAATTTTAGCAAAGTTGCAGGATACAAAATAAACCCACATAAGCCATCAGATTTTCTATGTATCTCCAACACATTTCAGCAGCATGAATTAGAAAGAGAAATTCGATTTAAAATCACCCTAGACCAGTGGTTCTCAACCTTTCTAATGCTGTGACCCCACAATACAGTTCCTCATGTTGTGGTGACCCCAAACCAAAAAATTATTTTGGTGGCTACTTCAAAACTGTAATTTTGCTACAGTTATGATTCAGAATGTAAATACCTGATATGCATTATGTATTCTCATTGCTACATATCAAATACAATTTAAACATAGTGATTAATCACAAAAACAATATTTAATTATATGTTGAGAAATATTAATCCAGCAGAAGGCAGCCTGAGTGCTGGGGCGGGAGGTAAGTCCTGCCTGGGGAGGGGGTCCACAAACGCTGCCTTCTTCTTCCTGTCATCTCCCTTCAACTCGAGCTGAGGCTTCACTTTACTGGGGTTACTTGGCTCCATTATCCGCTCCAGGACTTGTTCTTAACCCCCCCTGAGCCAGCGCCTGGGTGCTCTCTCTGGGTCTCTGTTTGAGTCTGGTCTGCAGGCAACAGGGTAAATCCATCACCCCTCAAAGGAGGAGGGCTGCTGATAGGTAACTAATATTAGTATAATGTGCGGGCAGCAGGGTCCCCATTCTTTCCAAGATCTTGCTGTAAAGTAGCGCAATTTCTCAGTGGCTAAAGCCATTGGAAATATGTATTTTCCCATGGCTTTAGGCGACCCCTGTGTTTTGGTCATTCGAACCCCGCCTGGGTCATGACCCACAAGTTGAGAACCGCTGCCCTAGACAATAGAAAATATTTAGGAATCTATCTGCTGAGACAAATATAGGAAGTATATGAACACAACTACAAAACACTCTCCACACAACTAAAACTAGATCTGAGGAATTAGAAAAACATTAACCACTCATGGGTAGGATGAGCTAACATAATAAAAATGATCATCCTACCCAAACTCATTTATTTCTTTAGTGCCATACCCACTGAACTTCCAAAACACTTTTTTTACTGAATTAGAAAAAACCATAACAAAGTTCATTTGGAAGAACAAAAGATCAAGAATATCCAGGGAAATAATGAGAAAAAATGAAAAGAGAGGTGGCCTTGCAGTACCAGATCTCAAAGTATACTATAAAGCAGTGGTCATCAAAACAATTTGGTACTGGCTAAGAGAAAGAAAGGAGTATCAGTGGAATAGACTTGGGGTGAGTGAACTCAGCAAAACAGTCTATGAGAAGCCCAAAGAGCCCAACTTTTGGGACAAAAATCAACTATTTGATAAAAACTGCTGAGAAAATTGGAATACAGTATGGGAGAGATTAGATTTGAATCAACACCTCACACCCTATACCAAGATAAACTCAGAATGTGTTAATGATTTGAACATAAAGAAGTAAACTAAGTAAATTAGGTGATCACAGAATAGTATACATGTCAGACCTTTGGGAAGAGAAAGATTTCAAAACCAAGCAAGACTTAGAAAGAGTCACAAAATGTAAAATAAATAATTTTGACTATATCAAATTAAAAAGTTTTTGTATAAACAAAACCAATGTAACCAAAACTAGAAGGGAAGTAACAAATTTGGAAACAATCTTCACAACAAAAACCTCTGGGAAAGGTCTAATTACTCAAATTTACAAAGAGCTAAAACAATTGTACAAAAAATCAAGCCATTCTCTAATTGATAAATGGGCAAGGGACATAAATAGGCAATTTTCAACCAAAGATACCAAAACTATTAATAAGCACATGAAAAAGTGCTCTAAATCTCTTATAATCAGAGAGATGCAAATCAAAACAACTCTGAGGTGCCACTTCACACCTAGCAGATTGGCTAACATGACAGCAAAGGAAAGTAATGAATGCTGGAGGGGATGTGGCAAAGTAAGGACATTAATTCATTGCTGGTGGAATTGAGAATTGATCCAATCATTCTGGAGGGCAATTTGGAACTATGTCCAAAGGGCACTAAAAGACTGTCTGCCCTTTGATTCAGCAATAGTACTGCTGGGTTTGTACCCTAAAGAGATAATAAGGAAAAATACACATACAAGAATATTCATAGCTGTGCTTTGTGGTGGCAAAAAATTGGAAAATACTAGGATGCCCTTCAATTGGGGAATGGCTGAACGAATTGTGGTACATGTTGGTGATGGAATACTATTATGCCCAAAGGAATAATAAATTGGAGAAATTCCATGGAAACTGGAACAACCTCCAGGAAGTGATGCAGAGTGAAAGGAGCAGACCCAGGAGAATATTGTACACAGAGACTGAGACACTGTGGTACAATTGAATGTAATGGATTTCTCCATTAGTGGCAATGCAGTGATCCTGAAAACTTGGAGGGATCTATGAGAAAGAACACTATCCACATTCAGAGGAAAAACAATGAAAATAGAAACACCAAAGAAAAACAATTGCTTGATTACATGGGTCTAGTGGATATGATCGGGGATGTAGACTCTAAATGAACATCCTAATGCAAACACCTACAGCATGGAAATGGGTTCTGATCAAGGACACATGTACCCAGTGGCATTGTGCGTCGGCTATGGGAGGTGTGGGGGAAAGGGAGGGAGGAATAGAATATGATTTTTATAACCAAGAAATAATGTTTGAAATTGACCAAATAAAAAAAAATTATAAATAATTATATGGAAGATAGCATTATGAAATAGAAAATTTTCTGAGATATAGCTAAGCAGTCTTCAGAGGAAAATTAGAGTTCAAAATTCATATATAAAACAGAGAAAACAGGAATGTCCAATAAAAATTTATCTGCCAAAAAATTAACAAAAAATAAACAACACTATACAAGTAGGAGGCGGAGTCAAGATGGTGGCCCAGAAGGAGCAGAAGTCCAGACCTCTGAATACCCTTCCTAAGTGATCGCAAACTGAATGCTCCCAGGGGAATGGAAATCAAACTTAACAAGAAGACAGAGCCAAGGAACCCAACTGCTGGACTTTATTCAAAAGGTATGCCCCCCGAAAAGCCTGAATCCGAGAACACTTAGCTTTAAGGGGAAGACAGAAGGAAGGTCCAGGACCCTCCCACACCCTCCCA
Source organism: Monodelphis domestica (assembly GCF_027887165.1). Lineage (NCBI taxonomy): Eukaryota > Metazoa > Chordata > Mammalia > Didelphimorphia > Didelphidae > Monodelphis > Monodelphis domestica. Next base: position 81,616,471 of record NC_077233.1, read on the forward strand.
CACAGAGCTCTGAGATTCCAGTGGCAGTGGGAACTTTTGGGTGGGCAAAGGTGCTGGTCTGAAGGGCATACCTTGTGAGCAGGGCTGGCCAAGTTCAGAGCATCCAACACAGATGGTGGGGAAGTAGCTAGAGAGGGAGCACAGACCTCACAGCCTGGCCAGAGCTGTGGAGATCCTCCATATTCGCTCCAGCCTTCCAGGAAGTTTTGGACTCAGAGCACACCCAGCCCAACTAAGGTGAACTTAATCCCATCAAAAGTCTCCAGAACTCAGGGAAGCCCAGGCTCCACACCCATCCTCATTGACTGCTGGACTTTAATCCAATCAAAAGCCTCCATAGGACAGAGAAGCTCAAACCCCAACAACCCCCCACCAGAGACTATACCAAGAGATCTGTTAAACCTCCAAGAGGAAAGGCTGACAGAAGCCCCCCAAACCAATAAAAATGAGAGGAGCAAGAGCACAGACAAATACAGGGAGTAAAGAATGGGAGAATTTGAGCAAACAACAGAAAAAGAAGAAAGAAATCTCAATAGATAGCTTCCTCACAGCAAACAGAACAGAGGGGGAGAGATCAGCAAACTATAAATCAGAAATCCAGCAAATTGGATACAGGCTGTGAAAGAACTCAAAACACAATTAAGAGAGGCTGAAGACAATTGGGAGAAGAACTTAAAAATTAAGATAAGTCATCTGGAAACAGAGGCACTTGAACTAAAAAGAGAAAATAGTGTCTTGAAAGCCAAGATCAACCAGCTGGAAAATGAGGCAAGGGAGATGAAAGACGAGGCAAAGGAGATGAAAGATGACCTACAAAGAAAATCAGACCAAATGGAAAAGGATGGCCAAAAAAGCCAGGGATGAAATCCAGTTTTTAAGAACTAGAATTCAACAACTGGAATTAAGTGACCTCACAAGGCAGCAGGACACTATGAAACAAAACAAAAATAATGAAAAATTTGAGGAAAATATGAAGCATCTCATTCACGAAATAGATGATTTAGAAAATTGTTTGAGAAGAGACAACTTAAGAATCATTGGTCTACCAGAAGACCATGACAAAAGAAAAAGCCTGGACATAATACTACAGGAAATTATTCCGGAAAACTGTCCCGATATCCTAGAACAAGTGGAGATCGAAAGATTCCACATATCACCTCCTGTATTTAATCCCCAACTGAAAACCCCCAGCAATGTTATAGCCAAATTAAAAAACTATCAGACCAAAGAAAAGATATTACAAGCTGCCAAGAAGAAGCCATTCAGATACCATGGAAACACAGTGAGGATAACACAGGATCTGGCTGCATCCACACTGAAGGACCAAAAGCATGGAATATGATATTCCAGAAAGCAAGGGAACTAGGTCTACAACCAAGAATCAAATACACATCAAAACTGACTATATTCTTATAGGGGAAAGTATGGTCATTCAACACAATAGAAGAATTCCAAGCATTCGTAAAGAAAAGACCAGACCTGAACAGAAAATTTGATGTCCAAGCACAGAACTCAAGAGAATCATCAAAAGGTAATTAAAAAAGAGGGGAAAAAGAAAAACAAAGCAAAACAACAATAACAAAAAATTTTAAGAGACTCAATAAGTTAAAATGATATGTATTCCCTATAAGAAAAGAGGTCATTGGTAACTCTTAAAACTGTTGCTATCACCTGGGCAGCTAGAAGAATTACACTTAGAGGGAACAGTGACAAACTGTATAGGGTGAAAGGACAAGACATAAATAGGTATATAGATATATGCATGCATAAATATATAAATATATATATATTCAACCAGAGCTAAAAAAAGGAGAGGTTAATACTAAAAGAAATGGAAAAAGAAACAAATGGGGGTAAATTTATATGTCACAAAGAAGCTCATGGCGGTAGGGGGTGAACATTGATACACTGGAAGAGTAAAGAGATTGGAGATAGGAAATACTCAACTCTTAAGTGATTTGAAACTGACCCAAAGAGGGAAGAACAATCCAATCCATTGGGGAAGAGAATAGCTTCATGCCCTATAGGGGAGTAGAAGGGTAAAAAACAAACTGGTGGAGAGGGAAGCAGTACAAGGGAGGGAGAGGGTGGGGGGGCAATTGTAAAAAGACTACAGGGGAAAATAAGGGGGGGAATAAGAAAGGTGGGGGTAGAAAGTGAAGTAAAATAATGGTGGGAACTAGGGGGGTTGATTATAAAAAACATTGGTGTAGAAGGAAATAGTGAAAGAAGAAAAGGCAGGACCAGGAGTAGAAATCAAAAAGCTGGGAAATGCATAACTAGTAACCATAACTCTGAATGTGAATGGAATGAACTCACCCATAAAATGCAAGCAAATAGCAGAGAGGATTAGAATCCAAAAACCCTACCATATGCTGTCTACAAGAAACACACATGAGGAAGGTAGATATGCATAGGGTGAATGTAAGAGGATGGAGCCAAATATATTGGGCATCAACTGATAAAAAGAAGGCAGGAGTAGCAATCATGATATTGGACAAAGCCAAAGTAAAAATAAATCTAGTTAAAAGAGATAGGGAAGGTAACTACATCCTGATAAAAGGCAGTATAGACAATGAGGAAATATCTGTACTGAATTTGTATGCACCAAATGGCATAGCATCCAAATTTCTAAAGGAGAGACTAGAGGAGCTCAATGATGAAATATATAGAAAAACTATACTAGTGGGAGATCTGAACCTTCCTGTATCCAAACTAGATAAATCAAATAAAAAATAAATAAGAAAGAGGTGAGAGAAGCAAATGAAATCCTAGAAAAATTAGAGTTTTCAGAAGAACATGGAACATTCACAAAAATTGTCCATGAATTAGGGCACAAAAACATTGTAAATAAGTGCAAAAGGGCAGAAATAATAATGAACCAATGCAACCTTCTCAGACCACAATGCAATGAAAATAATAATTAGTGAGGGTACATGGGGATATAAATCAAAATTAATTAGAAATTAAACAATATGATTCTCCAAAACTGGCTAGTTAAAGAACAAATCGTAGAAACAATTAATAATTGCACTAAAGAAGATGACAATGGTGAGACATCCTTTCAAAACCTATGGGATGCAGCCAAAGCAGTACTCAGGGGCAAATTTATATCCTTGAGTTCATATATAAACAAATTAAGAAGGGCAGAGGTCAATGAATTGGGCATGGAAATTAAAAAACTAGAAAGTGAACAAATTAAAAATCCTTAGATGAAGACTAAATTAGAGATCCTAAAAATCAAAGGAGAAATCAATACAATTGAAAGTCAAAGAACTATTGATTTGATAAGTAAGACTAAAAGCTGGTACTTTGAAAAAACAAATAAAATAGACAGTGTACTAGTCAGTCTAATTAAAAAAAGGAAAGAAAAAACCAAATTGACAGTATCCAAATGAAAAGGGAGACCTCACCTCTAATGAAGAGGAAATTAAGGCAATCATTAAAAACTATGCCCAATTCTATGGCAACAAATTTGGCAATCTAGGTGATATGGATGAATACTTACAAAATATAAGTTGCCTAGACTAATAGAAGAAGAAATAAATTACCTAAACAACCCCATATCAGAAAAAGCAATTGAACAAGCTATCAAAGAACTCCCTAAGGAAAAATCCCCAAGTCCAGATGGATTCACAAATGAATTCTATCAAACATTCAAAGAACAACTAATACCAATATTATACAAACTATTTGAGAGAATAAGCCAAGATGGGGTTCTACCAAATTCTTTTTATGACACAAACATAGTACTGACCCCAAAGCTAGGCAGGTTAAAAACAGAGAAAGAAAACTATAGGCCAATCTCCCTAATGAATATAGATGTAACAATCTTAAATAGGATGGTATCAAAAAGACTTCAGCAAGTCATCACAAGGGTTATTCACTATGATCAGGTAGGATTCATACCAGGAATGCAAGGATGGTTCAATATTAGGAAAACCAGCCACATAATTGACCATATTAACAAGCAAACCAACAAAAATTACATGATTATCTCAATAGATGCAGAAAAAGCCTTTGATAAAATACAACACCCATTCCTATTGAAAACACTAGAAAGTATAGGAATACAAGGGACTTTCCTAAAAATAATAAATAGTATATATCTTAAACTATCAGCAAACATCATCTGCAATGGGGATAACCTCGAAGCCTTCCCAATAAGATCAGTTGTGAAACAAAGATACCAATTATCATCTTTATTATTCAATATTGTACTAGAAACACTAGCACTAGTAATTAGTGAAGAAAAAGAAATTGAAGGTATTAAAATTGGCAATGTGGAGACCAAACTGTCACTCTTTGCAGATGATATGATGATTTACTTAAAGAATCCTAGAGAATCAATCAAAAAGCTAGTTGAAATAATCAACAACTTTAGCAAAGTTGCAGGATACAAAATAAACCCACATAAGTCATCAGCATTTCTACATATCTCCAACCCAATTCAGTAGTAAGAATTAGAAAGAGAAATTCCATTTAAAGTCACCTGAGACAATATAAAATACTTAGGAATCAATCTGCCGAGACAAACACAAGAACTATATGAACACAACTACAAAACACTTACCACACAGTTAAAACTAGATCTAAACAATTAGAAAAACATTGATTGCTCATGGGTGGGAAGAGCTAACTTAATAAAAATGACCATCCAACCCAAACTCATCTATCTACTTAGTGCCATAACCATTGAACTTTCAAAAAAAAACCTTTTTTACTAAATTAGAGAAAACCTTAACAAAGTTCATTTGGAAGAAAAAAAGGTCAAGAATATCCAGGGAAATGATGAAAAAAAAATACAAAAAAAAATACTTGCATTCCCAGATCTCAAACTATATTACAAATCAGTGGTCATCAAAACAATTTGGTATTGGCTAAGAGACCGAAAGGAGGATCAGTGGAACAGACTTGGGGTAAATGACCACCACAAGACAGTTTATGACAAACCCAAATACCCTACCTTTTGGGACAAAAATCCACTATTTGTTAAAAATGGCTGGGAGAAATGGAAGACAGTGTGGGAGAGATTAGGGTTGGATCAACACCTCAACCTTACATCAAGATAAACTCAGAATGGGTGAATGACTTGAATATAAAGAAGGAAACTATAAGTAAATTAGGTGAACACAGAATAGTATACATGTCAGAACTTTGGGAAGGGGAAAGATTTCAAAACCAAGCAAGACTTAGAAAGAGTCACAAAACATAAAATAAATAATAAATTTGACTACATCAAATTAAAAAGATTTTGTGCAAACAAAAGCAATGTAACTAAAATTAGAAGGGAAGCAACAGATTGGGAAACAATCTTCATAAAAACCTCTGACAAAGGTTTAATTACTCAAATTTACAAAGAGCTAAATCAATTGTATAAAAAATCAAGCCATTCTCCAATTGACAAATGGGCAAGGGACATGAATAGGCAGTTTTCAGTTATAGAAATCAAAACTATTAATAAGCACATGAAAAAGTGTTCTAAATATCTTATAATCAGAGAGATGCAAATCAAAACAACTCTGTGGTATCACCTCACACCTAGAAGATTGGATAACATGACAGCAAAGGAAAGTAATGAATGCTGTAGGGGATGTGGCAAAAAAGTGGGGACACTAATTCATTGCTGGTGGAGTTGTGAATTGATCCAACCATTCTGGAGGGCAATTTGGAACTACGCATAAAGGGCCATAAAAGACGTCTGCCCTTTGATCCAGCCATACCACTGCTGGGTTTGTACCTCAAAGAGATAATAAGTAAAAAAGATTTGTACAGGAATATTCATAGCTGCGCTCTTTGTGGTGACAAAACATTGGAATATTAGGGGCTGCGCTTCAATTGGGGAATGGCTGAACAAATTGTGGTATATGTTGGTGATGGAATACTATTGTGCTAAAAGGAATAATAAAGTGAGGAATTCCATGGAGACTGGAACAACCTCCAGGAAGTGATGCAGTGCAAGAGGAGCAAAACCAGGAGAACATCGTACACAGAGAATGAGACACTGTGGTACAATCGAACATAATGGACTTCTCCATTAATGGCAATGAAATGTCCCTGAACAATCTGTAGGGATCTATGAGAAAGAACACTATCCTTAAGCAGAGGACAAACTGTGGGAGTAAAAACACCAAGGAAAGGCAACTGCTTAACTATAGGGGTGGAGGGGATATGATTGAGGAGAGATGCTATATGAGCACCCTAATGCAAATACCAACAACAAGGAAATGGGTTCGGAGCAAGGACACATTTGATACCCAGTGGAATCGTGTGTCAGCTATGGGAGGGGTGCCGGGTGTGGGTGGAGGAAAAGAATATGATCTCTGTTTCCAATGAATAAGGTATGAAAATGACCAAATAATATATTTTAAAACTAAAAAAGAAGCAACAAAGGAGAAAATCTTGGCAATCAGAAAAAGATATTGATAAATTGAAAACCTAAATGACCTTTAGAATTGATAAAACTGAATGCTAGTTCTCCAAATGCTAACAAAATTAATAGATCTTTAAAGCAACCAGATAAAAAATAAGGATAAAAATTAAATGAAGAAAAATGAACAAGGAGAATTATAATAGAGACAAAATAAAAAGAAATATTGAACATACAATACAGTTGTATATCAACAAAACTTAAAAATATAAGAATATAGAAGATTATTTACAAAAATATACTCTCAGTCTGTTATATTATTTCTCTTCTTTAGGATGACTCAATCCCATGGATGCTGTGTGTTTCTCTGTTTCTTTTTTTCTTTGTCTCTCTCTGTATTTGCCTCTTTCTTTCCCTCCCTCCCATTTTCCATTTTTCTATATCTAATCTTATTTTACCCTTGAAGGCTATACATTCTTTCTTTTGTTCACTTCCAACTCTTCTCAAAATCCCTATGTTTTTTGTGAATCACTTTGGATTTTACTGCTATGCTACTTTGATCCTTTAGTAATTCATACGGTTCTGTGATTCATCAGATATTGGTTTAATTTCCTTTATCTTGAAATATTTGTCTAGAGAATTTATATTCTCTTCATCATTTTAAATTGATTTTCCTTTTTCAGTTTTATTATCCTTTTTTATTTATTTGTCTGCTTGCTTCTTGCTTTTAAACTGAATTTTCTCCCTTTTGAGAAGTTTGGTGTTTTAATCTATTCCACTTATATTTCCTTATATCTTACTCTATGTCTTCTTTTTTTGGTAGGGTTACACTTAGGTTTGGATCTAAGTTAGAGATTTTTTTTCTTACTACCTCAGTGCCTTCCTGAGTACCCTGTAGGGTCCTGGAACTGATTCCACGAGATATTAGTTTCTTTTCTTTCAAGTCCAAAGCAAATACTCAAGCTGGTCCCCTGTCCAAGTTCCCTCTATTCTGTAGTTCTCTGCCTGAATTGAATCATGTCTGCTGTTCTTAATGGGACTGGGGGCAGATAGGTTTCCACACAGAATTTCTGTTCAGTTTCCAGATAAGAGTATTCTAACCTGAGGACCTCCAGGAAAATATTTCCCTTTACTCCCATATCAACTTTTGCACTTCATGTCCTCCTTTAGCTGGGTAGAATTGTGGGTCTAGTTACTATTGCAAAGGATGATGGGGGAAGAGCAGAGGTGAGGTGTGCCTACCAGAACTGGAGCAGCAGGTAACTAAAATCTCTGAATGAGTCCCAAAGAACAAGACATGGATGGAATTTTGTTCTCTGTCTGGACAAGGAGGTTAGTGGGGAATGTGTGCTGAGTAAGTGGGTTAAGGATTAGCAATCCCACTGTAATTTTTAAGTCCATTACCTTTTTGGACTTCTTGCCTTTTTTTTTTTAGCCTGTGGTAATATAGCTCTAATGTCTACATAATTATTTTTTTTGGATTTATTTTGATTTCTAATAAGGACTAGAGAAAGTGTTCAGGGCTCTTTCTTATTAATCTACTAAAAAGATTGCCAAAATTTAAAGGGCAGCAAATAGAGAAAATAGTAATCTATTCCCAGAAAAGAAATTTGAAGTACTTGTAAAGGCAATATGAAAGGACAGTGGATGGAAGAGTCTAGGTGGATGAAGGATAAAGCAAAGATGAAGAACCATATAAAATAATATATTTTAACAAAATCCTGGTTAAAAAATACAGTTATCCCTCACCTATCCAGAGAATTATGGGAGTTACACTCCAGAGACCCCCTGAAATGCTTTCAGTTCCTAAACAATACTATGAAGTATCAATCATCAGCACCATTTTTAATTGATTAAAACGGATCAATGGAACATGAGAGATAAGGAAGAATGAAAAATAAATGAACTCAATAATCCAATATCTTCAATAAACTCATAAATATAAATTAACTTTATGAAAGAAGCAATGAATCATATTCTTGACATAATTCCAGATTCCTTTTCAGGACAGTTGGAATAATTAAAAGCTTCACCAACAATGCATGAGCATACCTGCCCATCTACAAACCCAGAATTCAGTTGTCAGACAGGTCTCTGCTTTAGAATTTTGCCCACAACTCTGAAGGGTACCAGATTAAAACATAATTTGAAAATACTTAACAGAATAAATAAATATACAACAGAACAGAGTGTTGATCCATGGTTTCCTAAGTCAATATGCTGTCTGTAGAGATCCTTGTGTCAGATTTAATGGCCTTCTTTCTTTTTGAATTTGACACCACTGCTTTAAGAAATGAATATGGTACATAGAATAAAGTATGGAAAAACTTATATGAACTATTACAAAGAGAAAAAAGGAGAACCAAGAAATAACATATGTAATTGGTATAAAAATATAAATAGAAGGAAAAACAACAAACCTCCTGGAAGATGGAAGCAAAGATTAACTAAGCACTTCTTATGTGCCAGGTTATAAATATTTCATTTGACCCTCATAGGTGTTGTTAATATTATCCTATATACTTAAGGAAACTGAGGCAAACAGAAGTTAATCAATTTGTCTGAGTCACATAGCTATTAAGTATCTGAGGTCCTATTTGAACTCAGGCCTCCATGAATTAAGGCTCATTGGAAAGTAGATGGCACAGTGGATAGAATGCTGGGATTAGAGTCTGAGATCACATCCAGCCTCGTACAGAACTGTATTACCTTTAACTAGCAACTTCTCCCTTTTTTGCCTCAGTTTCCTCATATGTAAAATAAAAATAATAGTAGCATCTATTTTGAAGAATTGTTACAAGGATCAACAGAGATAATAATTATAAAAATTGTAAACTTAGCACAGTGCCTGGCCCATAGTAAGTGCCAAATAAATGTTAGTTACTACTCTTCTTCTTCTTAGTCACTATTCTACATAGATGCTAGAAATTAAGGACTAAAATTATAAAGAACAGGTTTGGTCAGAAAGAAGATATCTGATAAGACACTTTCCCCCTCACACTTCACAGAGGTGAAAGGCCTTGGGTATATAACACTGCATATCTTATCAGTGCCAATCTATGTGGTCAATATCCTGCATTTTTTTTTCTTCTTTTAAAAGAATCTTTGTTAAGGAGATTTCTGTGTGGGTGGAATGATTAAGGGATTCAGTGAGATAAGTAAGCAATGGTAAAATCAAAAGACATGGAATGTATTTTATTAAAGTCAAAGCAAATCGCCTATACTGGAGGTAATCCTGCTATCTTTACAAGCAAGGACATACTTTAAAAAATAAAGAGTCATATTTAAGTGAAGGCCTAGTTTTCTTCATTAAACACATTGCTCTTCTTAGTTTAAATATTCATTTCCTGAATAACTGTGACATTGCATAAATTAATTAAGCAGTGCTTTTCTTCTCTGTCACATCTGCTGCTGCCTTTATGCAATTCATCATCTAACAGCTCACTGAATGGAAAGCAGCACACCATTCCCCCTCAATTACAACATACATAACTACTTGCATAGCAAAAAGGAGAATCTGACTCATGAGTTAATGATCTAATTTCTCACTCCTTAAATAGTTCTTCACATTAATCTGTCTGTGTTTGTATGTTTTATCAGGTGAAATGCTAAATTTGGTGTTCATTGAACTGACTGGCTATCCAGCTTAAAATGGAACCATTCATGTAGATATCAAATTTTGGGAAGGATATTGACAAGCTAGGGAATATGCAGGGCAGAGTTACCTGGGATATGAGGAGGATATGATATTTGAAGACTGATTGAAAAAATCAGGGATGTTTTGCTTGGAGAACATGGATATGATTGTTCAATTGTTTCTCAATTGTGTCTGACTCTTCATGACCCCATTTGGGCTTCTCTTGGACATAGATTGGTTTGATATTTCCTTTCCTACCTTATTTTATAGATGAAGAAACTGAGGCAAATAAGGTTAAATGACTTACCCACGGTCATATAGCTAGTAAGTATCCAAGGCTAGATTTGAACTTGGGAATATGAATCTTCTTGGTTCTATGCCCTAACCGCTTTGCCATCTAGCTGTTTCAACTAAGGAGTTTAGTGAAGTAACTAAAAGTATGGTGGTCTCTTTAAAACTCAAGAGGATGGTTGAAAGGCCAAACCATGAAAACTGAAGCATAGATTCAGGATGGACTTAGTAAATGATTATTGATTCATCTTGATTTCTATGCCATTCCCTCTCATACAGAGAATGCTATACCTAGATATTTCTTGAACTCTTGATAGAAATGGATTTCTTTGGGCTCCCACATTTCTGATACATAACTTCTTAGGTAAGTAGCTGAGAATATTTTAAAATTTCTGAGGGCTAAAAATATAATATTTAGTAAAAATGATAGGATCATCTCATTCCATACTTAAATATCTTCTTGTAGTTCACCTGTTGCTGCTTTGCAAACTTGCTGTATACTTACACAGTTCTGTTTGGGGGCTCTAAAGCTTTAGAACATAGATTTATGTATTTGTAATGGTCTTTGAATTTGGTTTATTCATATTTATATATTTGTATTGTGTGTATATAAAATAAAATAAAACAATGTATGCATATATTATATGTGTATATATTTGCATAGGTATGTGTATAAATGTATATTGAGGAGACAGAGAGAGAGAAACAGAGAGGGAGGGCATCAGCATTCAACATAAAACAAGGAAAGTGTAGAGTAAAGTTCCAGATGAATATGTGATGGTATAGTCAACTGGCTTCTATAATATTATTTATATATTTTAAATTATACTTGCTTCTCAAGGGGTGAAGAAAATTTAGCCTAAGTATGCTGAGCTCCTAAGAATGTATTCTTGTTGGTATTTAAAATAAAGATAAAATTATCTATCCTTATATAATTGTTGCTTGATTTTTTTGTGATAAATTTAGGCTTTAGAATAAAGAACTATCCTAGAAATAGATCAAAACTTTAATGTTAAAAAAAAAAAACCTTAAGCAAAGATATAGAGGCCTTTTGTGTGTGTGAGATGGTAAAGGAAATGCCAAATTTCCACAATTTACATCTTGATTTAGCTGCTAAATTCCATTCCTCTGCCAAGACTGGGCTATACTATAACAAAACACTTACTTCAACATCTACAACTTCTTAAAGCCCTGTTCAACAGATGTAATTCCTGGCATAGCTAAACTCTTTGCCAGAACTTTTTGTGACATTCCAGCAAGTCCAAGCCGAAATATATTTCCTTCAGTCTAAGGGTTTCAGGGAAGGAGAGACAGACAGACGGACAGAGAGAGAGAGAGAGAGAGAGAGAGAGAGAGAGAGAGAGAGAGAGAGAGAGAGAGAGAGAGAGAGAGAGAGGAGGGAGAGAGAGAGAGAGAGAGAGAGAGAGAGAGAGAGAGAGAGAGAGAGAGAGAGAGAGAGAGAGAGAGAGAGAGAGAGAGAGAGAGAGAGAATGTATAAAGCCTGGAATATAATGGGCTTCTCATTGCTCTATAATCATTCATTAGCAAGCTGAGAGTGAGTGGAAATAGGCAGAGAGCATCAATGAAGTGAGTCAGTTTTCCGCTCCTGATTCACACTCCCCAAACTCTTGCATATTTCATAATTTCACCTCCCTCCCTTTCTATAGGTACTAGCTGAATTATTGCTGTTACCCTTCCATTCTCCTATGCTATTCATGTACATGATTTTCTTCTTTCTAAAAAGTTGACCAAAATTGGCAGTCTTTGAGTCTATGCTTGCTCCTTATTTCACCATTCATTTTTTGTGCTCACTTTAATACTTGCTGCGATAGACATAGGTATTTAGATATGTTGAAACTATCCAAACTACCCCAAATTATGTATAACCACCTTAATATTCATGGGTCTAGATCCTATTTACTGTAAATGACCAATTCTATGAAGAAGTCATATTATTCAAATTCCTAATATTCTGATTTATCATATATGTAAAAATGATAATTTGGTCCACCTCAATGGAAATATGTGTGAATTTGTATAATGTGACTCTTCCACAAGATCTGTTGTTCACAGTAACTGGGACATAGATATATACAGACATGAATAGGAATTTATGAATAATGAAATAACTTGGAGAATTTTATTTTCTGGGTGTGAAAGTTTAGAAATATTTCTTGGATGAAGGTATGGTCATGGCTTATTTGTCTGGCTCTTCAACATTACTTGTAGAGCCTGGCACAGAAAAGGCATTTTATAAATGTGGGTTAGCATGAAGTCTAGAAGCTAAATAATATTGTGATTTGGAACTCTGATGATATTTGGCAACAAATTCCCACAGGATTCTACCCTGAGATTTTAGAATTCTGGGCTCACAGCAAAGAAACTTAGAGGTCATCTAGTCATGAGGTGTTGAATTTGTGACCTGTAACTTTAAGCTGCAGCAAAACAATTGAGTGTGGCCTGAACCAGATTAAAATAAAATTGGGAAATGTTTAATAAAATAAATTAAAATACAACACAACACACATGATGGCAATTTGGGTTTTTTTAAGTTGAATTTAAGTTGAAGGCCTTCAAAGATGTTTCTAAAAAAAAAGATGTTTCCATTTGAGTTTGACATTACCAATCTAGTACAAAATGAACCAAGATTAGAATCCCATTATCATCTACTTGACAAGTGAGCATCCAGTCTTTGCTTGAAGAATTCCAGTAGGGGTACCCATTCTCTCTTGAGGGAGCCACTTTCACTTTGGGATAAATCTAGTGGTAAGAAAATCTTTTCTTGCTCCAAATTTAAATTTGCCTTTGCAATTTGCACCAATTGCTTGTCACTCTGTTCTTCACTGCTAAGTAAATCAATTCAAATTCCCTTTGTGTTGACAGTCCTTCAAATGTTTTAAATCAACTATGTCTCTCTTAACACCCAATTCATCTTTTCTTTTCCACATTAAACTAATTCCATCAAGCATTCCTCATATGGTATCATCTAGAGGTCTCTCAGTATCATGGTGTTCTTTGGTGTTCTATCTCTAGATTATTTCCTTTCTAAAATATAGTGACCAGAACCCAAAACAATATTTCTGGCATAGTGTGAACATGGCAAGATTTGATCAGGCCAAGCAGGATCATTGCAGTCTAAGAGAAAATTTATTTTCTTAAGTGCTGTATTTCCCCATTGCCTCATATTAAGTTTGTAGTACTTGGAAATTTTTTTCAGGTGAACTTAGAAATATTTCCTTTCTTTTATTTGTGAAAATCATTTTCACACAAGTAAAGCTTTATGATCATCCCTATTAAATTTTATTATATTTTGATCAACATCTGTTTGGATCTTGATTTTCTCATCCAGTCCATTGAACTTGTATATCCTATTTTGCCATCATTTGCAAATTTAATAAGCATGTCATTATTCATGTGATTGATCAAAATATGAAAAAGTACAGGACTAGGCTTAGATCTCTGTGACACTTGCCTGTTAATTTCTTTAGCTAATTCTATTCTCATTTATCTCACCTCTCCCCATGTGTCCAGAAGAAGAACACAAGAGAATTTGACTATTTTGTGAAAATCTAGGATATACAACAAATCGCTCATGCTATGTTTTGTGAAAATTCATCCAGATATGTTTGCACATTATGAGATGTGTGTAGTGTTTATATGTATATAATGTGCAATATAGATGTATGTAAATATATATATGCATACACACATCTCCTTGGATTTTCACAAAGCACATAATAAGAGATTTTATTGTATATCCCTAGACTTTCATAAAAAATTTTATAAAATCTCTCAGGTTATACACAAGTTTCTCCAAAAATCTTAGTGCAGTTTTAAGCTTTAATAGCTTTCTGAGCAGCACACACATATCCACACATTTATATAGCACACATTTATAGCAAGTTTAAATTATATATCAACATATATAGAATTATTTGCACATGTGGGTAAAAAAAATATATATATATACACACATATATATATATATTTCACTTGCTACACTAGTCTAATTACACTGCCATGAAAAATCATATTTGGTTAGTCCGACATAACATGGTCTTGATAGTGTTCCAACTACTTTTTTGTGATCACTGGTGAATTTTCTAAATGATCACTAATCATCCTTTCAGAAATATATTCTAGAATTTTTTTAGGAAACAAAGTCAAACTGACTTTGGAATAGTGCATAGCTTGGTAGGCCTGGAGGTAGGAAGACTAAAATTCAGATTTGGTCTCAGATACTTACCAGCCATATGACCCTGGGCAATTCATTTAACCCCAACTCATCTCAATTTCTTCATCTGTAAAATGTGGGAAAATAACAGTACTTATCTTCCAGGTGGTTGTGGACTGTAACTTGGAACGTAGTATGCACTACATAAATGTTAGCCAATTTATTATTGTTGTTCTATGCCCTTAATCATGTTTTTCTCTTACTGTGGAGAATTGACATAACTATACTGAGAACTTATGCAGAGCTTAGAATGTAGCAAATTCTGGGAGAGACAGAAATTTCCAGAAATAAATGAATGAAAACTGATTTCTGTTCAGGACCAATACTTCCTAGGTTACAAATAAATGTCATTTACATCAAAAGTGTGGAACTGAAGGAATAAAAGCGTATCCTCTCACAACCACTTATAGTAAATACTTACTTGGCACTTTTGTCTGGGGAAATTGGTGATGTAATTAATTGAGTGTTTGTTCAACACTTACTAGGTGCCCAGCAGTTTAAACAGTTCCTTCCGAGTCAGTGGATACTCTTTTTTTGCCACTAGTCCCTTGATCCTGTTCAGGAAAAAATTATCTATCCATCCATCCATCCATCCATCCATCCATCCATCCATCCTTCTATCTATCTATCTATATCTATCTATCTATCTATCTATCTATCTATCTATCTATCTATCTATCTATCTATCCATCCATCCATCCATCCATCCATCCATCCATCCATCCATCCATCCATCTATCTATCTATCTATCTATCTATCTATCTATCTATCTATCTATCTATCTATATCTTTATTCTCATAAAAACCATGGGGCATTATACTAGAAGGAGTTGAGATCTATGAAAATACTAAGGGCAAAAAGGTGGCTTTAAGGCATATTCAGGACAAGAAATGCAATAAAGAATGGATAAACAAGCAATATGAATTGATTGCATGACACAACAACTAAACACCTGATTGTTTTGTAAGACTTTCCATAGAAATTATGTAAAAAATGAGGAATCTGTCTCACTATGAAGTTTTTAAACATCGCAAAAATTGTTTAATTCTTTACACTAAATTTTTGAGGAGAGACATTGTCACACTAAAAAATCTCCAGAGAAAAGTGAACATATTAGTAAGAAATACAACCCCAAGTCATATTAGGTTTATTTTCATGTTTAAAAATTTTTTATATTATATGTAGATATAATTTTATTAATCATTTTCTGACAGTTTGCAATTCATATTCTCTCCCTCATCATACCTTGTCCCTTCCTTAAACAGTAGACAATGTGATATAAATTGCACATGAACCATAATGCAATACATAATTCTATCTTTTTCACATTGTGAAAGAAGATATATATATATATATATATATATATATAAAATTTATATTAGAGAAAAATTCATGGAGGTAATAAAATGAAGAATGGTATGCTTCAATCTGCATTCAGATTCCAGCAGTTCCTTCTGTGGCTGTGGATAGTCTTTTTTTTATCACCAGTTCCTTGGAATTGTTCAGGATGCTTGTATTGCTGACGATTGTTGTCATTAACAGTCGATCATTGTAATTATTGTTCTTACTTTATATATAATTTTATTTTGTTTCTGATAAATCAGTTATATTGAGAATGAATGAGGTATGAACCATTCTTAAATACTTCAAGGATTGGTAAATAGAAGAGGCATTATACAATATTTATATATCTAATAGGACAAAAAAAAGCCATTGCTTTTAAGGTGGAAGATTTTTGCTCAACAGAAGGAAGTTCTTCCCATCTAGACCTGTCCAAAGATGGAATAAGTTGTATCATAACTTCCCATTCCTAGAGATATTCGAGCAAAGTTTGGGATGATCCTTATGTGGGATGCTCTGAAAGGGATTCTTACACTGGGAAATAGATTTAATTGAAAGATCTCTAGAATCTTTTCTTACTCAGAGATTTTTTTTGATCAGTTTTCAAAGGATAATTAAATGCTTGATGTAAAAACCACACTGGACAGAATTTAATTTCTTTGATTATGTAATTTGTACTTCTTGATTTTTGGTACATTAGTGTAATTTTTATGAACAATAGTAATATTTGCTCAATTAGAAGGCTTGGTTAATAAAAAGTAATGGCTAATAGATAGCTAGATAATCCATTATTTAAAATATATGAAATGATTATAGGCATCCAATTCAAAGAGACACTTCCTTAATTAACTAGAGAAATGCTCTGGCTAAGAGTAGAGAGTATATAGTGCTATAAATATCAATGGACAAACCAGTTCATTTTTTCTTTTTCTTTTTTAAACCATTTCCTTCTCTCTTAGAATCAATACTGTGTATTAGTTCTAAGGCAGAAGACCAGTAATGACTAGGCAATGAGAGTTAAGTGACTTGCCCAGGGTCACACAGCTAGGAAGTGCCTGAGGTCAGGTTTGAACCCAGGACCTCCTGTCTCTAGGTCTAGCCCTCAAATCACTGAGTCACATAGCTGTCCCCTTTTTTTTCTTCTTTATTCTCTGGCTATTGTATCAGGAGTTCCTATAGCATAAATATTGGATATACTTTCACAATTATCGCAATTTTTTGGCCTCAAGATTCTGTTCCAAGTATAAGGACTCTAATAGAGTACTCGTTAAGTTAATTCATCTTTAAACATTCTGGATTCATCATCTCATTAATGTGAGCGTTCCCTTTAATGGTATTGATTGTAACCTATACATATCTATTCTCTTTGATTCTTGTTTGTGTCCTTTCACTAAGGATTGAGGCAATCCTTTAGGTACTGAGTGCTTTCACTGGATCATGTAATATAAGGTGGGTACCAGTGTATGACTAAGGCTGTTCATCATTCCTCACTCTTACTATATGATAGGTCATTTCAAATCATACCTCTATAAGATGAAATCTGTTGCTTCATATATTATGTATAAGTGTCTATTCTGTGCCAGGTACTGTGCTAGGCACTGAGGACACAAGAAGAAAGAAGGAAATAATCTCCATTTGCAAGGAACTAACATTCTAATGGGAGAGAAAACAATTAGATACATAAATATATAGTGTAAATATAAAGTGAAAAATACAATTATACATCCACCCATATATACATACATATGTACACATGCATGCATATAAGTACACATTCATATCTAAAGTAGTTAAATACCATGTAGTTTGCAGGGAAGGTACTAACAGAGGTGTTAAAAGTTACTATTCTGAAGGTTGCATCTTAAAAGAAGAAGTGAGCTCTATGAAGTAAACAGAAGTAAGAAGACATTGTTTGTCAGGTCTGGAGATATTAAGGGGTTGAAGAGACCTGTGCAAAGTGAGAATGGAGTTCTTTGTGTGAGCAAGAGATTGAAGGCCAGTTTGACTTGTAAAGATGAATTTAGAGTTGTGACTTTAAATCTAGATTTAAATGGTCACTAAATAAAATTCCCAAATCAGTCTGGAAATTTATGATAATTTAATTAATATAGAGGGAAGGAATTTAAGGAGAAGAAAGAGGGAGAGGAAAAAGAGTTAATTTAAACTGCTCCGGCTCAGGCTGAGCCAGGCAGGAGTTAAAGGCCTTGGCCAAAGGGGCCTCCCTGAGCCCAAGGGAAAAGGAAGTCAGTCTTATCACTCATCATGAGACCAACTCAGGGAAGCTATCTGAGTGAGTTCCTCCAGGCTGAGTTCCAGGATTGAACTGGTGCCAACTTTCCAGGGAAAGAGGTTTTGAGAGATGAAAAAAAATCCCCAAAATATAGACCTTTCACCCTTGTGTCTCCACCTCTAAATTTTCACATCTACCAATCACATCAAAGGGTTTCTCCAGGACTGCTCATACTTTTAGTTCTCACCTTCTTTGATTAGTTTATATCTTTTGAGCTACTTCACACTTCTTTGTTAAGTTCACCTTTTGTTAGTTACTTGGCCTTTTTGTGATTAATTTTACCTTTATAGTTACTTAACACCTTTTTGTATTAAGGTCTAAAAATAGACTTAGCTTAAAGTTCTAGCTTCACTATAATGTGGGAACTAAGTACCTTCATTGTTCAATTAGGAGATTAAAACTTTATCTTCCCATAAAGGATGTCTAAGTAGGGTGGAGTAATGTAAAGTACTACAAGACATTCCTGATTCTGTTAAAGAGAGTGTCTTCATTGTTACAATCAGGAGATAGCTAAATCAAATATTCTAAAGTATGATCTGAGTAGGATAGAGTAGTTTTAAAATTGATAGACTGGATCACTAAGTGTGACAGACAGAAATATTCATTGAGTTTGAAAACAAAGGTTGTGGCCAGTGTGAAAGGAATTTAAAGCAAAACAGAGAAGATTACATTTGATTCCAGAGCCATTGAGAAGGCAACAGAATTGGTTTGGTTTGGAAGACACATGGTCAGAGCTACACCTAAGGAAAATTACCTTGGCAGTTGTATGGAGAATGGATTGAAGTGGTAAAAATTTGAGCCAGAGGGACCAATCAAAAGACTCTTGCAATAATCAACTCAAGTGGTAATGGAGATTAAATTCAGCTGATGGCTGATGATGAAGATAACTGGCTTCAATGAAATCCACCTCTTCTCCTGACTGGTTACCCTGAAGTTCATCAATTCTGCATTACATTCATCTATCACAGCTATTCAAGTAATTTCTATTGCTTTGCCTTTGACTTATTCACTGGCATTACTAAAGTATTTTTCTGTGCCATTTCAACTAAGTTATATGGTATCATTCTGGCCCTCTGATTTGGTTGGGTAGTCCCACATCTATTGCTGATCCTTGTTTGTCATGAACACTGTTTGATGAATCATTCAAAAGGCTAATACTTTTTCTCTTGAGGTAGCTCATATCAAGATATCCTATAGTATCTAGCACTTTTGGTAGTTTTCCTGTTTTTCTTTTGAGTCTCTTTAGTGCAGTTGCTACACTCCTACTTTTGGACAGTGTTGAAGAAGGCAAATCAGGAATAAGATTTTTGGTTTGCCTCATTGTAGGAAAACCTTTTGACATGTGGATTGGGCAAGGTGGTCAGCAAAATCCATAGTGTTATGAAAATTCTTTGATTCTCTAATTGAAAAACCCCTTCCTTTAGGAACTTCATTCATTGTACTTGTACTTTAAGAAGCCATTGCTTCCAATTCTGACAGCAGGTAGGTAACTTGCCAGTAGTCTTGGTATCCTTCCAATACTTCTACAATGTGATTCAATCATATTGTTGGTTGGTGAGTCAGACCACACCTAGGTATGCATAAACTAATGATGAGGAAAGTTACTGACATAAAAATTCTATTTAAACTCAGTAATATCAGTTGAACCTGTATTCTAGATACATTTCCTGAGACCTATGTCTTGACATTTATAATGTTTCTTAGAAATCATATACAACTCGGGATTGCATATGGGAAAATTTACATGAACATTTTTGAGTATTTGGTATAGACCCATGTTGAGAGGTCAACAAGCATTTTAAAAATGTCTCATGTAAATGGATAGAGTACAGTTCTTTGATTAGGAGACCTGAGTTTTCCCCTTGGCTCTGACACTGTGTGAATTTATGCAAACCATTTATTTCAACCTTTGCTGTTTCCTCACAGTTCAAGATGGGGGAAGTAATAGTAAAATTTATACTATCTACTTAACAATATTTCAATGGAAAACATTTTTTCAATCTGAATGGATCACATAAATGAACTTTTATTACCTACCATATAGAAATTCATCTTTTTTGTAGAATAGTATACTAAACTTAATTTTTGCAAATGCTTGCAAGAAACTAAATTCTGTCAAATCAACTACTTTCATTAAGAGATCACATATTTTGATATATTGCTACATATTGGAAAATAAAAAATATACTTAAAATTGAAACATTATGTGATAAAAATATTTTCTTGATAGCCAGAAGGCATTTGATATTTGCATTGTTCTTCAGGATCATGGTTTTGAACATTCATTTTCTTCTTTTAAAAAAAAGCTGGTGTTTTGAATTTTTAATAAATTGACATTTATTATATAGTTACCCTAACTTTAATGACCTCTAATAATATATATTTAAGAAGAACACAAAGAAAAGTACTATATAATATCAGAAAACTCTTGATTGATTACTCTAAATTTATATAGCCCTGGCTTCAATCCTGGAACATTTTGTATGAGACCTTTGTCATTGGTGCAGAGAATGATGACTTGGTATTGTGTAACTGCATAAGAGCCAGAACTGGTATGGGACCATTGTAAGAAGCCTTTTTTTTTCTTTTCTACTCGAGATATATTAAGCTTGTTCAAGACCACCTTTGGGAAGAGATAGAGGAAAGGAGGAGAGAGGAAGATAAACTTTGGAAGGTTAGACTTTCATGGGAAAGCCAGCTTTTCAAGATGTCCAAAATTTCCAGCTTTCCTACTAACAAAATGTTAGGGATATTTGAGCCCCTTTGGTGAGCTGATTTTATTATCTGCTGGGATAAATAATTTTACTTATTCATTGTGATGATATTTTGTATAAGTAACATTTAATGAGGAGTGAAGACTGCAGGTATAATCTTGGGGCTACTCCTTTCCCTTTAGGAGATAGCAATCATAGTGAGATATAATTCTAGTTCAATATCCCCTATTAGGAACAATACATGCAGCCTTATTCCCCCCCATTCAAGATAGGAATAAAAGTCTCTCTTGAAGAGAGATGGGCAAGATTCTAGTTATAACTGTCAATGCTTCCTGAAAAAAATCTCATTTTGGCCATCCATATGGGCATACGTTTCCATGTAAAATACATAGACTTTACATTTACAAACAAGGAAACTGAGATTGAAATGTAAAATGGTTTGCTCATGGCCAAATTCTTCTGAATGTAATATATAGTATAGAACTAGGACTTTTGGCACCTTGTTCCAGGAGGACTCTTCTATACAATATGTCCTGTAAAATCCTTAATGATTAAAAAGCCACTCTGTAGTCTTCAACACTTTATATTTACTCAATTAGCATATTTACTCAACTTCCAAATAATATGATTCCTTAAGATTTTCAACAAAAAAAGGATGGCTCAAAAGAGGCTTTTTGTTTTAAGTTAGGTACCCAGAAAATTCTACTAATACAATTAGTCTATCCCAAGAACTTTTCTGTTAACTTGAATTTTGTACTAATGATTGAAATCAGACCAATTTTCTTTTTGGAATATCAGTGTGCTTTATAAGCAGTAAACTAATTCATTAAGTATTTGATTTTTCAAGTGAACAGTGTAAATATTTATTGGTTCCTCAAAAGGCAAAGTACTTCAGGGACTGCCAAGAAAGGGTAGGACATACTCTGAGTCTCTTTAGAAAACATGAGCTTGACGAGAGAGTATGATTTGCCACTAGGAGAGCATTATGGAAGAATACTTCTTCCATACATCTGAAACCTTAGTGGCTAATGCCTCCAAAGATAGAGACTGCAATTTCTTTTTAAACATCCTTTCCACTGTGATTCTTGTGTATGTTCTACCATAAATCATCCATAAATACCCAATGCCTTTGGGTACTTTTATGAATCTTTTAACTTTCTATGAATAGATTTGCATAGGGTTGATATTCTGTCTGACAGATGTTAAGTGACTTGGCTAGGGCCACACAGCTAGTCATAGCTTGAGAACAGATTTAGAAAGGGAGGTTTGTTGCAAAAGCATTTCAGTTGTGAAGAAAGTTGATTTCATTAATTTTGCCATTTGCCAATGGCACCTTTGGGTGCTGTTGTTTCTATTGTTTAGGTCTACTTGTTAGCACTTAGTACTTAAAGCTATAATTAGAGGGGTAGGGCCAGTTTTTGGACAGAGGAATTTTTTTCAAAGCAAAGCTTAAAGGGTGATGAAAGTTGATTCATCAAACCAAAATGTGCTGCATTTTTTCACCTACTTAGTTAATTGCCATATGGTAAGTAAAATTATTTCTAGAGGTTTAAATTTTTTTTTAATTTTACTAACACACTTCTGAATGTTGGCCTCAGCTTTATCTGTCCTTAAAAATGAATCCATAACTCAATTCTCTAGACATTGTCCACTCATTGTTTTTGACCTAATGTTCTTACTTTATGATTTTTTTGCCAGGCCTCAGAATTGACAATGAGATTGGTCAAAATTTTTTTCCAAACTGTTTGGCTTTAAAGTTTGTGTGTGAAAGTAAGCCAAGTGATTGAAAGTCTCCGTAGGTGAACCAAGGACATTCTTTAATCTGTCTAGAAGGAACATGATGTTTAAATCACTGGATTCTCAAAACAACCACAGTACCCAAAGGAAGATAATTTTGTTGTCTTGATTCAATACCAATGATGGATGAGTCATGTGATGATACATGCAGATGAGACTCATTGTTAGCAAAAGCAACTAATAAAGATGTGATTCATCTTCAAAGGAGGGATGACAATATTCACTGCCCTCTTGGGGATGATGTTTGAATTGATTGTGACTTGACAAAAATACCAAGGAATGACAGTACAAGACACCACACGAATGATAGAGATGGTGATAATGTTAACGGAATAAGGGACAACTTCAGTGACTGTATCTTTTTTTTCCCTCTCCTTTTTTAGTACACAAAATATATTTTGTTATTGTTTGCTTTCTAAAAATTTCAAGACATCATGCAGATGATAAGTAAAAATGGTGATAATATTACAGGCAGAAAGGACAACTTCAGTGACTACACTTTTATACTTTTTGATTATTTTTAACTTTCTAAAAATTAAAATGAGAAAAGACTATAATTACAGAAGATTTGAACTTGATAATTCAACACACAAATAATTTTGGCCAAATATTATTCTGACCCTCTTCTTTATCTTAAAGTTGATATTTAGGCAATTTCATTCACTCTCACTTCAATTACTACTAATATATAGAGAGATGGTTCCTAAAAATGACATTTGAAACTCAGACCCATTTTTCTGGATATCTGTATTATGTTTTCACCTAGATATGTCATAATTGTCTCAAGCTCAACATATCTAAAATTGAGCTTAAATTACTTATCTTGACTTTACTATTACTTTGGTACCATCATTCCCTTAGTCTTCCAGTTTCATAACCTTAGAACTATCATTGGACTCTTTCTTCTCACTTAATTCTAGAAAAAAATCTATAGCTTTGTATTATTGACATTCTGCCCTTGTTGGAGTTCTAGAATCCACTCCCCTCCATTTTCCAAAAATTTTCATGTTTTATTATCTTAATTCTTTAATATCCTTCTAATAAGCCCCCTCATTTCCTTGCTCTCTCTTTAAGAAAAGCCTATCATATATTTAGCTATTGATGTAATTTTCCTTATGCTTTCATCTCCTTGCATTACTCCTCTGTTCAAAAAATTTTCATTGGCTGCCTTTGCCTGCCATGAAAAATGTAAAATCCTTGGCTGGCAGTCAAAGTCCTCCCCAAACTATTTTTCTAGTCTTTTCTCATATCTCTCCCATCTTCAATCAGTCAGTCAATCATCATGTATTACGTGGTGATTATAGTGGTTTCAGACAGAAATTTTCAGTGCATGAAACATCAACCCTTGCAGATGAATCAACCAGACTCTCTCAAGTGCTGATTACTGTGTTGAATAGACAAAGTAAAATAACTTTTGACTGAGGAAAGAAACTTTAAAATATTCATATTAAAAAGAATTCAACATATATATATATATATGTATATACACATATACTATTAGGTCCTTTTGCTGTAGTCAGTTGTCTTCCATGATTTGACATTGATTTCATGGGATTTTGATACATTCTTTACTTCTTAATCATGAAATCACACGGCATATTAAATTTTGCTTTTCAAAGTAAACTTAAGAGGCTAGCCTACTATCTCTTTTATAGGTAATGAAACTCAGGTTGATAGAGGTCAAAATATACATACATACATACATATATATATATATATATATATATAGAGAGAGAGAGAGAGAGAGAGAGAGAGAGAGACAGACAGACAGACAGACAGACAGACAGAGAAAACACAGTAAAGATTTGAACTTAGATCTTATTTTTTACAAGTTTAGCTCTGCACTGATAATTCTTTATTTCCCCCAAACACAACAGTAAGAATAAATGTATTTCCTCAGTCTTTTAATTCATGGCTAGACAATGGAAATGATTGGAAAGAAGGAACAGATGAAATATGAAAGCAGATTTAAACATACCACTCTTCACTTTATTTCCTCCATGAATTTTTCTAAGTACAATGTCTCTTATTTCAAAACATGATGAAAAGGGAAATTATATTGTATCATAATATATGTGCAATATTACCTGCCTTCTTGGGGAAATGGGAGTGATGGGAGGAAAATAAAAAAAAAGAATGATAGATTTTTGAACATAGCTAATGTGAGAATTTGTTCCTCTTGGATATGCATATTTATTATAATTTATTACATATTTATAATGAATCACATGTATTATGTTTTTGTTATATTACATATTATATTGTTATATGTAAAATAAATATCTATGCTTCAAAAAAAGGAAAGAAGAAAAACTTGAAATCCTGAGAGAGATCTTTCGAAGCTTTCAACATTATAAGAATCATTCCCTCTGTCAGTCAGCAAGGATTTATTAAGTTCTAACTAAATAACTAAAATATTTTGCTAAGCACTGAAGATATAAAGAATGGTAAAATCCCAGTGTTTGCTTTCAAAGAGCTCACTTTCTGATGAGAAAATTAACAAGCAAATAAAAATACATATAAGATATATCTCAAAGGGCAGGCATGATTATAATTCATTTGATGAGAGAATATAGACACAAATATCCAAAGGAGAAATTTATGATTGGTATACAATGGAAAGAACCATAGATTCAAAGCAAAAGGAACTGGAATTTTTTTTTCAAATTCCTATTCTGACATGAACTACTTATATTACTTTGAGCAAATCACTTATCCTCAGTTTCCTTTTGCATAAAATGAAAGGCTTTGGTTAGATGATCTCTGAGAGTTCTTGCACTTCTAATTCTACTATCATAAACTCTTGAAAATATTAGTATAAATTTTTTAAAAAATATCCTCTGTGGAGTACATAAGGATATTAATAAATCTTAATTCATTAGTGTATTTTGTTATATTTTGGTTTACCTAGCTCTGAATAAGTAGTTTGAATGTATTTTTCATTCAATTTAACTAAGGAATTTTTTTCACTTATGGACAAAGTTGGTGCCAATGCAATAGGTATTATGTGGGCATTATTTGTGTCTATATCATGAAATGAATAGGTAAAGGGAGGCTGAAATTGGATGTCAGTATTGAGACCCTTCTTTCCTTAATTGCAGCTCTAATTACAGTCCCTTTGAAAACATTCAATCTTATAGTCAAGTAATAGCTCACATAGAATTAATCAATAAGTTGAACATCCAGTTCAGGCACTAACCAGATGAGCACCTGTATGATTCTCCTGGCATTCTTTCCGGCTCTCTATACTTTATCATTATACCTCAGCTGCCTTCTTACCTTGAAACATCTCTTCACCACTATGGCCTCATTGTCTAATTTGTGAGTTCATCTTGGGATATCCTTTTTGACAAAAGCCCTAGGAAAGAAATCCTTTATCCCTCTCAAAGCATCACTTTAACACTATGTTTCTTTATTTCACTCATGTATGGGTACATCTCCCTTCCTTCTGGCATTTCAACTCCCTTTTATGCATATCTTTCCCCATTAGAATGCAAGCACCTTGATGTTAGGGACAGTCTTTTTTCCCCTCATATTTACATCTCCTGTGCTTAGCATGGTAATTGCCATACAGGAATTGCTTAATGATGACTTCATGAAATAGACTGAACAAAAGTTTTAATCAACATTGAACATCCTTTGTGTTAAGGACTATTCTCAATGCTGTGTGGGGATACAGAAAGAATAGGAGAAAAGGGCCTTGACTTCAGAGTTTCCTCTCTAGTTGAGTAGAAAAGATTAAGGCTTGAAATAATTTGAAGTAACTGCCTATGCTAAAAGATGTATTAAGACAGAGGAGTTATAAAAGGAGTAGCTGGAGTAGTGAGTAATGTCCTTATTAAGCAGTACATGAATTGGACATTGGAGAAGGAGTGAGATTGGGATAGATAGGTGGGAAGGGATAAAACTGAGTGATTGTGTGGAATATTGTATCCCTGGAAATTTATCATACGTCTGTGAAAGAACAAACAGTGTTGAAAAAAAGCAACATTAATAGAACAAAGAAGAAATATGTATGATTTGTAGCTACCCCCAAAACTATCAAATAATGGGAAATTTACTTACCTAGAAATGCATATGCCCTACTTTAGGGCAACACTAATAAAACTATGATAATTAAAATGTAGAAATATCTCAATAATCAAAAAGTTTAGTGTTCATGGATGGGTAGGTTTAATTTATAAATGACTTTACTTAAATTATCCAATGTATATATTTAATATAATATCAATAAAGTGCCTCCTGAGTTCTTTATAGCATTAGATAAAATGATAATGAAGTTCACAAGGAAAGCAAAAGAACCAAATATATGAAGGAGTATAAAGAAAAAAAGACTAATAAAATAGCTTTGTACTCAAACTTTGAAACACATTAAAATATGACTATCAAAACTTTCTGATACCAGATGACACACAAAGTAGCTCAGTGAAAAAAGAATAGTTTTACTAAAGGTATACATGTTCTTTGGGTATAACTCTACTTATATTTTTGATCTGATCATTCTTGCTATCAGTATACATCAAGAAATTACTATGATGTGAAATCAAGTATTCATACTCCGGTTGAGTTTTTTTTTTTTACTTCACATTTTTTTCTTATTCCAAATCTGTTGTTCTGTTAAGTACTAGTAAATACTATTTAATAGATATTTATGAAATTTATGGAACAGATTAGTCTGATAAATCTATAGGATATAAATCCTGGAGGGTGTGCTATTTCTTAATAAATGTACTTGAGAAAATTGTTGAGCAGTTTAAGCAGGAAATAGATTTAGACATACATCTCATATGTCAGTGAATTAGACTGCATGATAGACAAATAAAGACAAGACAATAAAAAGCTAAGATAAAAATGAAATGCTCTTCTAGCAGTTATTCAGCATTATTTTAGGTAAGAATAAATATAAATATTCAACCATAGGGAAAGGTCAAATACATTATAGTAAATTATTATGATGGAATACTCTAGCTTAATGCCACTCTGGAAAGGTTTTAAATTTTTGTTGTTGCTGCTTTTAATAACATAGAATGTGTTCCAAATTATTACATTATCAGGTAAAATGATACAATGATTATAACTTTTATGGAATGCTGCCAGATTGCTCTCCAAATATATTCTCGAGATCACAATTCCAACTTCGGTGATTGAGACTAGCCATTTGCCTACGAAACCTTGTTAAATTGGTTTTCTTGTTTTTCTTTTAAACTTGACAGAGTGCAGTTTAAGGTCACTTGAATTCACATCTCTACTTTTTATTGAAGTTGAGTATGTTTTCAAGTTATTATTAAGAATTTGTGCTCCTAACTCCCTCCTTGCAGTGGAAAGGCATGGGTGGAGGGGAGATGCTGAGGTAGAATATCAGAGGTAGTCACTATGTCCCTTGTTTTTGTTTACTTTTCTTTCTTAAAATAAAGGGTCTAGGAGGCAGCTGGGTAGCTCACCGGATTGAGAGTCAGGCCTGGAGACGGGAGGTCCTAGGTTCAAATCTGGCCTCAGACACTTCCCAGCTATGTGACCCTAGGCAAGTCACTTGACCCCCATTGCCTAGTCCTTACCACTGTTCTGCCTTGGAGCCAATACACAGTATTGACTCCAAGATGGAAGGTAAGGGTTTTAAAAAAAAAATAAAGGGTATAACTCCTTATCTTCTTTGACTTGATAATTCTTGGTGTTTGTATACGTTAAGAAATTACTGTGATATGAAATCAAATGCTTTTTTCTTCTGGTTGAGTTTTTCTTTACTTCACAATATTTTTTAAAGTTTTTTTTTCTTATTCCCAAATCTCTTGTTCTATTGAGTAGAAGTAATCAAGAAAAAATTAAATGTGCTTAATTAAATTTTAAAAATCTCTGGCAAAAATAGAATTAAAATAGAAAACAGCAAATTGAAAAGTATTAATTTTAAAAGCATTTGATTAAAAAACAACACCTGAAGTTAGGAAATTCTAAAAACAAAAATATAATGTATTTTGATACTGTGTTTTAAGACTATTTTCAAAAGAGTACATTAACTATATTAGTAGAAAAGCTAAGACTAAATGGGCAAGTAGCCTGGAAGTATAATTTTTTAAAATAATTATATAATTTTGTGTCAAAATAATTCCTTTAGACAAATAATTATAATGCAAGTTTTGTTCTATTAGTTTTTAGCATTCGCTGTATAATACAGCTACAAAAAATAGAAGAAAAGTTTATGAATGGAGGGAAATGGTCACAATGAAGAAATAAAATTGAATAGGTAACATGTCACTAGACTATGAAAAATTCATTCCAAGCATAGGAATTCAGGTTTTATGCCCTAGGCATGGCATTATTGAATGTTGGAGTTAGTAAAGAGCATAAAGCCCATTGGTCATATTTTGTGTCACTCATTTTAAAGATGAATAAAAGTTAAATTCATGGGCAGTTGGGTTGTACAATAGATGGAGTGCTGGGCCTGGAGTCAGGAAGACATCTTCCTGAGTTCAAATCCACCCTCAGACCCTAGGTGAGGCACTTAACTCTGTTTGTCTCAATTTCCTTGTCTGTAAAATGAACTGGGGAAAGAAATGGCAAACCACTCCAGTGTCTCTGTCAAGAAAAGCTGAAACAGGGTCATGAGGAATCAGACATGACTGTCAGGACTAAGCAACAACAACAAAGTTAAGCCCACAGAGGTTGTGACTTGCCCACATTTGTGTATATTAGGATGTGAACCTAGGTCTCTTCACAGAGTGTTATTTCCCTTATGCCACATTGCCTCTGTTTTCAGAAATGGTTGTCAGGCTTTGAGTTGAAGAGTAATACTTTCTGAATGAATGCTTGAGGCATATTAGTTTGGCACTACTAAATGTTATGACCAGATGTAGGAAGAGCCTGGAGATAGGGATTTTAATCAATGGATTCTCTTATTATTCTCTTATTACCATTTATTCTCAATAAGGAAAACTTTAGTATGGTTAATTACTAAGAAACAGAGTAGACTCAGGGTAATTGCATGGTCATCCTCAAAAATTTAGAAGATTGTGACATGAAAAAGGAATTAGGTTTGGTCTGCTTGTACATGCACAATTTTCTCCCCTAATAGAATGTTTAGAAGGAAAGGTCCATTCATTCATTCCAGTGCCTAGGACAGTGCCTAGAGCGTGGCAGGGGTTACTAAGTATTTGATTGATTGCCTCCAGGGAGGAGAATGAGGAGCAATGGCAGAACATTTCAGAGATGGAAGTGTAATTTTTATACAAGGAAAGTTTTGCTAACCATTAATGTTATTCTTTAGCAGAATGGGTTGCCTTGGGAAGAGATGGATATCTTTTCTTTGGAGCTGTAAAAGCAAAGACCAATAGACTCTTGATATGTATTTTATGATGGAATATTTGTGGGTTTTGGTTTGGCATTGATAGCTAGTGAGGATGTCTTAATTTTGGAATTCTGTAATCATGTGGATGAATAAATAAGCTGGGGTGCAGGTAGAGAAGTGTTTGTGGGTGCTGAGGTATAGAAGTTCTGAGTAACAACTGTAACAACTAAAGAATCAATAATGACCCTTAGTACCTACTAAATACTAAGGCACTAATGAAAATAATAATAATATTAATAATTAATAATAATAATATCATATAGCCCTTCAAAGTTTGCAAAGCAGTTTACAAATATCTCATTTTATCTTCACAATAATCATGAAAGCTAGGTGCAATTCTTATCCCTAAAAAAGGGATGAAAAAAAAGAAGATTAGTAAGTTTAAGTGATTTGCCCAGGGTCACTCAATTATTAAATCTGAGGCAGGACGTTTCTCACTCCAGGCCAAGTACTCTATCAATTGTGCTTCTAGCTGCCACAGATAAATAGTATAATTTCATATAATATCATTAATAAACAGTACCGTCTAATATAATGAAGTACTGGTAGCTTATAGGAATTAATGAAACAATTAATGGAGAATTAGAGAATATCTGGTTTATGATTAATGCAAGTATTCTACTCATTTGTGTTAATGGAAAACAAATACTTTAAAAGCATGACTGTTCCAAATGACTTTTCTGATATTTATCTTAGGGGATTTTGATATGAAAGCAGAATTTTTCTTATGCTAAGACAATGTAATAGCAAATGTAGGGGGTTCTAAGCGTTCATCTAGTCTTGTTTTTTTTAAATTTTTTCTTGATATTTTCCATTTGTTATATTACCATAATAGCCCATGTATCCCTCCCAGAGTCTTCCCAGATAACACAGTATTTTTTGGAGGGAAAAAAAGTCCACACAAGCGACTGATACATTCAATAAATCTGACAATCCCTAAAGACCTGTTGGAGGTGTCTTCTGTAGCAAGGGAAGTTACAAAGTGCAAAGAAGCTGCAAAGAATTGATTGACAGCCGTCAAGCCTCAGAATTCTCCAAGAGCTGGCTGGGTCAGAGTTCTAAGCTGCTGAAGGGACAGGTTTCCAACTGTCTGTCTGGAGCAGAAGGTCAAGTCTGAAGGGTGTGGATCTGGACTCTTTCCTGGACAACCTCATCTTGTAAGCTGCTTGCATTAGAATAAGACCAAAAAGATTGAGCAGAAGATCCCCATACATTCCCAAAAGGATTGAGCAGAAGATCCCCATACATTCCCAAAAGGATTGAGCAGAAGATCCCCATACATTCTGGTGGACAGAGTGATTTTGGAGGAGCCTTTCTCTCTCTTTTCTGGAACATCTGAGGACTCAACAGCTGAATTCCTGTTACCTGACCCAACAAGAACTCTGTGTATGAGATTCTGGGTTCCCAGTTGGACTTATCTTTAAAAACCTTTAGTTGACTTAGTTAGACACGTCAAGCTTAGGAAATTAACTATAGTTGGTTAAATATCTTGGGGCAAATAGTCAGATGCAAACCTTTCCCCTTTTCCTTCCTCATCATCCCTTTCTTTGTTAATAAACTTATTTATTTAACTGTGTTTCTTCCCTTTGTATACACCATTCCCCCTTCCTAAATTCTCCATGACACTTCTCATATCTTGCTATTTAGGTCAGACTTTGTCTTTATAATGAGTGTAAGGGATGTTTTTTGTTGTTAATTACATTCTTAGTAACCATAAACAATAATAACAAATTTTAAGTAAACTTCCCTTTAACACATTCTCAAATGGTCAGATCTCTCAGCCCCAGGAAGAAGGATGAACAAAACTTCAATCAAAATTGTAGTGGCTGACTCTACCTTTGCCTACCTTGTGG
Source organism: Monodelphis domestica (assembly GCF_027887165.1). Lineage (NCBI taxonomy): Eukaryota > Metazoa > Chordata > Mammalia > Didelphimorphia > Didelphidae > Monodelphis > Monodelphis domestica. The sequence continues at coordinate 81,648,339 of NC_077233.1, forward strand.
CTCTGATGGATGCAAACATCATTGTCATCTGGAAGAAACCAGCCACTGTATTTGTTATGCCCATCATTCTCACAAACAGGTTTTCCCTAAGTGTACTCTTTTTCTAAGTTTTAGTTTTAACTAAACTCAAATTAAAACAAAGTGAACTGTATTTTTATGTTCTGTGAATCCAGAGAGAGTCAGAGTTTAGTAGGCTGAGCTCAGATCCCATATAACTGCCCTGTTCTTGCCGAGTGGCCAGGGATTAGACTGCTTTAAGAACTCTTGGATTGATGATAAGCAAGGTGGAACTATAGATCCTGCCTGGCATCCAGTGAACTGCTGTCTCCCAAATCTGTAGCACACCGTCTATGGCCATAGGACAGAGCCCTTTAGCAGTCCTCCTTCCAGCTGGACACATCCATTAATGACGATTCTTTCATTATAATGAAACTGTCTAATGAGTGCATCTCTCTCTGATAGTCTCAAGTCCATACTGGCCAAACTCTCACTGTAAGATTTCATGGCAAGCAGAATTTTGAAGATGGCTACAATGTGCTACTTGAGATACTGAAAGACTGACTCAAGAGGTAAGAAATACATTTTGAGGAAATTATAGTTGTCTCCTGAAGAGAAAAAGCAATGAAGTGGTTTCCCTCATCAAACTCTTCATAGCACCTCGATATCAAAGGGGGAGGAAGAATTTCTGTGCTCTTATATAATCCTACAGAAACTGCATGAAGAAGACATCAAGAACTACTTAATTCCTTCTTGTTTGTCCTAGATAGAAACCCAGAATCGCTCCTCCAACAAGAAGAACTCGCTGATCAGATATGTGATAGCATTATTGTGGTCTGTACAGGAATGATGATGCTGTGTTCCAGTGGGTAGAGGTCTTTATCGTCTCCAAACAGCACCTGGGGGTCTTTCAGTAAACTGTGATTTGATGACGTTTCCTAGTGTGTAGTCCTCACTGTTGATGGTGAACAAACAGGCATTGGTACCTTAGTGTCCTTGCAGATAGTAACATTCTTCTCTCTTTCAAAGAGGTGGAAGGACTCAAAGGCGGGAGGTGCTTTCAGGCTGTGCAGCCGCTTCCTTCACCACCGATAGCACCTGCACCCCCCAAGCCCTCAATTTCCGGTTCCGGGGCACGCCGGGATCTGCGAGACGCTATTCCTCTATTTGTAAAAGAAATCAGTTGACTTGGCATCTGCTCCCTTGAGGTATTTAGATAGTGCAGTGGATACAACACTGACCAAAAGTCAGAAAGATGACTTCAAATACAGTCTCAGATACTTAGCTTTGTGATGGTGAGCAAGTCAGTTAAACTCGGCATCTGTTTTCTCAAATGTAAAAATGGAATAGCACGAACTTCACAGGTTTGTGTAAGGATAAGATAAAATAATATATGTGAAACATGGAACAATAATGGATGCTATATAAATGCTTATTTTTGCCCCTTCTTCTTGCCATTTTTTTTTATACTTATTTTGAGGCTTTGGGATAGAAACTTATTATTTGTATTGTGATTAAATAGAGCTAAGGCTGAGTGACTTAACAATGATTATTTCTTTTATCACTTTCCCAATTTTAAAACAAAGGAACACAAATCCCATTGTTCAATTGGTTCTTAGACTGCTAGAGCCCTCAAGGTTGTGCTCTTCATTCATATTGTCATCATTATTTATGTTTACTTTTGCATTGCGAGGAGGTACCAGTAAAATTCAGACCTTTCCATGTTCCATTCCACATATTAAAAAAGGATCCTTTCAATCCTTTCCTTAGAAAAATAAACTTTTAGTTTCATTCTTTTCTAAAGCACCAGTGTGGTGAGGAAAAAAAGCTAGGAAAATTTGTTTCCAATTACCACTAGATGGCATCATCTGATCATCAGAAGAAAAAAAATGCTGCAGTAGTAGAATGGTTTTCCCCATCTCCTTCAAATATAAAATAGTAGTTCCTTTTGTTTGGAAAAGCAAGTGATGTTTGGATCCAGCAAGTGAACTGAAGAATGCTAGAAGGGAAGATGCACACTGGAGGGTACAGTTTAATATCAATACATTGACGCAAATGTTAAAATAAAGTTAAATTTAAGAGAACTCTGACTCTTCTTGATTCCTTACATCTAGTCTATCTTTCAAGTACCTAGTTATTTAAGATTTGTGTCCCCCAATAGAATGTGAGTTCCTTGAAGGCAAAGTCCATTTTTACATGCCTTTTAATTTTTAGAATTTATTTAGAACAATGTCAATAATATAGTAATTGTTTAATGGCTAACTGAAAACCTTATAAAGCTGCGGGGACAAAAGCATCTACTTCTATCTGCAGCTTTATGGTTCTATTTTCTCCAGATTTTGAATAAACTCTATATTGTCAAAAAATTTCTTAAGAGAAACAAGAAGAAATGATAATAGTGTTAACAAAAAAAGTTGGTCATTCAGATTATTAAATGCATAATGGATATCTTAAACTTATAGATTTAGAATAAAAAAGGACCTTAGAGATCTCCTCATCAAATCCTTTATTTTTGCAGGTATAGTAATTGAGACTCAGATAGGATTAAGTGATTTATCCAAACTCATGCATTGTTTAAGTGGTAGAGTTGGAATTTAAACTAAATGCCTCCAACTCAATCCAGAGTCCTCTGCATAAGGGGAAAGTTATAAAGAAAGATAGAAATATGGTAGTCAATATAAACAAGAATACTACAAAACTTAAATATTCTTTGGCTTTTTTCTTTTGCTTTTCTATGTGTTTTTTTCTTCTTTCAGATCCTTCCCTCTTTACCTAAGGCTTTTAAAGGTGAGTGATTTAATTCAATGAGTATTTATTCAGCACTTATCACATATTGAGGACACTGTACAAGGCATTGGGAATACAAAAACAGAAAAAAAAACCCAGTAAAACAAACAAAAAGACCAAACAAAAGACAAAAACAAAAATAAAACAAAAACACTACACTCAATGAACTTATATACTACAAGGGGATGCAATATATAGAATGTGTATTCAAAATCATACAAAGTGGTTGCAACAAGTAGGAAGCAGTACTAAGTGGCCTAGGAATGGTATCTTGTAGGCACTGGCACCTTAGCTAAGCCTTAAGTTTAATTCCCAGATAGCATTACCAGACACAAACATGATTTGTATTCACTCAAAGGTCTGCATATGAACAGTGTCCTGTTTACTAGTGACATGTTAGTTATTTTACCCACATTTTTAGACAGGTTCAAGGAAAGTATAAGTTAGCCATGGCTTCCAGAAGATGGGCAAACCCCTAATTCTGTGACTACAGTGGTTCTTTCTCTTGCCATTTTAACCTAATGGGTGTAGTTAGTATGTATGGCTTTATCTAATAAGAATAACTTGCACCTCCACTACTGGGAAATCCTACCTCCTCTGTTGGATTCTTTCAGTTTCTATTTTTACCTCTTGTTCAAGAACATCAGGGCAATTATCCTTTATGATTTCTCGCAATATGGTTTCCAGGCTCTTTTTATTATACCTTTTAGGCAGTCCACTGATTCTTAAGATATCCCTTTTGGATCTATTTTCCAGGGCAGTTATTTTTCTAATGTGATATTTAGTGTTTTCTTTGAATTTTTCATCCTTTTGAATTTATTTTATTATTTCCTGTATCTTGTGAAAACAGTGTTTTCCATTTATTCAATTCTAATTTTTAGGGAGTCATTTTCTTTTTTGAATCCTTATGTTTACTTTTTATAGAGTAATTTTCCTATTTGAGATTTTATACTTCCTTTTTTGTGAGTTGTTTTCTGTAATGAGTTTTTGCTTTAAGCTGTTGACTTTTCCTATCCTTTTCTTTTCTATTTTTCTTTTGTCTTCTGTTATTTGTTTTTTTTTTCTTCCATCCTCTTTTGGAGTTCTTTCAGCAGTTTATTTTGGGCCTGATTTCCTTTCACATTTATCTTTGAGGGTTCACAAATTTCTGTTTTGGTATTGCTGTGCTCTTCAGAGCTTGAATTTTAGTCTTTTGCTGAAGTAGCATTTCTCGAATCAGGCCTTTTCTTTATCAGTAATTGGGGGAGAGGGACTTTTTAATGATCTTGTCTATATGTTGAGACTCAACTCCACTTCCAGATTAGAGGGAATACTATCCCTGGGTTACCTTAGATGCTACATGCAGTGGATTTAGCTGGATTCCACTACTCAGCTGTTAACCTCCCCTTTTGGGGAATTTCCTTTGAAAAGATACTGGAGTGGTTTGCCATTTCCTACTTCAATTAATTTTACAGAGGAGGAAACTGAGGCAAACAGTATTATATGACTTGCCCAGGGTTACCCAGGTAGTAAGTGTCTGAGCCTGAATTTGAATTTGGATCTTCCTGGCTCTAGTCCCAGTGCTTTATTCCCTGAGGTACTTAGCTGCCCTTCTTAACTCTGAAGGCCAGCAAGGCAAATAGGCAGTTATGTAGGCATATCATATAAAGTATTTTTATTCTTTGGCATAGGATAAAGAAAGGAATGAAGAAAATAGATTAGAAAAAATGTTTCTGAAACTTCAGTAGACTTTAATCAATTTATAGAAATATTTTATAATGAAAAATGTTAGGAGAGACTTCAGTCATTTTAAATCCAACCCTTTATGAAAAAAAATATTAATCTCAAATTGTTGTTTGACTCATGGATTCCTAGAGAGGGATGGGGATTCAATGCCAAGATCAAGAGGAAGAAGCTCAGGAGCTAGGGATAATTCTTAATGCCACTGTTTTTTTCCCCTTAAAATTTTATTGTAGGGAATGACCTCTAATCTGCTTTCTTTTCCTAGGCTGGCCTATAGAAATCTCTTACCACTCTTTGTTATTTGGTTTTTGCTAATGGAGCAATGTGTTATGATCAACAAACAAGCAAAAAATTATGCCAGATAAGGAGCAATATGGTCTCTTTCCCTTTTATTACCATCTTGTCCTCGCAACTATAATCTTGAAACTCTCAGGGAACTTTTGCCTGCTATTATCTATCTCAATTCCACACTGAGCTGCCATTCAATACTTAGACTCCCTTAGTTTGATAGGCATTCTTGTTCTCAAAGGCTTTATGACTTGGGGGGGGGGGAGAAGGTTGACCCTAAAGGTCAAAGTCTAGTTCCCAGATGAAGTCTACATATATAACCTTTTCAAATCAGGAAGCTAAATTTTGTTGTTGTTTTTGGCAGTTGTTTGTTCTTATTTTCAAATTGAATTTCTCTTAGTCTGAATTATCCCAGGCTAGAAAATAGTGATTTTTTTTTCAGACCCAATACTACTACTGATATAAAGTCACATTTATAGAATGTATCAGAGGTAGGAATTAAATCCAGCTTCTTCTGCAATTGAAACCATCTATTTATTCTACTTATTATTCCACCAGAAAATTCCTCACACAAATATGAACCCAAGTCTATGAGGCACTGGTACTAGATGGCCATGGGGAACATTTAGGGTATAATGTCTAGAATTGAGGAATATTACAGATTATAGTCTGTCTCCTTGCAGAGTACATATTCTAGAGTAGAATTGTTTTTTTCTATGATCTAAATAATTGCTTCAATTATCTAAGATTGGGTTGGCTATTTTACCAGCTGCATCCCATTAGTGCTTCATTTGAAGCTTGTGGTCAATTAAAACCCTCACATCTTTCTCACTTGTACCCCTGCCAAGCTGGATTTTCCCTGTCCTACTCTTATACAATGGGTTTCTTAAAACTAAGTGTATCCCTGATAAATTCCATCCTGTTTTCAGTAGACTATTCAGAATGCTGAGATTACCAAAATCTCGATTGTCATCTCATGCAGTAGTTATCTTCACTTGAAGGTCATCTAAATATTATATAAGCAGAAATGACGAACTGGACAGGTTGATATCATGGGTGTATGGTACACCCTACCAAGTTACTCCCAACACGAAAGGTTGACAGTGATTTTAATCAATAGCATCTCTAGTTGCTTGGGAAATAGCATGGTGCAATGAAAAGATAGCTGCACTGAGATTCAGGATACCTGAAAAGAACCTTACAATTGCAATGGATCATCTAGAGAATAATTCCTTCCACTTAAAGATGAGGAAAGTCAGGTATCTAGTAGGTTGGGAGTCAATGCCCTCAAATTTCCCAACAAGAAATCAGGTATATAATGAGACTTTGAACTTAGAATGAAAACATGGAAGGTACAAAGAGATCATTTTTATATTCAAAAGACTTTGGTTTGAATCCTAGCTCTGATCCTTACCAAGTGTACAACTATAAGTTAAGTACTTATTCATAAAAAGAGGTTAAGAGACTGGCCATCTTACCTCAAAGAGTTGTTGAGAGGAAATCTTATTTTTCCCCAATAGATGAAACTTTTTTTGTAACTGAGAAACCAGTCTTTATTAAGGCCAATATGATTCTGTTGGATAATGGCTATTCTGTTAAAGGCAAAATTTAAACAGGGCTTATAACACAGCGAAGCTTATAACCACAGCTTGAAATATTTCCTATTCTGTACAGATTCATGCCAGGAGACAGGATATTGAACAGTCTTTTTTAACATCTTACTGACAAAGGCAGAGCCTGAAAGGAAGATGATTATGAAGTAATTTACAATGCCATCAACAATGACGTACAATTATGTCACTCACTTCTCCCATGTCCTTTGCCAAGAAGGAAACAGGGAAAACACCTTCATCACTAGAGTAAAATTTTACTTAATTTTCAAAGTAGGTTTAGAACTCATTTTTCCCGAATCCAAACTCATTGTTGCATCCGTTATTTCTCATGGTTTCTATTATGTTTGGTGGTTCCAAAGTTGGAAAAATTGCATTGTGATATGAAAGATTTGGTAAATATAGAGAAAAATCAGTCTCCCAAACTCAGAGGAACAATTAGCAACAAAAGGAAATAGAATAAAGATTTGCAAATTTTTAGGTGTTTAAAGGGAAAAGTTACCTTCTCTTTTTGGGGTGATTTGGTTTTGTTGTTGTTATTGTTTTTGTTGGTGGTAGTGGTTTGTTTCTTAAAGCCAAGAAAAAGGGAAAAAGAATTGTTCTCCATGCTTTACTGAAGCAACATTCATGACTTTCATAATACATAAACTTTGCAATACAAATTGGCTCCATCAGTCATGGAAGGCTAATAAGAGGCAGGCTTGTTAGTACATTAGACCTACTCAGCAGGGTTTCTTCTCAAGCTTTTAGCATCATAAATCATTTGTCTTACATGAAGTAAACAATTTCTTTTGCCTTATTTAAATCTCTTCTACACTGTAATATCAAGAAATTTAAAGACTGGGGAAGGTATTGTAAGTTTAGGGTCTGGATTTTGGTTGTGGAGTTACTGCAAATATAAAAAGTGTTGGAAAATATGGGGAAAGGTTAGAGATTGAAAGTTTGGCTAAGTTCCTCAAGGCTTCAAATGCTAAGTTCAGTTGCCATTACCATATTTATGTGTCATTTTCTGAGATACATCCACTGATTCATCATTAAGTACTGTATTAAAACAAATGATTACCACCAGCTCTGAGTCTAAACATCTTGAATCTCAAACAGCAGAGTCCAAAAGTGGGAAGATTCTTTCTGTTTAATTTCACCAGGGAAGGTTACTTGTTTACTTGTTGAGTGGCAAGGGAAAAGTATCTTACATTGCCTGATAGGACTCTTGCTTCAGAAATGGGGCCATCCTTTCTCTTACACAGGGAGGATTCCTTGGTCAGTCCTTCTACCTGCTCAGGTTTCAGTCATGTGAAACCAAACATGTCCATCAGTGGTGTGCTGCCAATTGTGAGAAAAAGTCTTATTCTTTGAGGATGGAAACCAACTAAGAAAACATGTGAAGGAGAGGATCTTCCATGACTTTTAGGTCTAGCAACCATTGGGTTCTCAGAACAAGACTATTCTAGATAATAGAGGCAATTTGGTCCCAATGGAGAGGAGGATTTGAACACATTGAACAAATCAGGATTTTCAATTGCAATTCTACCCTATTTATCAGCATCTTTAAAAATTTTGATGAAGATACCCAAATATTTACTACATAAGCTCATTTTCTTAGAATATGCCTGACAAAGAGAAACAATATATTATTTGATAAAGTGGTATACAACCCAGCCATCCTCATTTCTGTCTCTTCTGGCAAAACCCTCATTTAACCTATTACAAAAATAAAAGAAGTTTTTTTTTTTTCATTACTAAGGATACTATTTCTTTATGCCATTCAGGAAAACAATTCTTGCCTTAGGGATTGTGAGCCCAAGTAGATAGAAGGATGATTTTCCACTTTGACATTTTAGAAATTTCTTCAATCGTCCCTGTGAAATTTCGGGGTCATAGTAATGATAGTAATTCAACTGTATGCTAACATCCCCCAAAAGAAGTATTTGTTCATGATGACTTAGGAAATAGATAACTTAGCCAAACTTATAGAACCAAACTATCAATACTCCAATTCCAAAAATGTTCTGAAATGACAAACCATTCACTTTTTTATAATAAATGTTTATATTTTCCAGATTACATAAATATATGAGTTTCAATGTAGTTTTTATGCTTAATATGAGTTATAAACTAATATTGTGGTCACCAATTTAAAAATATTACAATTTAAGTCAAAATGGCTTTTAGTAGCTTTATTTACAAAGAGGTGGAAAGAGTGAAAGTGAAAAAAATGTAGATAAAGAGACAGATTCTAATAAGTCTACCAGCCCTTTTCCCGGGAAGTCAGTCTCAGCCCCAACAGGGGCTTCCCTAAATCCCTTCTCTCCACTTGGATTTCCCAGGAATCCTCAGCCAGAAGTCCCAGTGATATCTTCAGCCAGACTTCTACCAAAGTAGCCTCTTCCAAAGCCAAGGCAGGAAACTCAGCCACTTACTCCAAATGCCAAGAAGGGAAAGAATCTCTGAAACCAATCTCTCCAGAAGCCAGTAAAGAAAGCTTCTAGACTGTGCTGATCTCTTCTTTTTTTATGCTCCTTTTTTCAAGATCACTTCCTGTCATTCCCCCTTCATAGAAACCAATGGCAGTTTTCCAATTTGCCTAACATTGCCCAAGGGGTAGGGACAGTAGCCTTTGGAGGTATGAACTTACTCTAGTAATTGGCTCTCTCACTTATTGTTAAGTATGGGTACTTTCAGTTCTTGATTTGATTACCTAAAATAGACAAGGTGAAAGTTAATCCTATCTTCACAATTCTTCCTGTGATTCTTTGAGTAGTCTGCCTAATGAATCATTTAAACATAAGTAGTTTATACCTCTAAAGATCTTCTAGCTAAAGGTGTATACAATATTGCACTTTCTAAGAGGAAACCTCAATAGTCAAAGATAAGAGGGAAATAGAAGAGAGAGAGAAAAACTAATGTTTACAGGGTACATTGACAAAAGCAAATTAGGGGGCAATCTCCTTTGGCATAAGACTAAACATTCAGAATAAATGTGGTCAACTCCCTTCAGTTCAATTCCAAAGTTCATTCTGGACCTTCTCATGTAGTGTAAGTTTCTTTATGGCATTTTCTCCAAACAGTTCACTTTCTTGATTTGAGGAGTTAGTGAGCTTCTATTCTGAAATTTCTCTCAAAAAATTAAATCTTGGATTTTACAAAAATTATACAATCCCCCCCATAGGAGAATGTTTTTCCCCATAGGAGAATGTTAACCAACACCCAGATATACTCAGAATACATGGTTGAAATGTGAGGTACATGAATCAAGTGACAAAATAAAATAAAAATCATAAAAAATAGAAAAAAAAACAAAGTAGAAGAAAAAATTAAATTTTGGAAGAAAAAAATCAAAATGAAATTATATATAAAGTTCTGAGTAAGCAAGAATAAGTGCATAATAGGCTCTTAAATCAGGGTCAATCAAAATGGTTTCTGTCCCACAATCCTATAGGACAAATGTAGGAATATAGCATTTACCTATTGGTAGCCAGGACTTCTGAAAAGTTGCATACTATAAGAGAGAAAAAAAGAGATTAGATTTTGATGTAAAAGGGAAATATGTTTCCCTGATGTGCTTTTACCTTCACTCTCAGGGATAGGGGAGCCAAAATGGCAACCAAACTAAGGTACTTGTCAGAATGTGGCATAAAGAAGATCTTCGACTGATGTATACTAAACAGTCACTACCCAAAACCTCAAACAACGTCTCTGTCTTGGCGCAGATATCATTAATCCAAAATGGATTGTTGTTCTTCTTGACCTTGTGTTTGTTGGCACTGTGCAATGGCACACTTGTGATCCCTTCTCCTGGAATCAGACACAATTATTAATCACACTCCACAATATTTATTAATCAAAGGTAGGTTTCCATAGTCTAAAGCTTTTGGATATGTATTGATATTAGAGATAAGAGATATTGTAAATTTATCCTTCAATATTAAAAATTATTAATACGGTTATATGTACTTCAAGTACAAGAAATAAGAAAGGAAAAAATCAAATATCCTTATTCCAAATAAAAAGAAAACAATAATAACAAATTGAGGAATTCAATGAGTCAGCCAAAACAGTGTCAACTAGTCTATGCACTATTATGTCTAATGCATGTGACAGGATACAGTCAAACACTGTCAGCAGAAGGTACTGGTTTCATGTGTGAGCAATGAACCCAAGAGTCCTTTTCTCCAATTTTGATAGCTGTTGGAGTCGTTAACAGTACTTGAAACAGACCTTCCCAGGCAGGTTGAATTGCTCCAGTGAGCTGGAAGTTCTTTATACACACCTTGTCTCCTGCATGTAGGTCATGAAGTGAAAAGTCTATAGGTCCTGCTTGTACTGAAACTACAGATCCATGGAGTTCTCGCAATTTGATCTACAAGTCCTGTATATATGAAGCAATGGAAGTATCCCCCCTAGTAATGAGGTATATGCAAGAGAAAAAGGCTTAGCTGTATGGGGGGAGGGATGTCCAAAAAGCATCTCAAATGGTGAGATGTGTAGATCTCCCCTGGGCCTGCTTTGAAGATAAAATAGAGTTAGAGGGAGAATTTCAGGCCATTTTAAGTGAGTCTCAGTGCACAATTTTCCAATCATAGTTTTATGATCTCTATGTATGGGGTGCTCAGGGAGGAGTAATATCTTTGGTATGGAGGGCCTGTCGTGCCCTCCTAGGGCAGCTCTCCAGCCTCTGACCCTCATCTGACACCCAGCTCTCACTTGTGGCTCCTAATAGCTGCTAGCATGTGTCAGCGGCCACACCCCAGGCAATGGCTTTGACAGGCCGGCTAAATCTTGTGAGGGTAGCCATTGGGTTGTAGACCCCTGGTGAACCAGGGATTTTCTCACCCAGTATGTGAAGACTGTTTCAGCAGAACAGGCGGAAGAAACCAACAAGAAGGTTCAAAGGCTGAGATGGTGACGCAGCAAGGCGCTGTGGAGTGCTTAGGGTGTGTTGGAGCACAAAAGACAACATGGCCATCCAATGCAGCTGAGGAAGTCTCCAGGTGTAAAGACTTTTTGTGCCAATGATCCCAGGCTTCTGACACTGAGAAAGTGGGACTATCTCTGTGCATCGACTTTTCCACTTAAATCTTCATGCACAAGTGTCTTTGTGCACAAAAACGCACAAAGTCAATCGTCATCCTCTGTTACCGAGAGACTACTACATTCATTCTCTCAATTTGGCCTGAGCTCTGGGGATGATACGATACGTGGGATTTGGAAGTGATTCCCAAACATGAATAAATTTGGGACAGAACTGAATTGCTAAAATGAGTTCCTCTGTCTGAATCAGTACATGCTGCTGTAATAGATAGATATTCCTGAGGGTGTATATTGATTGATTCTGGATAACTAATGAATCAAGTTTTGCCTACCCTCCTCCATTTTTCTCCCACTTCAGAAGTCTTTAAGCTTCCCCTCCCCCTTTCCCTTCAACCTCCTTCTAAGTCACTCAGGGTGAACTATGATGCTTTAGAGAAAAATACTCTTTTATTTAACCCAAGTAAGGGTTTTATTGAGGAATACAGGACAAGGATGGAGGATAAGGTAAGAGGGATGGGGTTTTTCTATTCTCTACAAGGAGCCTTGGTTTGGAGGATATTGGGGAAATGGCAATCAGTCACTAATAGAGATAGTCAGGAAGATAAGAGGACAACAGTCTTTGTTCTTCTTCTCTGTCAATCAGCCAGATAAGTATCAGAGATACAAATTAGCTTCTTCACCCCCATCAGCCATACTAGCCCCATCACCACCAGAAGCCAGAAGCCAAAAGCTCAGAAGCCCAGTTCCCTGTTGGCTTGACTCCAACTGTTTTTCCTGGTAACATTCCAAAATGGAATGTTCATTTTGACTGACAGATGATGTCCTTTGCATGCATGTATATTCTTTCTTTTACACAGCCAAGCTAAAGTGAGGAAAACTATCTTTTAAGAGTACCTTGGCAACAACAGCCACTGTTTCTCAGGCACTGGGAAATGCTTCTGGCAATCTGGTCAGCTGATTCACTATGACTAGATGAAATTTATAATGTCTAGCCTTTGGCATCATGATAAAGTCAAATTGAAGATGTTTCTAAAGGTGTATAAGCCAAAGGACACCCACCAAAAGTTTTACCACAAAAGGCATGTTGGTTATATGCTTGATGGGTGAAGCAAGCTACACAGACTTTAGAGATTATGATAGTTATACCAGGGGCTATCCATACTCTTTGAACAGAGTCTACAATGCCCTGGGTTCCAAAGTGGCCTTTTTTATAAACAGATACAAATTTTGATGATAAAATATTTAGGGAGTAGGGACTTTCCTTCAGATGACACCCATACTCAATTAATCTGCTTTGCTTTGAACTTTTGTTTCCGTTTTCCATTTCCTATTCATTGTAAGAAAGGGATAAATCTTATTCATTACCAGTTGACAAAGTTAAAATTAATTCATGTCCTTCATAAGCAGTGAGCTTTGCATCAGTATCTGCCTAATGGTTTCCCCTAGATACAGGGTCACTTCCACTTGTATGGGCAGAGCAATGAACCACAGCTAGGGCTTCAGGTAGTTAGAGGGAAGAAAGAACTTCATTAATGATTTCTGAATTTGCAATACATTTTCTAGCTGATATTAAAAATCCCCTTTGAAGCCATAACATACAAACTGCACGACATATTCCAAATGCATATCTAGAGTCTGTATAAATTGTTGCCTTCTTATCTTTGGCAATTTGGCAATTACACAGGCAAGTTTGAAAGCTATCTGTACTGTACCTTGAGCACTTATATTTGAGGGCAGTGAAGCTGAACACAAAATTGCAAATTCTGTGACTATAGCAGCTCCAGTGTAGCATATGGTATCCCTTATAAAAGAAGAATCATCAGTGAATGAGACTAAGTCTGGGTTGTCTAAAGAAGTGTTCATGAGATCATCTCAAGTTTTTTCAGTCATGGACACTAAAGATTCACAGCTGTGTAATGGTTCTCCTGAAACTGGTAAATGTGGAAGCAGAATGGCAGGGTTTATCATAGAGTGGGTAATGGGTGCTGGAGGGGAAATAGTTTGGGTAGGAGGAATCTGGGCATATATACAGGTAGTTAGAACAGAACTGAAACATGGAGAGATAAATCTCTCTTCTATAGAATCTTTTAATGTTTGCTTTATGACATTTCACTTTCTATATTCTTTTTTCCTCCCCTAAGAAGGCAATTAATATGATATAGTTTGTATATATGATATTTTACAATACATTTTCCATGGTCATCATGTTGTGAAAGAAGATACACATTGCCTACCCCAGAGAAAAGTCCATTGAGGAAATAAAGTAAAGAATTATATACTTTAATTTGCATTTGGGCTTTGTTCCTTCTATGGTAGTAGATATCCTTTTTTAATCATGAGACTCTTGGAGTTGTCCTGGGTCCTTAGCATGTTGATAATAAAGTCATTCACAGCTGATCATACATTATTATTGTTACCATGTACAACATTATCCTTGTTTCACTTTATATCACTTTATACATCTTTACAGGTTTATTTTTTGTGATCATTTTGTTTGTCATTTATTACAAACCAGTCATTTTTCAGCACATTTTCTCAGGGTTGGATCTTTAGATACCTTGAAAAATTCAGCCAGTTCTCCACTCTTTTTCTATTTTCTGCCCTGTGATCTGAGACTCAGGCTTATGGATCCTGGGAAGAACATGAGGTTTCCCATTACCTAGCTGATGAGACACCACTCTGAGATTCCTTTTATGATAATTTCTTAAATGCTTCTGTAATCTCTAACATTATTTTTGCGCAGTTAATTTCTACATGGCTCCTCTAAGAATTGGACCTAATGAACTAGGATGGCATTATCCCATGGAAACTCAGGAGAATATCCCCAAGTAAGTTTCGGAGACGAAGAAAAGTGAAGCAGAATCAATTCAGGTAAGCTAAGAGACACAGGGGGCACCAGACAGCCAGAGCTTTCTCTTCCAGCAAACTAAGATACACTTTGTTAATCTTGAAAAGATACATAAATATGCTTTATTAATACTAGAGTAACTGACTTGGCTTGAGAGAGCATAAGTTCTACGAAGTGCAGGATGTGGTCTGATTTAGTTCAAGGTAACCAGTGGTCTGTCTGATGGAACATTCAGTCTGATGCAGGTGTTCTAACAAGGTAAGCTGGTCTATGTGAGGACTACATCTTGAAAAAGCAGACTAAGATTAGATGAGGGGTCAAAGGTCACCATATGGCTAAATCAATAAGAACCATTGAAATTAGGTCAGTCAATTAACAGAGACTTCCAAGGGAGTTTGGTGCTATCATAAAAACACCCCACAACTTGTCAACTTTTGTTTTTGGTTTGATCAGAGATATCTATTTAGTCAAAACTTATAGGTAGAATCTTTGTTTTAAAGAACAAGAACTAGCTCTAGAAAATATAAGTCTAAAGATCAACTCAAAGCTTGTATATTGATATCAGAGGAATGAACTTCAATCTCCTAGAAAATTTGGACCTTAACTGAGGTGTTCGTGCTCTATTCAGTCAATGTTGGTTCAAGTTTTTCTAAGATGGCTTTGCTTTTCTTAGCATCAAAGTTCTAGTCCTCTGATTCAGTCACCCTTTGGCATAGGAACAGCTTTTGGAATATGAAAATCGTGTCAGTAAATCATCAATTAATGCTATTTATTCTATTCTTTCTGGTTTGAGGATGATTCAATTTCCTGGAGGTGATGGAAGCAAAATAACTATCATTTTCATTCTTCCACAAGCAGCAGCACTTCCCCTTCTTTTCTTGATGTGAGCTTACAAATAACTTTTTGATCAATATTATATAATAATAATTCATAAACATTACACACACATACATATATAAATTATTAAGAACCCATTTAATGATTAATTACTATTTGTCGAGCACTGTAAATATTGGAGATTCACATAATAAAGAAGATAGTCCTTATTCTCAATAAGCTCACACTCATTGGGGAAGACAATACGAGGCAGATGGAAAAGTAAGGACGTCAGCTACAGGACTGATGGCAAGGCCAGAGGACATTAGGATGAACTAGGACATCAGTTCCTCTTAGAGAGTGAGAATATGGGTGTAACAGTCATGTAGCTAGGTAGTTGATATTTTTTTTCATTTTTTTTACTCTCTATAAAATCAGACTTTCCCCATGCCTTTATCATCTTCCCTTCTCCAAAAGCTATCTTGTGACTTGATTTCTCAGTTAACTCTTAATTTAGTCAGATCTAGTAAGGACAATTTTGCTATGTGTTTAGTGTAATCCAGCTTTTTTTTTTTTGGTAGTTCTTTTTCCTCTATAGTGCCATTTATATATCCTCAACAAACACATTAAGTTCTGAGAAGATGAGGGTCCAAGGATGTTAGCTGCCCTAGCCTTCATGGAGAAAAATGGATATTTTCCAATTGATGCTATTTTTGTTTTTCTTCAATTTTCATCCTCAAATGCCTCATCCTCAGAATGACTTTTCTTCATTGCTTTCCTTGACAAGCTTTTGTTGAACTGATTTTTACCCTTCACTGATTCTCCCAGTTTAATAATATATTACTTTTAGTCTTCCAATCATCTTTCTCTGTAACATTTGTGATCTAGATTGTGAGCTCCTTGGCAGTAACTATCTTTAGCCTCTCTTAGAATACCCAATTCTTAGCATCGAGACCTGCATAGAGTAGATGTTTAATGAGTGATTATTTACTGACATTTAAATAAGTATTGTTCTTGGCTAACTTATCTTTATACTTTTCAAGAGAGTTTTTGGTCACTGAGGATATTGGTAGGTAATGGACAGGCTTTTGAAAGCAATATTTCCCAGTAGGCTATATCTTTACACACTATCAAATAAAAGATATAGGGAACACATCGTCCCAGAATGCTTATTTTTTTTTTGCCTTTGATTGCAAAACAATAACACAACAATTGATTTGTTAATTCAAAAAACCTCTCAAGGATTCTTTTACTTATATTGTGCTAGTTGTATCCAATGTTGGAATACTACAGAGCTTTGTAAGAGATTCCTAAAAACTAAAAGGAATTTCACTTCATGATATACCTAGAAAAAATAATGAAAAACATTTGGTATTCTGATGATTATTCAATTTGGTTAACCACCTATAGAATTGGTCCATTATACACCCACAAACACACTGACATCTTTGTAGAGACTCCGCACAAATCTCTAAAAGATATACCTCTTTAAGGATCCCAATAGTTCTATCTATCTATCTATCTATCTATCTATCTATCTATCTATCTATCTATGTACCTATCTATCTCTATCATCTATTTATGTATCTATGTATCTATTTGTCTGTATGTCTGTATCCACTTGTGATAGACCATGATGCAAATGGATAAAAATTAAAGTCTATAATTAAAAAGAATAAAAGAAAAGAGAATGTGAGATGAATTATTTTTGGAAAATCAAAAGACTTTCTTTTTCAAGGAAAAAAGATTTATTTTAATACGTTTTATACAAATCCATTTTTGAAAATATTATGTTATGGAACAAGACAATCTCCAAATAAATAGTAATGAATGTCATTCACAAGGTCAATACTAAGTGTTATGTTTAGGAGCACTTTTACATTTTTGAAGATGAGAGTACAGTCTATCATTAATGAGAGAAATGATTTTTTAAAAAATGATCTAATTCACAAAAGGTTCAAAGGAAGTTAAGATAAAAGAAAGATTATTGCAGGATGCTTAATATAGACAGTCTTCCTAGAGAAGCTACCATTCATTAGAAATAGCATTAAGAAATTATGTTTTAACTTTTACAGATTGAATAAAGGAAATTTATATATAAAGGTAGGAAATGAATATGTTATGTGTAGGGACTATTAAGAATGACTGAAACAAAGTATAACATTCCATTTCATCATTCCACCCAGTTCATTCAATCTCATTCCAGTTGTTTTATAATCATTCTTTAGTTGCTTCAAGTTTTATCTTCAGCTAGATTATAAATGCTTCAAGGTCAAGAATATGTCTTGAATCTCTTTTTTATTCCTTCAGTTGGGATCGAATCATACTAACTAGATTATGCACTTAGTAAGAATTTCATAAATGAATAAAATATTTTCTTGCATTTTTAAATGTCTTCACCACAAAATTTGATTTTTAACTTTCCACACAAAAATATTAACTTTCAACTTTAAAATATTTAATGTGAAATACTTAATGCTATCCACTAGTTTTAGAAATCTCTTCAATTGAAATAAGAGAAAGCTTCTTTTTCGTGAATTGTGTAAATTGTGAAAAGTCCACCTATTTTTCTAATGAAGAACATGAGGATATTTCAGGATGCCTGTTTTTCATTTTAAATGTGGCAACATTTTATTTTTTTATAGTTCATGGACTTTGGCCAGATCTATAAGTTCAATTTTTTCAAATAACTGAACATAATGAAAATAAAAATTTCTTATTAATTAGGAAAATATGCAAATATAGACAGAGTGGGATTTAAAAAAATAATGCTTATATAGAATAGTAACTTTTATAAATTTGTGATTATAAAGGAATAAATTATATAGACAAGTTTTTTAAATTTTCAACTCGTACATAATATTTAGGTAAATAAGTAAGGTGTTTAATGTCAAACACTGCTTAGACATTAAAATTTTCTAATTATGATTATTTGCATTATATACAATGAATGACAAAAATTTAAATGAATAGATACTCTATTGATAAACATAAATTCTTTGTATTATTTTGTTATTTAAACAGAGAACAAAATGAGCAGACTGATATTAATAATGGCTAAGTAATTTTTCATATTAGCATTTTATATTAATTTTATGTTTTAGTATATTAATTCTGGGTCATCTTTTTTCAATGTCTTGAGAGTATAGATATAAACATAAAATAATTGACATCTTAGGCTTGCTATTTCCTTTTCTGATCAAACAGTTTTTCTATTGATTTTCACCACTGAGTTATCAGCATCCTGATTAACCATTTGTGGACGCTTGGGATAGAGTCTAAAAAGCATATGTCACTTTTGCTGGATGAATTTCCTATTATTTCTTTGAAAGATAAAATACCTATCTCTTGGAATAATTGTCATGGGATCACCACAAAAAAAGACCAAAAGGAATATTAAACTTAAAATAAACTAGAAGATTGTAAGAGAGCACCTAACTAACTCTTTATAAATTCAATCCATCAAGCTTATATAAACCAAATTCTTTTCTATCAAAAGAAATGGTGTGTGTCTTTGCTAAACAACTGTGAGAACTATGAAAAATCATAGAGAATGGGGGAAATTCTGAAGGACTGGGAAAATAGAAATGCTCCAACATCCTATAAAAATGAATGCAGAATCTGAAAATTATTATAAAAAATGCATGACTTTGTTTCCTGGTAAATTTCTAGAATGAATTACTAAAGAGATGGTTAGTAAATATGGTGGTACAGAGCAGTGAACTGTATTTCATCATTTTTGATATGTGAAACTCCTTTTTAGTGTAAGTCTTGATTTTGTTGGTAAATGGGTAGTCCCATTGTGTTTTTCCTTTCAACACCTCAGTTCTTTTATCAAGTTAATCTAAAGGAAAATGTTATTTGCCCTTTCTCCAATCTCCAAACCCAGCAATAGACCAATAGGTTACAAAGTTTCGGTTCCATCCTCTGAAACACAACAAACATTTCAAATCCAGTTGTTGGCTAATTGTTAATTTCTGATGACTAAGTGCTTTCTATTTGCCTTTAGTTCCTGTGGGAATTGACTGTTGTTTAATTGCTGAGTTTCTCCATAGAAATATTCCTCTCTATGTACCAATAGATGCTTTTCCCCTCCCAGGACTGAAACAAATATATTAATAAAACCTTTTAGAGACCTGTGTTCAAAATTATAATTAAGTGGTCTTTCTTTATTTGACTGCAAATCTCTAGAAAAGAAAACAGTGATCACAAAGGTCTAGGATGGCTTCATCAAGAGTACATCATATCATATGCTCCAAAGAAATCAAAGAAAATTGGTTTAATAAAATACCAAAATATTAATAGGAAAGGTTTTTTTGTGGGAGCAAACAATAAAGACAAGGTAAATGTTCATCAGTTAGGAATATGTGTGAGGAATTATGGTAAATAAATATTTATTTATTTAAAAAATTTATTTAAAAAAATTAAATAATCAGTAAAAATGTTGAACATGAAGAATTCAGAGAAACTTGAAAAATGTGTATGAATGCAGAGTAGAATAAGCAGTGCAAAGACAAAAATATATACAACTACAACAATATAAGTGAAAAGAAGCCTAAAAGGAAGTTAAATTCTATCTAATAGAAAAACCAATCTTCATTTCCAATAGTCTCAGAAAAACCAGCATGAGAAATTCCCTCCAGCCAAGGCAAAGAAATCAGGGTCCACTTGGATAAAATACCATATATGCTGTCACAGTTTCTGCATTTATTATTTCCCCTGAATATTTTCCCCTTTGCTAACAGGATGGAATCCATCAGGAGGCAGAATGGTAGGAAATAACTATGATATAAAGGTAAAAGACTAATAAAATGCCTATTTTAAAAGGAAGTTCATGTCAAATAACCTTTTTTCTTCTTCTAAAACTGCTAAGCAGATAAATTTATGGAGTTTTTTTCATTTGCCTAATTTTAAGAAAGGATTTGCCAAGTCTTTCACATTATTAATCTGGAATAATGAAGAGATATGGGGCTAGAACTGAAGTGTTAAACACATCAGCCCACAACATTCCTGAGTGTGGCCAGAGTCAAATTAAATGTCATTGGTGGGACAGCTAGGTAGCTCAGTGGATTGAAAACCAGGCCTAGAGACAGGAAGGCTCAAGACAGTTAAAATTGTGCTTCAGATACTTCCTACCTGTGTTACTTTGGGCAAATTGCTAGCCCAAATTGTCTAGCTTTTACAGTTCCTCTGATTCTAAGATGAAAGGTTAAGTGTTCAAAAAATGCAATTGAGAAATCATTGACAAAAATGTAAAAAACAAAATAAGTCATAGATAATGTTCATTTGTGATGTTCAAAGGTAATATGTGGCCTGCAGGGATCTTTATCTATATCTATCTATCTATCTATCTATCTATCTATCTATCTATCTATCTATCTATCTATCTATCTGTTTTAGTGGCCTTCATTTTTATTTATTTGAAACCTCTGGGCTAGAATATAATACAGATAAGGAGAATCATAATTGGAAGAAAATATTGACTCAAATAATACTCATTAATAGCTTTCTAAAAAAATAAAATTTGAAGGCATTGTTCAAAGATCTTTCCTGAGCCCCTTAATATTTAATATTTTCTTCCAGGACCTGTTTAAAGGTATATATTTCTTTCTATATCAAATTTACTGATGGGTTAGCTGTCCAGTGGATAATGGTGAGAATCCAAAATGATCTCAACAGATCAACAGTATAATCTTGAATCATACTTTATAAGATAAAAATTAATCAGGATATATATATGAAATTTTATACTTGAGATAAGAAAATCTACACCTACAAGATGGTGCAATACAGATGGACTGCAGATCATCTGGAAAACATCTGAGATTTTTAGTGAAATGAGAGCTCATTTTGACTCAGTTGTATGAAATGACATTTGTGATAGGTAATGCATCATTTTTCTGTATTAAATAGAAAATAGTTTCTTAAACTATAGAAGTGGTATTCCCTGTGTAAGGTATTATGTTCTATCTCGGTGCCACATTTTAAGAGGGCATTGCTGATCTGGAGACTGTGAAGAGGTCAAAAAGCAGATTGATGAAGAGTCTCAAAAGCATATTATAAAAATTGATTAAAAGAACTGGTGTTAAAATGACTAATGTGGGGAAATGTTTTACATGATTGTACAAGTAAAATCTGTATCAGATTACCTCCTTTCTCAGAAGAAGAGATAGAATTTAGAAGACAAATTTTTAAAAAGTGAATGTTTAAAATTGTTTTCACATGTAATGGGAAAAATAAAATACTTAAAATGACAAAAGAAAGAATGGGTGTTAGTCTGAAAAAAGATAAATCTATATGTGAGATGTCATAGGTATTTTCAGATTTTTTTTGCATGTGCTTCCTTTTTAGTCAGAAAGCTAACTGTATTAACTGACAAATAAAATTTCCAAATATATTACAGTGCATTGTTAACATAACTATTTACATGCATATTTACAATCCTTTTTTATACATGCTTTTGTTTTTTACCTTCTTTTAGGAGGCTGTAAATAAGTGCAGAATCATGTTTGGTAGCCTTTTTACGTACATTACTCATCAATACAGAACCATGCAAAACTGAAAGCATTATTTGGAAAAAATTTTCTTCTTTCAAAATTATAAAGGAGAAGAAAAATGAAATGAACTAGTAGGTGAATAAACTTACAAAAATTCAAAAGCACATAATAAAACCAAAGAAATTATATAAATTAAACCAAAAGACAATGTTCCTGTTCTTTTCTGGAAGATAAACAAATTAGTGATGTGAAAAAATTAAGTTTGTAGATCTAAAAAAAAGCTACAAAAGCAACAGAAAATATATGCTTGACTTTTTTTGAGATAATTTTTTATCATAGAAGAACTATGGAACTATGGTTGTTTGAGCTTTCTCCTATAAAATGCTTTAGTTGTAATTCTCTTCCACAAACTAATATTTTTTAAAGACCTTGGTATCTTAAGTAATATTTAATTTACATATGTAACGTCAGTTAAGAAGGATGATTTCAAACTCTGAATACTAAAGCTTTTCTTATGATGATTATTGTATTTGAGACCCAATTTATTAATAGATACTTCTTAATCTAAAATTGAATTATTCATTGCTAATAAAAGGGTGGTACATTTATGCAGTAATATATAAACTAAGCTTTGTTTTTCTCAAGGAAAATAATATTTAATAAGATAAGCTTCTAATCAGTAAAATTTTCTTTCAACATGTCACTTATTTCAAATCAATTTTATTGTAGCCAAAACAGTTTATAATATATACATAATAAACTATGATATAAATATATATGTATAATTTAAGTTATATGAAATTAGTTCACTTTTGGGGGGCTGATAGTAAACAAAATTAAAGTAGCATATATTTGTAATTAAAACTCAACATCTTAATTTGGTATAAATGACATGTGTCCTTGCTTCCTTCTGTTTAGCTAATCACCACACCTAAGCTGCTTTTATATAAATTTACTGTTTTCTCTTACATGCTGATTCTAAACATGTTTTCCTAGGCTTCTTCTATTTCCACATCCATCTAATCATCAATGTCATTTAAGTATCTTTCAAATTGTGTTCAGCAGAAGACTCTCCTCATTCCTTCTTGCTGTTCATTTTTGACTATTATCATTTTATACTAAGCTGCCATCTTGGCTCTGCCACCTGTTCAGATATTTTAAAGGCTGTCTTACAGTTATAGGAAGAGACTTAACATTATCTGTCTCCAGTAGACTAAACTAGGGGAAATTGGTAGAAAATTCCACAGAGGCAAGTTTAGCTTTGATGTAAAGAAAAAAAAAAGATTCAAAACTTTTAGAGAGTCCAAAGAATTACTGTCTTAAGATGTAAGTAAGTGACATACTGTATAGAGTGCTGGCCCTGGAATCTGGGGGACATCAGGTCAAATCCTGTCTCAAGATTGTCAAGCCAAGATGAAGAAGGTACACAAATCCACCTGATCTCTACCAAATTACTCTCCTAAAAACTATGATATCATGCCTCAGAACGAATTCTGGAGCAGCATAATCCACAAAAAGATGAGGCAAAATAATTTCTCAGCGCAAAACAATTTAGCAAGCCAGAATAAAAGATTTATTGTACCAGGATGGAAGTGGAATACAAAGCAGCATGCCAAGGGAGGCTACAACATGGCAACATGCCTTGGGCAAAGATGAATCAGTAGAAAAGGCTTCTAGAGTACTTAGTCACACAGAAGCGGGGGTTGTTTAGCAGACTGGGGGATGTGGTGGTCAGAAACTAAACAGGGGGAAATAAGATGGAGAATAATAGATAATGATCATCACAGTCAAAATTTCTTTTTTGCAAGTCTCTAATAAAGATCTCATTCTTAAATATGTAGACAAATGAGTTGAATGTATAAGAACACAAGTCATTCTCCTGTTGATAAATTGTCAAAGGATATGAATACACAGTTCTCAGACAAGTAATTAAAAAAGGAAGAACCTATATGTACAAAAGTATTTAAAGCAGCTCTTTTTAAGGGGGGCAAAGATTTGGAAAGTGAGAGGATAATTGTCAATTGGAAAATGGTTGAGTAAGTTGTAGTATATGATTGTAATGGGACACTGTTCTGTTGTATGAAATAATGAACAGGAGTTCAGAAAAATTTAGAAAGATTTACATGAATTAAAGCAGAGTAAAATAGGCAGAATGAGGATAATATTGTACCTACTGACAAGAATATTATTTGATAAATAATTGTGGATAACAGTGGTTCTCAGCAATACAATGATCCAAAACAATCCCAAAGGACATGTGATAAAAAATGCCATCTGCTTCCAGAGAAAAAACTGATAGATTCTTAATCTAGAAAAAGTACACTTTTTTCACTTTTTAATTTTTTTTGTTTGCATTTCCTTCCACAAAAGGATTAATAGGGAAAGGATTTTGCATGATTTTATATGTAAAATCTATATCATTTTGTTTACCACCTCAGTGAGGATTGGAGAGAGAGGATAGAGGGAGGAAGAAAGAGAATTCAGGGCTCCAAATTCTTTTTAAAACATTGAAAACATTTTACATGTAGTTGTAGGAAAATAAAATAAAGCTTAAAAATAAAAATAAACAAGTCCAGATTTATACACTTATTAGTTGTGTAACCCTAAGCAAATCACTTAAACTCTGTTTCCCTTGCTTTTCTCATTTATAAATTGGGAGTATTAATGGCACCTACCTCCCAGGATTGTTGTGAGGATCAACTGAGATGGTATTTTTAAAGCACTTCGGACATATGTGGCTGGCACATACTAAGCACTACATAAACATTATTATTGTTATGGTCACCATTTGTGAGTTTTTCCTGAGTTGATGGTTTGAAGAAAAAGTTGAATGAGCACTCTGCAGAGATATGGTAAAAGATTTTCTTTATCACTAGTTGGGCTAGATGCCCTTTGAGATCATTTACAAATTGAGCTCATCTGGAAATCTTAGTGACATCTGTGAGAGTAATATTATGAATAGGAGTCAGCATGGATTCACTAAAAATAAATCATCTAATTTTATTTAATTCATAGTGGTTACTAGACTAGTAGACTAGGAAAATTCAAGAGGCATAATTAATTTAGATTTCAAAGACATTTGGCAGAGTCTCTCAAGATAACTTTATGTAAAATAATGAAGAAATATGGTTGTACTATTGCAGGGTGGTATACTTATAGCTGATTTAATAGACTTCCCAAGTATTAAGTTTGTGCTCTTTCATCAGAATCTTATTCTCTTGCAATTCTCATATTCTTAGGCCGATTTTCCATTTTTTTCTGTAGGTTTATAAGGGTCTGAGTCCCTATTGTCACCTGCTAGCCAATCTCATCAATGAAAGATACTCCAATATATAAAGTACTGAATGAAAAGTCCTGAGTGAATGTTAAGTGCTTACTGAACCAATTATATGTCTTGGGGCCTGAACTGAACACTGAACTAACAGTATTTAGAGTTAGAAATTATGGCTGGGATCAAAGCAAGATTTCCTTTGTTCTTTCTTTTTTCATGAAGACTCTTCATGAACTAATGGCCACCTGTGCAAAAGAGTAAACATCTAACCTGGGGATTATTTTTCTGAGTTTAGCCAAACCACGAGAGCAAACCCCTGACTCTGAGAATAGGTTCAAAATTTTACAGTCATTGCTTTGGTGGGACATAAATACTCCTTCTTTTGCTTTTTTTCCCTCTTGTCCCCTATTCAATTATTGAACTCAAAGTTACAAAGCCTATATCTGATAGTGGAGATATTTAACAAAAACTTGTGTCGCATCACTTGGAAAAGAAGAAAACTAATATGACATCATTGTTACATTTCTAAAACAGAATCTTCCGTATTGGGGGGGGGGTAGTTAGGGAAGCTAGGAAGGTACTATTTCCTGTGTTGTCAATTGAGTTAATCTGAAATAGACTTGAAAATTTGTAGCATCCCTCATCTCTAGCATCAGTCAGCAGTAAAGATTCTCATGTAAATCTCTCTTTTGCATATAGAAGTGTGTCTATGATGGGAGTGAGTTGGGGAGGAGAATTTTCTACTTCCTTTTCTAGAATGGTTTCTGCTTTGTAACAAAAACGTATTTGTAGATAAATTTTCCACCAAATATAGGGGAGAAATGAGTAGGAGAACTTCATAAATTATTTTGATTTTTAAGAAAAATCCTACCAGTCAAAAACCCAATGGGATTCTACCTACCTACTTACCTATATCTGAGCCTTTTGAAATATGTTCTCAAGTCTAGGCTGCCTAATTTCCACCTACTTATAAATGAAATCTAAGATGGAGGCATTTCTTCTATCCAAGATTCTAGCCTAACAGCCCCCCTTTTTTAAACTGGTCAGAACCAAGTAAAAATCTCATTTTGGGGCATTAGATAGTAAGCTCACTGCGGGTCAGACCTATCCATTACATGATTTTGCATCCCCAACACTTAGGACAATATCTGGCAAAAAGTAGGTGCTTAATAAATGTTTCTCAAATTGAATTGTGCTGTGTTACAATCACTTAAAAAGACCAGAATTTGAATACTAACTATGATGCTAGAGTGTGACCAAGGACAAGTGACTTAGTTTCTCTGATTTTTCAGTTTTATCACTTGTAAAATGATAACAATGATTGTAAATATTATTTGACTACTTCTGCTACTAATAGCTGTCATTCATAAAGTACTTTAAGGTTTACAAAATGCTTTACAAACAGTCTTATTTTATCCTTTCAACAAACTTGAAAGGCAAGTTCTATCATCCCCAGTTTACCGATGAAACCAAGACAGAATTATTTGCCCAGAGTCAGAGAGAAGTAAGTTTCTGAATTAGATATTGAACTCATCTTCCTAATTCTATGCTCTGTTTTAAGTCCTTTGTAATAGTAGAGGTAGTAACAGCAGCAATAGTAGGAGTAATTATAATAATAATCTACCTCATAGTGTTTGTATTTTTGAGATTTAAATAAGGTAATGTATGTGAAACACAGCAAAATTTAAAATGTTATAAAATGTCACTAATTTTTAATAACTCTGAAGATATAAAAGTTTATCTGCATAAGATATGTGAGCTATTTCATTTTCTTCATGGAGAGTAAGGAAGATGTCTTAGAATCCATAGCTGTCTCTTTTTAACTTAGCAGTCCTTTGCATTTCCAGAAATGACTAAATTTCATAAAATTTGGATCTAGGATCTATATAAAAATTCATTACATTTATTGTGTCGATACCCAATTTTAATTTTTCTTTTGTTTGAGAATTGTAGAATATGTAATATCCAAACAAAGTAATTATTTAAAGTATGTTACCATCATAATAATATAAACATTATAATAAACATGGTATTTTCATGAAGATCATTTAAACATATTATAATTCTTCCTAGACTTAAATTCACTATATCTCCTAAGAACTAAATGTTTTTCAAAGTAAGTATATATTTTCTTTTCAATTTTTTTCTTTAATAACTACCATTAACAACAAAAAATTTATATGAAGTCCATAATGTTTATAGTTTGTTTAAAATATGTAAATTACATATGAATTAACATAAATATATTTTGCTTTTGAGTTCCCTTTGGGTTTATTTACTTTGATACTTTTTTCTTTTGATTTTGTGGCTGCAATTAAAAAAATATAATTATAGTATATATTTTTATTCTTCTTTTCTTTTTTCTTTTCTTATGTTTCCTTTATTTCCTTTGTATTTTCAATATTTGTCATTTCTAATAACATAATACAATCCATTACAATTAGATAGCACAATCTTTTCAGCCATTTCTCCCAATCATTGCATTTGTATTCTTTCCATTTATTTTGTCATTATAAACAAAATTTCCATGGATATTTTCATGCATACGTGGCATTTTCTCCTTTCAATAATGCCTTTATGGCCTAACTCTAGTAATGAATTCCCAAGATCAATGAGCATGAACAATTTTACAACTCTTAATGTATATTTCTATGTCATTAAAAAAATCAAAACTGCTCTGCCTGTTAAACTATATTCCTATCAGCATTCACTTTGATCAACTTAACCCATTTGGATTTCAGTTAACATGTATTCCCAGGGCCATATTTAATTAGATTTGTCCTTAAGCAAATGCCAATCTATTGCCAGAACTATGCTCTTTTCAAAAACAAGTCTTTCTACCTTAGCCATAACCACTAGAAATTTATTCTAATCCCTCAGCCCCTCAGTAATGCAGGATTACTTCCATGGTGTGATAAGTTATGAAATTAAGTCTTTTGCAGTATATTTTTCTCCCATCAAAAACTATGTTTGGGTTATGTATATGCTGGTGGTAAGATCTACAAACTGCTTCATGCAGGTATGTGAGTGATCTCCAGATACCTACCATATTTAATTTATATATGGTCCTATTCATCTCATTACCATCTTTCTCATTTATTTTTTAGATTTATCTAGTTGTGAGAGTGGAAAATTAAAGTCTCCTGTGATTATTTTCTTTTTCTATTTCCATTTGTATCTGGAGGCTCACTCTTGGTGCATACAGGTATCATATAGATAATGCTTCATTAGTACCCCTCCCCCGACATAATATAGTTAACTTGCTCATTCCTTTCAATTAAACACATTTTAGTCCCAACTCTTCCAGAGATCGTGACTTCTACCCCTGCCTTCTCTGAATCAGCCTAGGTATAGTATATTCTAGTTTAGCCTCTTACCTTCACTCTCTGTATATCTCTCATTTTCAGTGTGTTTCTTGTAAACATCACATACTTGGGACCAGGTTTTGATCCTTTCTGCTATCCATTTTCTTTCCATGAGTGAATTCATCCTATTAATATTCAATGTTATAGTTAAGAGATGTGCATTTCCATTTACTTTTATTTCTGCTACACCTCTCTCCAGCTGTCCTATTTCCTTTGACAAATATCTCTCCAATTCGCACTCCTTCTCCAAAATCCTCTTATTCTCTCTCTTTGCCCTCCTACTTGCAAATTCATCCACCTTTCCAGAGATCCCTCCTTTGTCCTTACTTTTTAATTCTTATTCTATCCACTCTTCCAAAAATTCTTTCCTTATCCCTCCAACTGCCCTACTTCCTGTTATAAGTTGAGTTCTAAAACTATCTTGTCCCAAGAGTCCATTCCTTATCTCCTCACCTTACCCCCTCTATCTCTTGATATGTGCTCCCCACTATATAACCCTCACTTCCTTCCCTTTATTTTTTCCTTCACCCTTCTTTCTCTTAACCCACCCTACCTTCTCTTACTCCTTCAGTCTCCCCACAGAACTCCTAGTCCTTCTCTTATCCAATCCCCTTTCCTTCCTACATATCTGTACATTATGAAGATTTTACCCATCTAATTGTCTATGTTATTCTCTCTTCATCCCAGGTCTGATGATAGTAGGGTTCTAATACTACAAACCTTCCCTCCTCTCCTCCCCTTCTTGGTGGCAGTTCTTCCACTCATTCTTCCATATGAGACAGTTTAAACTGATGTTTTTTTCTGCCTTTATAATAGTTGTCAATAATTGGGTTCTTTCCCCTTTGCTTGGTCATTTTTATGTATTTATTCATTTAAAATTTTAGGGACCAGGCCAATAGACTTAATCAATGGCTTTTTTGCTGGATTCCCAAGATTTCTAGTGGGTTATCTTAAGCTTCAGAATTTTTTTGTGCATGTTTGGTTTTTTCCTGGGTCCTGTTTAGTTATCCTAGTTTTTATAGTCAAGCGTTGGATGTAATCCTAGATTCTCACTCAAACCCCAGTCAATGATTGATCTTAGGTATTCTAATCAGAGCCCACAAGCAGTTCTGATACTACATAAAAATTTAAGCAGTCAATTTACCTCCTGCTGTGGCAGCAGCAAGGGACTCTACTCTCCTGGGAGTGACCAAAGCTGATGAAGCCCCAGTACCGCAGCAACTACACTCACCAGTGTGTTCCTCACTCCTCCTGTCTTACTGACATAGCCTGCATTAGAGAAGGTGTCTAGTGAGCTTCCTCAAGTCTCCAAGTTTCTCTCATTTGTTAGCATAAAGACTTTAGTCCCTTCCCTTAGGGCTTGGTGCCCAGGGCCAGTGGTATTTACTCCTTCAATCCCCAGCTGTGGGCCACCAGGGCCTTTGGAGCTGAGGACACAGCCAATAGAGATGTTCCCAGAGCCCTCCACCTGGATTCCAGTGGTATCCTGAGGAATGCAAGCTCAAGCGGTTTGCAAACAACATGAAGCTGCAGGTTGTTGCTTCCACTCCATTTTTCTTTTTTTCTTTTTCTTTTTTTTTTTTTTTGGCCCCTGGGTCCCATGGAGTTGGGACTGAGGATAGGGAAGTCAGAAACCTTTCTTCCTAGTTGTCTCTGGCTACTCAGTTTCACTCCTGAATACTGTCTGCTTTTTGCCACTTTGATCATTGATTCCTTGGAATTACTTTTGATTGTTTAGAGGTGATATTAGAAGGACCAGGAAACTTCATGCTGTACTCCACCATGTTCCTGTAAAATTGCTTTATAGATATTTAGTGAGATTATTTTGAGAGGATTTATTTTTAGCTAGCATGGCCCTTTGTTCCCTAAAAGGTAAAAATGTATTTTAATTAATATTAAAGAAGGCAAACCTTAAGGACTATTTTAGGAAATTTTTGAACTTCCAAAAGATGGAGTATTCATCCCAAAACAGGAACTTTTTGTCATTAACTCAAAAATCAAAATCTAGTCAGTCTGTTCCATAAATGGGTAGTTTGAATTTCATGGAACTTCCTCTTTTATGTTCTATTTTAGAAACAAATGGTCTTTCATCTATTTTAGGATAAATTAGCTAAAAATTAGTTTCAAATGTTGAACACTGATTGTATGTGCCTGGATTTCACACAAGTGTTCATGTTAATTGTATTGGGACGATCATACACTGTCAGAGGAAAAACACAATCAAATTCATATGATGATTGAGAGTAAAACTGGTCTATTTGAGGCTGGATGATTCAGAATAAAAATAAGTTTTAGACAGACTGATACAGACATTCAAAGAAGATAGTAAGACCTAGAACTATGGATATGGAGGTTCATGCTTTTGCAGAGACTAGAGGTATGAAGAAATTGTAAACTCTTGGACAAAGTACATCTTGAGAGAAAATAAAGGACTTTTAGAATGAGGGAGAGTTCCACAAAATTGAGAATTATGTGTCCAATTTTGTGGGCAGAATTTAGGAAAACTTGAATTGAATCATAAGTTTTAAAGAAAGTGATTTTCATTAGAATCCCTAGTTTGTAGAAGAGTACCTGTCTGTCACTTTATACACTCGATAAATATTTGCTGATTGGAGGATTTGAACTTGGGATTCAAGGCAAATGGGACCTTAATTCCTTGATAAACAGAAAAATGATTGAAGAGCTATGTTTGTAAATGTTAGATTGAAGAAGAGAAAAAAAGAAATATCTAAATCTAATCTCTCTACAATCCTCAACCAAGTTGATAGGATAGTACAAATCTACATATGAATAACAGTCATAAATTGTATATCCTTTGCATAACTGATTGTATATATCTTGATATAGTTTCAGTGCTTTTATTTTTATTAATTTTTTGGCATTCATTAAAAAATTTTTTGAGTTCTAAATTTTTTCTTTCCCTTCCACCATCCCCTACTCTTTGAAAAGGTAAGAAATTATAAATGTGAAGCTATGCAATACATATTTTAAAATTATTTGTGTTACTAAAATAAAAGTAACAAAAATAATAAACATAATGAAAACAAAACAGTATACATCAATATGCATTCATAGTTCATCTCTTCTCTCTCTGGAGGAGGTTAGTATTTTTCATCATGTATCTTTTAGAATTATGTTGAATCATTGTATTGATCAGAGGAGTTAAATCATTCACATTTGGTCATTACTATAATATTGCTTTTATTGTATGCAATATTCTCCTAATTCTGCTCATCTCACTTTACAGCAGTACTTATGAGTCTTCCTGGGTTTTTCTAGCTACTTCTTAAAGGAGAAAGTTGAGGTCCCTTAGTAGTAGAGTTTTACTGTCTATTTCTTGCTATAACTCATTTGACTTTTAAGAATTTGTATGCTATACCATTTGGTGCATATAATTTGGGTATTGGTTTCACTTAATTGTGTCTGGTGCATTTTAGAAGAGGCAATTTTCCTTTTTCTATCTTTAATTAGGCATAATTTTGCTTTTGCCTTATTTGAGAGCATAATTATCTCTGCCTTTTTTAACTTTATCTGAAGCAAAATAGGTTCCCCTTTAGCATCTTATTTTAACTTTTAGCGCATCTCTGTTTGAATTGCATTTTTTATGAACAACATACTGTTGGACTCTGAATTTTAATTCATTCCAATACTTGCTTTTGTTTTATGGGTGAATTCATCCCATTTGTATTCACCATTATGATTACAAATAGTATTTTCCTCTATCCTGTTTTCTTCAGTTTATTTTTTAAAACACCCCCTTCTAAAAATCTATTTTGCTTCTGATTACTGACTACTGTAATGATTGAAATTCTTGAGAGGTAGCATTTCTTAATTATAAAAATATTAATTAACCAGTCAAAACATCCTAATTTTATCAAATGATTCTCTCAACAACCAAAATATCCCAACTCCTCTGGCTCAGGTCTATTAATAATACCACTTGTGGTCTCTCCCAAGATCCCAAGATCCCAAGACATATCTGATCAGTAAACAGGGAATTATAAGATAGAATTAGAGACTTCACTTCTTTCATTATTCCATCCCAGAAGGGATGGGTTTTTTTTTTGGACCAGGAAAATTCTTGGACATTCTTTTATCAGCCAACTGGGTGGACCACTGTACTTTAAATAAGTAAAAATTCAACATGGCTGATCATCCCATCATTAATCTTTCAAATATGTCATAGTTAACCATAGCTAGTAATTCTTGCCCTTAATGCTTTTATCCTCTTTAACAGACTTCTGGGTAAGCATGGTGGCAGATTAGACATGGCTCGCTTCCCCTCCTCAGACCCAACAATACAGACAACCCCAAAAGACCCCCCAAAAACCATCCTCATAAGACTCTACAGTAGGGTGCAGCACTGAAGGGACATGGGATTCGGGCATTTCCACACTATAAGGGAATGAAAAAGCTCCCACCCAAACTTGAGCTGACCTACCCTCCCCCACCACACCTACGGAGCCATGAGTTAAAGTCAGTGTGCGCCAGAACCAATGGGTGAGGGAGAGGCACACCAAGAGTGAGCAATGGGCAGCCCCAGGTCTTGGGAGCTTACTAAGGCCACCAAGGACTTACCCCTGAGAGCAGTAACACCTGAAACCCAGCAGGCAGGCAAGGGGAGCTCAGAACTCAGGCGCTCAGAAGCAGCATGCAATAATCAACGAGTATGCGAAGGGCACCCCTGAAGTGAGCAAGGGGCACCTATAGGTCTTGGGAGTTGACTAAGACCACCAAGGACTTACCTCTGAGAGCAGTAACACCCAAAATCCCAGCAGGCAGGGGAGGGCAGACTTTGTGCTCCCCCGTGAAGATAGCCCAGCTGTGGAGAATTGAGAGATTGCTTGAGGCAAAAAGCCTTGATCATTACATCCATAAACAGAGAGCCAGCCCTCCTTACTCAGATTTCTGACTGGAAAGGGAAGGAAAAACCATAGAGATGGCAAACAATGCCCAGGAACAACTTCCCAACACCAAGAAAAGCAAGAAGAAGGGGTTGACTTTGGATAGTTTTTATGGAGGAAAAATACAGACTACAGAGGAAATAATAGAAGAGGAAACCCAAATAAATGTTCCAAAACCTTCCAAAAGAAGCAGAAATTGTCCACAAGCTTTTGAAGAATTTAAATTGGAGGTTATCAAAAAGATGGAGGCCTTTTGGCAGGAAAAATGGGAAATAATGCAAAGAGAATACAATAATCTGAGGGACAAGAACTCCCATTTGGGGAGACAGCTGGAAGCCTCAAAAAGCAGGATAGACAAAACTGAAAAGGAAAACCAGTCTTTAAAGACCAGAATTAGGCAACTGGAAGACAATGATCTTGCAAAACAGCAAGAATTAATAAAGCAAAGTCAAAAGACTAAGAAATTAGAAGAAAATATAAAATATCTCACTGGCAAGGTGACAGATCAGGAAAACAGAGGAAGGAGAGACAATCTGAGAATCATTGGTCTACCTGAAAAGCCAGAAATAAACAGGAATCTTGACATCATAATACAAGATATCATCAAAGAAACCTGCCTTGAGGTTCTAGAACAAGGGTGCAAAATAGAAATTGAAAGGGTTCATATAATACCCTCTATACTAAATCCCCAAAAGACAATACCCAAGAATTTAATCACCAAATTCAAGAGCTCCAAAGCTAAGGAGAAAATTCTGCAAGAAACAAAAAAAAAAAAACAATTCAGATACAAAGGAGCACCAATCAGGATCACACAAGACCTGGTAGTTTCTACATTGAATGACCACAAGGCCTGAAACATGATATTCAGAAAGGCAAGAGAACTGGGTCTTCAACCAAGAATCAACTACCCAGCAAAACTGACTATATACTTCCAGGGAAAAGTATGGGCATTCAACAAAATAGAAGATTTCCCAATATTTGTAAAGAAAACACCAGAACTTAGTGGAAAGTTTGATATACAGACACAAAGAGCAAGAGAAACATGAAAAGGTAAATATGAAAGAAAGGGAAAAGGATAAAAATGTTTTTTTCTATTATTCAAACTCTCTTCTATAAGGACTACATTTAGATCAAATTATATATATTAATATGTGGGGCAAATGATATGTGTAACTCAAAAATTTTATGCATTATTAGAGTAATTAGAGGAATCACTCATAGGGAAAAATTGGGGCATTAAGATGATATGGAGAAAGGGGGACAAAAGAAAGAAAAAGGGAGGGGGGAATTGATGATGGTACCAAGATATACTTGAAGAAATAGACATGAATTAAATAGAATAATGTAACAAAGATACACATGAGAAGTGGAGGGGAAGAATTCTCTTATATGAAGGAGAGGAAGGGAGTGCTAATTGGTATTACTTAAACCTTACTCTCAGTGAAATCAACCCTGAGAGGGAAGATAATCTAGATCCATTGGGATCTTGAATTCTATCTTATCCAACGGGGTAAGGGAGAAGAAGAAATTAAAGGGGATTGGGGGGGAGGTAGTACAGAAAAGAAGGGGGGGAGGGAAATTAACAGATCCTAAAAAAAACAGGAAGGGAACAAAAAGGGAAGGGCTATAAAGGGAAGCATATCAAGGGAGGGATAGCACCACCTATGGACAGGAAGTAGAGGGGGAACTCCAGCAAGTCATCAGGAGGGTCATTCACTATGATCAAGTAGCATTTATACCAGGAATTCAAGGATGGTTCAATATTAAGAAAACCATCCACATAATTGACCATATCAACAAAGAAACCAACAAAAATCACAGCCTTTCATATTATACAACACCCATTTCTATTAAAAACACTAGAAAGCATAGGAATAGAAGGGTCTTTCCTAAAAATAAAAAACAGTATATATCTAAAACCATCAGCAAACATCATATGCAATGGGGATAAACTAGATGCATTCCCAATAAGATCAGGAGTGAAACAAGGATGCCCATTATCACCTCTATTATTTAACATTGTAATACAAACACTAGAGGTAGTAATTAGGGAAGAAAAAGAAATTGAAGGTATTAAAATTGTCAATGAGGAGACCAAGCTGTCACTCTTTGTGGATGATATGATGGTCTACTTAAAGAAACCTAGAGAATCAACTAAAAAGCTAGTGGAAATAATCAACAACTTTAGCAAAGTTGCAGGATACAAAATAAACCCACATAAGTCATCAGAATTTCTATATATCTCCAACATATCTCAGCAGTATGAATTAGAAAGAGAAATTCCATTTAAAATCACCCTAGACAATATAAAATACTTAGGAATCTATCTCCTGAGACAAACACAGGAACTATATGAACGCAACTACAAAAAACTCTCCACACAACTAAAACTAGACTTGAGCAATTGGAAAAACATTAACTGCTCAAGGGTAGGATGAGCCAATATAATAAAAATGACCATAATACCCCAAATAAGCTATCTATTTAGTGCCATACCCATTTAACTCCCAAAAAACCTTTTTACTGAATTAGAGAAAACCATAACAAAGTTCATTTGGAAGAATAAAGGATCAAGGATATCCAGGGAAATAATGAAAAAAAGAATACAAAGGAAGGTGGTCTTGCAGTCCCAGATCTCAAACTACTATAAAACAGTGGTAATCAAAACAATTTGGTACTGGCTAAGAGACAGAAAGGAGGATCAGTGGAATAGAATTGGGGTAAATGACGTCAGCAAGACAGTCTATGACAAACCCAAAGACCCCAGCTTTTGGGACAAAAATCCACTCTTTGATAAAAACTGCTGGGAAAATTGGAAGACCATGTGGGAGAGATTAGGTTTGGATCAACACCTCACACCCTACACCGAGATAAACTCAGAATGGGTGAATGACTTGAATATAAAGAAGGAAACTATAAATAAATTAGGTGAACACAGAATAGTATACACGTCAGACCTTTGGGAAGGGAAAGACTTCAAAACCAAGCAAGACTTAGAAAGAGTTACAAAATGCAAAATAAAATAATCTGGAATACATCGAATTAAAATGTTTTTGTACAAACAAAACTAATGCATCCAAAATTAGAAGGGAAGCAACAAATTGCAAAACAATCTTCATAACAAAAATCTCTGATAAAGGTTTAGTTACTCAAATTTACAAAGAGCTAAACCAATTGTACAAAAAATCAAGCCATTCTCCAATTGAAAAATGGGCAAAAGACATGAATAGGCAGTTTTCAGTTAAAGAAATCAAAACTACTAATAAGCACATGAAAAAAGTGTTCTAAATCTCTTATAATCAGAGAGATGCAAATCAAAACAACTCTGAAGTATTATCTCACACCTAGCAGATTGGCTAATATGGAAGCAAAGGTAAGTAATGAATGCTGGAAGGGATGTGGCAAAGTCGGGACTTTAACTCATTGCTGGTGCATTGTTAATTGATCCAACCATTTTGGAGGGCAGTTTGGAACTATGCCCAAAGGGCAATAAAAAACTGTCTGCCCCTTTGACCCAGCCACAGCACTGCT
This sequence comes from Monodelphis domestica, assembly GCF_027887165.1. Lineage (NCBI taxonomy): Eukaryota > Metazoa > Chordata > Mammalia > Didelphimorphia > Didelphidae > Monodelphis > Monodelphis domestica. The sequence goes on from NC_077233.1 coordinate 81,685,006, forward strand.
GGGTTTATGCCCCAAAGAGATAATAAGGAAAAGACTTGTACAAGAATATTCATAGCTGCACTCTTTGTAGTGGCCAAAAATTGGAAAACGAGGGGATGCCCTTCAATTGGGGAATGGCTGAACAAATTGTGGAATATGTTGGTGATGGAATACTATTGTGCTAAAAGGAATAATAAAGTGGAGGAATTCCATGGAGACTGGAACAACCTCCAGTAAGTGATGCAGAATGAAAGGAGCAGAACCAGGAGAACAATGTACACAGAGACTGATACACTGTGATACAATTGAATATAATGGACTTCTCCATTAGTGTCAATGCAATGTCCCTGAACAATCTGCAGGGATCTAGGAGAAAGAACACTATGCTCAAGCAGAGGACAAACTGTGGGAGTAAAAACACTGAGGAAAGGCAACTGCTTGACTACAGGGTTTGAGGGGATATGATTGAGGAGAGACGCTAAATGAACACCCTAATGCAAATACCAACAAAATGGAAATGGGTTAGGATCAGGGACACATACAATACCCAGTGGAATCCTGCGTTGGCTATGGGAGAGGGAAAGGTGGGGGGGGGGAGGGGGAGGAAAAGAAAATGATCTTTTTTTCCAATGGATAATGTTTGAAAATGACCAAATAAAATAATGTTTAAAAGGAAAATAAATTATTTAACAAAAGACAGATTTGATATTCTGGGCAGGGAGACATGAGAAGAGCCTCAAATTTGGCAGCACACATTTTCAGCCTGATCTTCAAAATCTTAATGGGAAAATGATTTTACATGATATAATGATTCAATATTAATTTTCCTCATTTCCTTAACCTCCCCATGTTTTTATTATACCCTCCTTGTTCATCCTTTTTTCTCCTATTTTCCTGAAGGGTAAGCTAGATTTTCATAGCCAATTGATTCTCTATATACATTCTTCCCTCTGAAACAACTTAGATGATATCAAGGTTCAATCATTGCCTTCCTTCCTCCCTCAACTCACCAGTTTCACATCTACTGAAAATATCTTCCTTATATACCTCTTTTATTTTGAGAAAAAAATCTCTATTTCTCCTCTCCCTTCTCTCTTCACCCAATTTATCCCTCTCTCTCATTCGTTCAGTTTTTTTTAATTAATCCTAACAATGTTACTTTACTCCTGTGGTTTCTATGTAGTGTCTGTCCTAATTGACAGTATAATGATAACATTCTTAGGAGTTACATGTATCATCTTCCCATATGGAAATGTAAACAGGTTAACTTTAATGAGTCCCTTATGCTTTCTCTTTTATTTTTACCTTTTAATTCTTCCTTTGAATCTTGTATTTGAAAATCATTTTTTCTATTCATATCTGACCTTTCCATCTGGAATGCTTGTAAATCCTCTATTTCATTAAATGGCATTTTCCCACCTATAAGATTATATTCAATTTTATATGGTAGTTATTCTTGATTGTAATCCTCTCTTTGCCTTCCAGAATATCATCATAAGTCCTCTGATTCTTAAATATGGTGGCTGATAAATGTTTTGTGATCCTGTGACTCCAAGGCATTTCAAGTATTTTCTTTTTGACTTGTAAACTTTAGAATTTGATTATAATAGTTCCAAAAGTTTTCATTTTGTGATCTCTTTAAGGAATTTTTATAATTTTTTGAAATATGATGTCTTATCTCTTTATCATCGTTTTCAAGTAGACCAATATATATATATATATATATTTAAATTTGGATATTTTGATTTAATTAATTAATTTAGAATGATTTTCCATGGTTACAAGATTCATGTTCTTTCCCTTCCCTTACCCCACCTCCCTCCTGTAGCCAATGAGCAATTCCACTGGGTTTTACATATGTCATTGATCAAGACCTATTTCCATATTATTGATATTTGCACTAGGGTTATTGTTTAGAGTCTACATCTCCAATCATATCAACCCATGTGATCAAGTAGTTGTTTTTCTTCTATGTTTTTATTCCCACAGTTATTCCTCTGAATGTGGATAGTTTTCTTTCTCTTAAGCCCCTCAGAATTGTCCTGGATCATTACATTGCTGTTAGTAGAGAAGTCCATTATATTCTATTGTACCACAGTGTATCAGTCTCTATGTATAATGTTCTCCTGGTTCTGCTTTCACTCTGCATCAATTCCTAGAGGTTGTTCCAGTTCACATGGGATTCATCCAGTGCAATATTTCTTTTAGCACAATAGTATTCTATCACAACAAATACTACAATTTGTTCAGCTGTCCCCCAATTGAAGGGCATTCCCTCATTTTCCAAATCTTTGCCACAACCAAGAGTGCAACTATAAATATTTTAGTACAAGTCTTTTCCCTTTGGGGTATAAACCCAGCAGTGGTATGGCTGAATCAAAGGTCAGGCAGTCTTTTAGTGCGCTTTGGGCATAGTTCCAAATTGGCATCCAGAATGGTTGGATCAATTCACAACTCTACCAGCAATGCATTAATGTCCCAATTTTGCCACATCCCCTCCAACACTTATGACTTTCCTTTGCTGTCATGTTAACCAATATGCTAGGTGTGAGGTGGTACCCCAGAGTTGTTTTGATTTGAATTTCTCTAATTATAAAAGATTTAGAACATTTTTTCATGTACTTATTGATAGTTTTGATTTATTTATCTGAAAATTGCCTATTCATGTTCCATACTCATTTATCAATTGGGGAATAGCTTCCTGTTTTGTATAATTGATTTAGCCCCTTATAAATTTGAGTCATTAGACCTTTGTCAGAAGTTTTTGTCATAAAGATTTTTTCCCAATTTGTTGCTTCCCTTCTAATTTTGGTTGCATTGGTTGTTTGTACAAAACATTTTTAATTTAATGTAATCAAAAGTATTTATTTTAGCAGACCAATATTTTAAAAACTATATCCCCTCCATCTATTTTCCATGATAGTTGTTCTTCTAAAGAGATTTTCCACATTTTTTCTACTTTTTCTTTTTACTTTGTTTTGTTGCTTCTTCATGTTTCATGGAGTTATTAGATTTCACTTAGTTCTAATTTTTAAGAAAAAAATTTCTTCAATGAATTTTTGTACCTTTTTTTTTCATTTGGCTAATTCTACTATTTAAAATATTATTTTATCAGTGAAATTTTGTACCACATTTACCATTTGGTCAATTTTGTTTTAAAAGATATTATTTCCTCAGTATTCTTTGTGCCTTGTTTACTAAACTCCTAAATATCTTTTCATAATTTTCTTATATCACTTGTTTCATTGACAAAGTTTCCCTTAATAATCTTATTTGATTTTGAAATTGTTTCTTAGCTCTTCCAGGAATTCTTGTTGGGCTTATGCCAAATTCACATTTTTTACCCTTTGAATCTTTGCTCGAATATCTTTTGACATTATTGTGTTCTACCGAGTTTGTATCTTAATCTTCCCTGTTACCTTTATGATTGGATTATTTTTTGTTGTTGTTAGGTAATTTTTCCTATCTATTGCTTGTCTTTGAGCTTTATGGTAATATTGGGCTCTATTCCCAGCCTGGTGGGATACTGCTCCACACTTCAGTATCTTTGATCTGATGTTTTCAGAGCTAGTTTTTGGGGCATTGTATGTTTTAGGTGCTTCTGAGGTGGTTATCTGTGTCAAGGTATGGTCAGTGCCCTCTTGGAACCAGAAACCATATTTCTCTTCAAGGCTTTGGTCCATTGGAACAGAATGTATTCTTTTTCAACCTGAAGCAAATTTTCCCCTAGCTTGTGCCTAGTGCCTATACCCTCCTAACCAGTTGCCTCCCCTTACCATCTCTGGTTTGGGAGCTCCTGAAGCTCCTGTTGCTTTGCTGCCACCTTCAATGCCCACAGTGTTGCTGCTATGTTGATTCTAGTCAAGTCCCCATCTTTGTATCACAGGCCTGTCTCTTTGTCCTCTGGTGGAATTTTGAGTAGAAAAAAAAAAGTCTTGCCTTTACCTTTTGTTGACTTTGGTGCTCCAGAATTTTATTTGAGTCATTATTTTAAAGTTTTTTTGAGAAGAATAGTGAGAGATTTCAGCTTCATCCTTTATTCTTCCACTTTGGCTCCATTCCTAAAAGTCCAGTTTCAATATTTCTAAACAGCTGCCTTTGTTTGTACTATTTCAATATAGTTGGGGAATCAATACTATGGAGGGATTTCAAGGGAAGGGCTATATTCTCAGAGGTCTTTCTTCTTCAAGTAGAAAATTAATATCCAAAGAATGATAACTGAAAGCTAGGAGACTAACAGTGATGAGTGGGTGTTGCCCTTGGCTATATACATTTTGGCCCATAGATTAATTCATGATTTTTATTAAGTCCTACAAGACCCTCTCCTCCAAAAAGAAGGTTTAGGATTTTTTTTTCTCAAATTATCTGTCTCTTTATCCTTACTCCTAAGGAAAATCAATTAAGGTTTAGGTTGGTTCATAGCTAGGGTCTTCACAAAGGGTGAATAGAAGAAAGATAGTCAATGTACACTAAAGATCAAGTATGGGACAGCTACTTATCTCTGTAATACAAAAGAAATGCTTAAAATATTTATAACCACGAAGAGCTTGCCTCCAAGACTAAAATGATAATCTTTAACTCCTATTATATTCTCCTGGTAGGTTGATTATTAAAACATTTAATATTTAATAAGGTTGTGTGATAGGCATTTCATCTGCATCTCTGCTCTGAACTGAGCAAATCTGTCTTTTAAAGACTAGGTATATTTGTGAAATCAAGTAGAAGTTAGACTCATCCTCTTCTTGGTGATCATCTTCTCTGAGAAACATTGTTATTAATGCAGGGAACATTTACTACAATTCTGCTAGCATCAAATGAGGGATGCAGGCAATTGACCTGTAACAGATACTCAGGAAATTCTCATGTCAAGATTAATGGGCAACTCTGCTTGGGTAATGAAATAGGAACTATAAGAGGCTGGGACTTATGTTCTGGTTTACTTTAACCCTGAACCACCAGAAGTGGCCAGTTGAGGACAGCTCAACTCCACATATATTCTAGCATGGCCCCTGCTACATTGGCTTCATCAATACTGTGCACACAAGAAGTACCTCTGAAATATTTTTGAATGGAATTTAATGCCTTATTCTTGTGAATATTCTGGAAGATTGATTATATGGAAGTGAGATGAAGTATGGAGTAGTGGAGAGATCTCTGATTTAAAAGATAAAAGTCTATATTAGAATATTTACTCTTAATTATTGCCAGTGTCCTCTCCGGTACATTATTTAGCACCTTTGAAATTTTGATGCCTTATCTATAAAATGAGGAAGGTTAAAGTAGCCATAGATATCAAATTCTGGACTATAAAACTCTAGAATATGGCTGGAAGCCAAGGAAGACCTGGTTTTAATGCCATTCTCCGATATAGTCTTGCTGAATGATCATGGACAATCACTTAACCTTGGTGCAGAAGGTCCTGAAGTACATTGCCAGAGGGGTTTCTTCACCTGGATATTCTCTAAACAATGAAATCTGAAACCGAGTCTGGATCACAATAAAAATGACTAACTCTCTTCTGTGGCATGTCGTATTCCTGCTGTTAATTCTATGTTATGTAAATATTTCTACAGGACCCAGATCTTTTAATGTACATTTTCCAATGGCTAGGATTCACTTTATTTGACAACACTTATGTTCCAGACATTTATTAAAACAAACAAACAAAAACCACTAAGTAAACTATTTGGGGATTTTGTTTTAGCATGCTTTTAAAATAAAAAAAAGTAGTTTTTTGTGGAATACTTCAGTGTAAAACTTGAATAGTTTATTCCATGTATGTCTCCCCCCCCCCCAAGTTGTCATTTCTTACTTCCATGTATTATGCTATTTTTGGAAGTAATCCTTTGTTAATTTCTTCTAAGAATAATTATAAGCAGAAAAAGAAGGGAAAAGGGAAATAAAGATCAGGACTCTTTGTCTCTCTGTCTCTGTTTTCCCATTTTCATTAAATTTAAAGTTTTGAGAAACAGCTCATTGTGGGGAGATCCCATATTTCAGCACCAGCAAATTCAGCATTTTCTTTCATAAAGGTCATGAATGATCTAATTTGCTCAAAGTTGAAAAAGAATGTGTGAATTACAAGAAGCCTGTAAAAATCTCTCATTCAGCTTTCCTTGATTTTTATTTGTTTCAGGAGACATGTTATGCCTATAAAAATGACAAACTTTTGCCTTCTCTCTCTGAAGAGAAAGAAAAATGCAGAGCAGAGATGTGAAAATCCATGAATTTGAGTCTTTTTATATGACTTCCTAACAAGAAAGAAACCAGCATCTGTGGGAGCTGAATTCTTAGACAGCTTACGTGCATTGCTATGTTCCACAGAGAAGGGGGGAACCCCTCTATTGCCATGGGTACAAATGTATTGGCCTGTAATTTATCAGTGACTCTACGCTGGGCCTAGGTTCTCATGCCCACTTAAGCTTCATTGGGAATATGCTTTCCTTTTTTCAGGGCATTGGGAAACAGGGAATCCAACAGAGAAAAACTTTTTTTTTTCCTAGTTGAATTTTTCTGGCACTTTCTTTATCATGCTTTCTTTATGTACTTTAGGTGATTTTCTTGTGTTTGGCTTTGGCTCCAACCAATATCTAGCCAGTATGAATACTGTTAGATTGTTCAATAAATAAAAGGAAATTCATGGAGTTGCCTTGGCCCGAGATATTTTTTTTTCTTTTAAAAATATTTTATTTTCCCAATTACATGTAATAACAATTTTCAACATATGTTTCCTGAAATCATATGACAAACATTGTTTCCTCCCTCTCTTCTCCTGGAGATGGTAAACAATTCTATCTGGGTTATACATGTATTATCATGCAAAACATATTTCCTTCATGGTCATTCTTGTCAGAGAATACTCATATAAACTCTCCCCCAAATAAAAATACAAATAAACAAATGAAAATCACATGCTTTGATCTGAATTCTGATTTTCACAGTTCTTTCTCTGGAGGTGGATAGCACTTTTTGTCCTAAGTCCCTCAGAATTGTCCTGGATCATTGTCTTAATCATAATAGTCAAGTTTTCCACAATTGATCCTTGTGTAATATTGCTGTTACTGTGTACAATGTTCTCCTGCTTATTTCACTATGCATTAGTTCATGTTGAAACCATCCTGCTCATCATCTCTTATTGAACAATATAATTTCATCACCAACATATGCAATAATTTATTCAGACATTCCCCAATTAATGTGTATCCCCCTCAGTCTCTAATTCTTTGCCACCACAAAAAGAACTGCTATAAGTATTTTTGTATGAGTAGATCTTATCTCCTCCCTTTTATGTCTTCATGATATAGACCTACTAGTGGCATTACTGGATCAAAGGGTACATACACAGTTTTATAGTCCTTGGGGCATAGTTCCAAATTGTCTTCCAAAATGGTTGGGTCAGTTCACAAGCTTACCAACAGTTTTGTCATACCTCTGTCAGCATTTATCATTTTCTTTCACTGTCTGTCATGTTGGTCAATCTAATAGTTGTGAGCTGGTACCTCAGAGTTGTTTTAATTTGTATTTTGCTAATCCAGAGTGATTTTAAACATTTTTTTCACATGATTATTGATAGCTTTGATTTCTTCATCTGGAAATTACTTGTTCATATCTGTCTGATACATTCTTAATAGGACATGTTACTTACTGTTATTATTCATTCAAATGACCCAAGTGCTCTGTCAAATTGATAAAATGCTCTATAAATGCTATTTCTGAGCATGTAAAAGTTGCATTACTAGTTGAATTCTGTGAAGATATTTGTTATATATATATATATATATATTTATTTATTTGATTTTTGTCTAATTATCTTGGTCAATCAATGAACATTTATTGATCACTATACTAAGGACTAAGCATACAAAGGAAGTCTAAAGCTTGACCATGTTGATATAGAACCAGCCCTGTGGTTGGGAAGACCTGCATTCAAATCCTTCCTCTGACACTGAATTGCTTTGTGACCTTTGACAAGTCATTTAGATCCCAAGAAACTCTTATAGGTTGTAAAATAATTGCCTCCCTGAACTGGAAGAGAGTTTCATCACTAGGTAGTTCCCTATATACATGAAACTGGGGTCCTAGACAAATCACATCTAAGAACAGTGCTTGACACATAGTAGGCACTTTAAAGTCTTAAATTGAATTGTTAGAATTTTGGATTGATGTAACCCCAATTACATTAGCACAGGGTTAAGGATACAAAACCCTTGATACCCAGAAAGCATTTTTGGATTTTAAATGCGACAAAGCTATATTTTATTAGTATCTGATGCCAAATAGTTTGAATTGGAGTCATTTACATGTCCATCTTTGTGAGCAACGGTTGAAGCAGAAACCTATGAACTAAGTAACCAAAGATATTTGTAAAATTCATGAAGGTCCAAGCAGAATACAAATGAAAATTAAGTCAACAAACAATTTTTAAAAACCTATTTTTCCTAACCTACATCCTCAGCTTCAAATACAGATTTCTCCTCATACCTTACTTATTTCTAAATTTTCTGATAGGTTTGTGACTAGTCAGTAAGGATTCAATCAATGATACATCACCATTATGCTTTTCCTCATTTGTCATTTTTTTTCATGGACTTCCCCAGTGACTGTTTCATGTGATTGCTGTGTTATCATCAGGATTTTCATGTGATCCTGATCATTCTTGATCATCATCCTTGGAATGGTAGAGAAGCAAGCTTAAGTATTAGCCAAAGTGTATATAGGCTCCTCTCTTAGTGAACTTGTCATTTCCTTGTCTCTTCTTCCTCAGTCTTTTCCCTTTTTCTTATCATTTAATATAGGTCTCAGAGGCATCAAATTTAGGATTTTATTCGTAGTAGAGTGGATACTTTCAGACTGTAATAGTGCTAATTGATAACTTTATAGAGAATTCCTATATTATATAATGTATGCTTTGTCACTTTAGCCTTTGAGAAAATGTATTCTAATGAGAAAACAAAGTAGGTGATTCTATAACTAGAAAATCCAGAAGAGGAAAATTCTGCGCAAGATTACCATTCTTAGAATTGTTTCTCTTGGCTTTGAGTGTTTTAATACATTCCTCTGGTGTTATTGATACATATACATGTACATGATAAGTGCTCAATAAATGCTAGCTAATGAATCAAAGTAGAACCTAACAGAGAAATTTTTTTAAAAAGCCTTAGGTTTTGTCTTAGTAAGAATTTTAATACAGAAAGACGAGGACTAGGAAAACAGGGTTAAGTGACTTGCTCATGGATGCATAACTAGAAAGTGTTTGAGGTCACATTTCAACACAGGTCCTCCTGACTCCAAGTCTGGCACTCGATCCACTGCATTACCTAGATGCCCCTGGCAGAGAGTTAACCCACCTGAAAAGAAGAGAAATAAACTGTTGGAGAAAAAATAGCATATGATAAAATGGATATCAGAAAAGAGCATTGGTTCATTAATAACCTAAACATGAACATAAAATATTCAGAATTATGTAAATTTGAATTGTAGGATTGTCTGATTCAGCCACTCATACGACATTTCATATATGTAACCATATGTCTCTTTCCAATGACCAATCACTTCCTTCCCTTCCAAATTGAGTATTTATTCATAAGCTACCTTACATTTTTGATTAGAAAAAAATGTGTATATGTTAATTGGAGTGGGTTTGGAAACACCTATACCCATGCAAAATAGATTATATTCCGTTTTTTTAATATTATTCTCCCTCTATCCAGGGGTGTGCAGTGGTTTTCTGAAAATGCATTAAAATTTCAAATTTTATCTGTATTATTACTATTTTCTTAAGTATAAAATAAATTAAAATTAGGCCCTGATTTTTATTGTTTTCTAATTTTAAGGCATAAATGCTAACAATAAAAATTTAGTAATCAGCTTTCATATCTTTCTTGTGCCCCAATCATGTAAATGGAAAAGTTTTTCTCTGATATCTAGAAACAAAACAAAACACCCTAATAATTAGACCTTCCCTAAAATGGAATGTTCCAAAAAATGAAAAAGCAACCATTTTAAGTTGAGGAAGATCAGACCTAACTACTTTGACATTCCAAAAAAAAAAGAGTGTCATCTCTTACTATGAGCTAGTTGAGACTTTTAATTTGGTCTTTTCAACATTTAACTTGCTGTTGTTATTCATGCATGTTGGTATCTGAGGAATTACCATTAGTATTCAGAATCCCTATCTTGGAAACTCAGGCAAGGAACATTTATTGAATACTTATAATGGGCCAGGCACTATGCTAAGCAACTTGTTTTGGAGGGAGGGAGGAAGAGTGTGAGTGTGTGCATTGAGTCTTACCATTTTGGGGAATCAATTTTCCATTTAGCCTTTTTCCCACTCAGTCTAAACAAGGAGGGTTGGAAGTCTCCCAAAGGAGCTTCTGTGGGAGCCTTCCTGTCCAAACTCAAGGAGCAGAGACTTAGTGGAGTAGCAGTTCTCTGAAGTAAGGAGCCATTCAGCTCAGTCTCTAGACCAAACACATGAGAATATATATAAGCAAATCCTTTGGATACTTAACTGAATTTTTGAAAAGGTCAACTTCCACTAGAAAGACATTCAGAATTTGCTTATTGTTTATTTGTTTTTACAACATTGGCGGCACTAGACCAGGAGACTGGGTGATGCAGACAACTCCACGTGAACTTTACATCTTCCTTCTTTTGTTCCCAAGGGGACACGTTATTACTTCTGCTACATTGTAAGTGAGAAGGAATTTTTTTTTCCTGGCCAAAAAATTCTTTGGCACCAAAAGACAACAAAATATTACCCCAAAAACAAATGGAATAAAAATTTGGTAGTTTCCATTGGACTTCAACTTATCATCAAGTTTCTCAGTTCTCCCAGGAATAGTCTAAATAGACTCATATTGGCTTTGAGTCTTGGTTTTGCTTCTTGTGACCTAGGTGATTTAAAGGGAAAATATTTAAACTCTAAATGCCTCTATTTCCTTATCAGCAAGCTGAAGTGATTGCATTAGATGATCCCTAATGTCCTTTATACTCCAAATCTTAAATTATTTTTCTTGAGTATTTCCAACTATCTGTCATCTCATTGATTTGACATACTCTCAAGTGATGTCAAGCACAAGGGATCCACATAAAACACTAGAGATATTTCTGTAGGTGTGATATTAAGTGGATTCTTATGTCACCCCTATGACATCTACTTTTTAGCCTTTGTTCTTTCTACATAACCATTTTGGTCTCCTTTCCTTTTTTTTTTTAATCTTTACCTTCTGTTTTGGAATTAATACTGTGTATTTGTTCCAAAGCAGAAGAGTGGTGAGGGCTAGACAGTGAGGGTGAAGGGTCACACAGCTGGGATGTGTCTGAGGCCAGATTTGAACCTAGGACCTACCATCTCTGGGCCCGGCTCTCAATCCCCTGAGCCACTCAGCTGCCCCCTTTCCTTTCCCAAACATCTCTTCAATAATATATTTTGCATTGTTTTGTGCATACACTTTTTCATTTGTAATATGCTAGAGCTTCTTTGTGTATACTATGTGTCTATCCCATGTCTTCTGGGTGCATTATATGTTAATGATTCATAGCCATATTTCACTACTAGAAGAATATTAATTGTAAAAACTTGGGATTGTTTTGTGGAGAAAGTTAAAATTCAGCATTATTAAAAATACCACAAGGCAGTATAAAATAAATCCAGTAAGTTCATTGTCCACTTATAATGTCTATCATACATTGTCTCAATGAGAGAACATGATGTCCAAAAAGAACCAGCATGAATGACTTCATCAAGAACCAATAATCTTACATCAGATTAACCTTATTTTCTTTTGTATAGGATTGCTAAATTGATCAGAGATATCAAAAACACAAGATGTACTATATAAATGTATCTACATATATTGTATACATGCTTTCATATACATGTTAGTTTATACATACACACATTATATATCTCTACAAATATATGCCATAAATATATTATATACCTAAATATATAAATACACATAAACATAATATACCCAAATTTACCTAAATGTATATACTTACCTATATATACATATGTATTAGATAGATAGATTATAAATCTATACCTAAGTTTTTAGTAAAACATTGTATAATATATCTCATGTTACTCTGTCAGTAAAGATGGAAAAACATGAGATGGAGTAGAATGCTCTCCATCTCTATCTCTACTTCCTGACGGTCTTGGCTTCAAGCCTTAGCCAAAACTGAACCTTCAAAAGAAAGGCTTTCCTAATTCTCTTTTTTTATTGCCTTCATTTCATTGATTATTTTAAATTTATTATATAGAGAGCTTATTTGTATATTTCTATTTGTATATTTCCTACTCCATTAGACTGTGTAATCCCTAAGAGCGAGTACTGTCTTTTAGATCAAGAATATCAAGGGAACTAATGAAAAAAAATGGGAAGAATGGTGGCCTAGCAGTGCCAAATCTTCAATTATACTATAAAGTAGTAATCATCAAAGCAATCTGATACTGGCTAAGAAATAGAAGGGTAGATCAATGGAATAGAATAGGAGTAAATGACCTCAGCAATCTAATATTTGATAAACCCAAAGATCCTAGCTATGGGGGTAAGAACTCAATATTTGACAAATTTGCTGGGAAAATTGGGAAATAGTATGTGAAAAATTAAGTTTAGCTCAATATCTCACACTGTATACCAAGATAGGTTCAAAATGGTGATAGGATTTTAACATAGAATGATGTTATAAGTAAAATAGAGGAACATCAAATAGTTTAACTGTCAGTTCTATGGAGAAAGGAAGAATTTATGACCAAACAAGAAATAGAGAACATTTACAAGATGTAAAATCAATAATTTTGATTATATTAGATTAAAAGGTTTTTATACAAACAAAACTAATCATTGCCTTATTGATAAATGGCCAAAGAATATGAAAAGACAGTTCTTAGATTAAGAAAGCAATGCTATCAATAAGCACATTAAAAATATTCTAAATCCCTCTTGATTAGAAAAATGCAAATTAAAACAACTCTGAAGTACCATGTCACACCTACCAGGTTGGCCAATATGACAGTAAAGAAAATTGATGCATGTTGGAGGAGATGTAGCAAAATTGGGACACCAATGCATTGCTGGTGGAGTTGTGAAAGGATCCAACCTTTCACAGGTTGGATCCTTTCCAGAGGACAATTTGGAATCATGCCCAAAGGGCTATAAAAGAATGCATATAAAAAAAGAATGCATATAAAAGAATGCTTTTGATCCAGTAATACCACTAATGGGTCTACATTCCAAAGAGATAAAAAAAAATGGGAAAGCACCTATTTGTAGAAAAATATTTATAGCTGTTCTTTTGTGGTGGAAAAGAATCAGAAACTAAAAAACAAAAACAAAATAAAAAAAAAAAACCCTAAAATCCCCTCAATTTGGGAATGGCTGAACAAATTGTGGTATATGATGGTGATGTAATACTATTGTGCTATAAGGAATGATGAACAGCATGATTTCAGAAAGAATTGGAAAGACATATGTGAACTGATCCAGAGTAAAAAAAGCATAAGCAGGGGAACATTATATACAGTAACAGCAATATTGTGGAATAGTCAAACGAGATAGACTTTGACACTAACGGAAATACAACGATCCATGAGAATTCTGAGGACTTATGAAAAAGAATGCTGTCCACCTCCAGAGAAAGGACTGTGGGAGTATAAATGCATATGAAAATATATGACTTATCACTTGTTTACTTGGGTATGTGTTTTGAGGTTTTAGTTCAATAAGATTATTCACTTACAAAAATGAATAATATGGAATATGTTTTCTGTGATAATATATATAAACCCAGATTGAGTTGCTTGTCAGCTCCAGGAAAGGGAAGGGAAGAAAGGAAGGAGCCAATATGGATTATATGACTTTGGAAAACATGTGGAAATTTATTAAAATATTAAATATTAAACACATTAATTAATTAAATGATTGATAAATGATTAAAAATAATTTAAAAAGAACTGCTTTTTATCTTTTTTTGTATCCCCAGTGGGGCAACTAAGAGTACAGTGACCTGAAGTCAAGAAAACTCATATTCATTGTTTCAAATCTGACCTCAATTACTTCGAAAGTGTATGACCCTGGGAATGTCACTTAACCTTGTTTGTCTTAGTTTCCTCATCTATAAAATGAATTGGAGAAGAAATGAGTAAGCACTCTAGAATTGTTCCCACAAAAAACCCCAAAGGAGTGATAAAGAGTAAGATATGACTGAAAAGATTGAAAAGAAAGAATGCCTCTAACATTTATCACAGTGTCTGGCACATTGATGGCAATTATTAAATTATTGATTGAAAAACTAATTAAACAGATTTGGAACTCGTCGGGTGGTTGGATTTTAAGTGCTGTCATTAATAGTTTACTATCATCTTGGCAGGAAATATTCAGTCGAATCCCAAAAGTGTCTGTGCTTTGCCTTCTGCTGTTTAACATTTTCATTAATTACTTGGGAAAAAACATAGATTAGATCCTTATGAAACATAGATGCTTCAAATCTTGGAAGGATATCTAATAAAACTGGATGATGCAGGATCAGGAACTATTTTTATAAAATAGAATGTTATGCTGAATCATAGAAAATGATATTTAATATAGTCAGACTCATATGGAAGTGGGTAAAGATCTTGTTTATAAATTTAAAAAAGATGGCTTCTGACAAAGCTCTACCTTTGACAAATGCTAGTTATGTGACTTCTGGGGGAATTCAGTTAATCCCAATCAATTTACTAAAGACAGATTGCAGAGAAATTGTTGATCTGCATTGCTAGAGAGAGATTTTACTTACTGGGATCTCTCCAGATTAGTATAATCATATCTTGACAAAATCAAACAGATGCAGTAAACTTGAGGTAAAAAAAATGAACTTTACAGACACCAAAAGAGGGAGGAAATTTATTTGGAAAACTTTTAGTGAAATGCAATCTTAATATTAGCCAACAATATTTCATTACAATTCCCAAACCTAATGTGATTTTTGAGCTGGAGAGAGTGAGTGAGTGAGAATTTCTAGGAAAAAGAAAGTAGGCATCCCACTGTCTTCCATGCTGGTCAGATTCTCTGGAATATTATGTTTTATTTCTGGGCATCACTATTGAGGAAGGACATTTGTTATGACAAATCTTATCTAAGGTTTCAAGAGTAGAACAAAGCTCACATTGTACCTCCCTAGCTTCCTGAAGGCTGCTTGTCATAATGACAAGGATTCCTGTTTACCTACAGGCATGAAAAGGCTTACCCATGTGGTAACCAAGGACTTTGTTCCATGTCCTAAGACTGTGAATCACTAACTATTCCCCTAGTGACTGGACATGTTTCCATTTGGAGATGAAGGGACTTGTATCTACCTAAGGTAAGTGATTTTTATGTGAATATTGTATGTCCAAGCTAAGGAAATCTCGTTTTGTTGTGTTTAATTACTTATGATTAGTCCTTCTTACCCCCGAAATACTCGTGTACTCCTTTCTGACTCTCTGTCATCTACCACCTCCATAGTCAATCTGTTGTCAAGACCTATCAGTTCTACTTTTGCAATCTTTCAAATATTCATCATTCTCTCTTATCAAACTATTAACCACCATGATGTGAAATCTTATCTGTTCATACAAGTGCCATTGAAATAGTTTGTTCTGATCTCACTGATTCACATTTCTCTACATCCATTTCTTTCTGTTCTCCACTCAACTATCAAAGTGGTATTTCTAGAAGGATGAGGGCCTGAATTGAGTCTGCTTCTATCAACATTGATAATATGAAAAGGTCTAGAGAGTGAGGAGCTAAAAATAGAGGGAGAAGTAAAGCACAAAAATTTTAGATCTGTTCATCATCATGATACCTGTCTATGTTGAAAGGAGGTAGTGTGTTCTCTCTCGTTTCAAGTCTCTAAACAAAAAGTGGATAATCACTTGTGGTTGTATTGTAATGCAGATATACTTTTATAGTTAGAAATTGTATGAACTAGTTATTTATATGCCTTCTGATAATAAGGTTCCTTAATTTTGTGTTTTATGTCCCATTTGATTTTAATTTTCACAGATCATCAAATTAAGTTTTCTTCTTTTGTTTCTCAAGGAATAATCCTAAAATGTACATAGGCTAAACCTCAATGGAGGAATGCATTTATAATTGTATTCATGCCTATTGAATCTAGTGGTTTTAAAAAATATTCAATGCATTGAATAAAATGGTTTCTTCTCTTCACATTTCTAGTCAATTATGTGAACTTAAAGAGGTATATTATAGAAAATTATTTGTTTTTATAATATATTTTAATTATTTACAGATTACATGACAGTATAATTTTTAAAATATTTGCTTTCTGACATTTTGCAATCCATACTCTCTCCTTCCATTCTACCTCTCCCAAAAAAGGCAGGTAATGTGATGAAGGCTATAGATATATTTTCACAGATTAAATATTTGCATGTTCATCATGTTGTAAAAGAAAACACACATTATATACACTAGAGAAAATATCATGGAGGAACTAAAGTAAATAATGATATATTTTCATCTGAATTTTGAATCCAACTGTTCCTTCTATGGCAATGGATACCTTTTTTCTTCATGAATCCTTTGGCGTTGTCCTGGATCCTTGCCTTGTTGATAGTAGTTGCCATTCACAGTTGATCATCATGCAGTATTGTTATTACTGTGTGATAACATTCTCCTGGTCTGCTCATTTTACTTTTACTTTTTTCTTTTCATATGGTTTTTATGTAATTGTCTTGTTAGTCATATCTTTTGGCACAATAATATTCATATGCTACATTTGTTTAGTCATTTCCCAGTTGATGGGCAATTTTAGTTTCCAGTTCTTTGTCACCACAAAAAGAGTTGCCATAAATATTTTAGTACAGGCAAGTTATTGCCCCTTATTTTTTATTTCTCTGGTATATAGACCAAGTAGTGCTATTGCTAAATTAAAGAGTATTCACAGTTTGATGGCCTTTGGGTATGGTTCCAAATTGCTCTCCAGAATGGTTTTATCAGTTCACAGCTGAACCAACAATGTATTAGTGTCCCGATTTTTTCACATCCCCTCCAATATTTATCATTTTTCTTTTTCATCATGTTAGACAGTATGATGAGTGTGAGGTGGTACCTCAGAAGTTTTGAAATTTGTATTTCTCTAATGAATAGTGATTGGGAGCACTTTGTCATATGACTAAAGAGAGTTTTCATTTCTTCATCTAAGAATTGCCTGCCTTTGACCAATTTTCAATTGGGAAATCTTTTTTTATTCTTCAACTCAATTCTCTCCATATTTTGAGAAATGAAGGCCTTTGTCAGAGAGAACTTGCTATAAAGATTTTTTCCAGTTTGTCCTAAGATAGATTTCTATACTTAACTAAGTGTAGGTGTGATTTCCACTTTGTGCCAGTTCTGATGAAAGTAAAGAAACCTCCAGCGTATCCTTGTATTGCTTCTTCTCAGCACTGTGGGAGCACTTACCTTATTTGAATTTGAATGTCTGGCAGTTAAACTCATGAGAGGACCTCATTGTCAAGTCTCTAGTATGATTAAGCTTCTGTAGAAATGGAAATAGTCCATACAAATAGCTATTTCTACATTTATTTCCTCTTTTTTCTTCCTTAATAGAATGTTATGAATAAGTTGCCCTACCTTGGCAGTATACTTTCCAGGGATGTAAATATAAATGATGAGGTTGACACACCCACCTTTCCAGAGCTAGCTTCAAATCCTCAAGGAGACTCTTAAGGAAAGTATAGGAGAGAAATTATAGGCTGTCACAAGATCTACCCAATCATGTTAAAGCCATTGTATGCTTGTGAAACCTAGACAATATGCCAGCAGGATGCCAGGAAATTGAAAATGCTTCTATTTGAATTGTCTGAAGATTCTGAAAATCATATGGCAAGATAAGATACTGGGCACTTAGGTCAAGTTCTCAGCCTCTACTGGAGGGAGTGCTGTTCCAATGGACTGGACAAATATTTGCCTAAAAGATTACTTTAATGGAGAACTTACACAAGGCAGCACTACAACAACTAAACAACCTACTAATTATTTCCTCTAATTTCATACTGATTTTGATCTGTTAATAGTATGACTATAAAGAGCTAACTGGGAAACTATCAATCATACATATGTCAAGTACTCAGATTTTTCCTTCAAAGAATATATATTTTAAAAAAGTGTTTTCCAAAGTGTTCCAATGCTACCAATGTTGTGCACAATAGTTTTTTTAATTTGGGATCATATTTGTCTTTTGATTTTTATTACTTTTGACTTTTGATGGATGATGGATTAAAAGGTTTGAATTAATGGGATACTTCACTGCCCATTGAATTTTTGATATCCTTTGTATGTTAAGTTGAGTGCTTCTGTCGAATGTTGTAAAAAAAAATAAACAATAACCAAATTCTTAATGTCTTTTCTAGTGGAAGCTGACCTTTCCAGAAATTCAGTTAAGTATCCTAAAGGTTTGCTTATATTTATTCTAATGTGTTTGGTCTGGAGACTGAGTCCAATGTCTCCTTATTTCAGAGAACTGCAGTTTCACTGAAGTTTTTTTCTACTCAAGAGTGGACAGGAAGGCTCCCACAAAAGCTCATTTGGGATCCTTCCAGCCATCCTTGTTTAAACACAGTGGAAAATAGTGTGAATAGTTTCCTTGCAAAATTTGAATAGCTTTTCTTTTGCTCAGAAGGAATTGCCTATAACAAGGGGAAAATATTTTATTTATTTAAAGCATGTAAGGAAGTTCAAGTTAAATTATTGTTAGTCTACTTTTTCAGAGAGGCTAGAATCAATGGCAAATATGTGACAAATGTGTAAGGGCACAGAATGTTTACCTTTTTAGGAATATATGCTACAACTCTCTGTGTTAAAGAATATTATGTAGGTGGCTCCATACATGGAGCATCACTACAGAAGGGAAAGGGTAAAAATGGAGTGAAGGTCAAAATAATTAACTTCCTGACACTATTGTATCATGAGTCTTGAGAATAGCTAGCATATGCACAGCACCAAATATATGTTTTTATAATTATGTAAGGCAGGTTAATAATGGAATCAATGAACAGTTAAATGACTTTCTCATCAACTTGACAATGTTATAAAATAAGTTTTTATTTTAAACCATTTGAGGAGCCATCTTTCTTCATTGTCTGGAAAAGTGACCTGACAATTCAGCTCATTATTCCATAAGGTAGTCTGAAGAAGAGCTAGCTTTAACTGGATTCTCTGACACAAACTATCCATATGACCTTGAACAGGTCATAATATTTTAGTGTCATAAGCAAATCTCTAAAACAGGGGTTCTCATCTATTTTTATGTCATAGACTCATGATCATTTAAATATTTGTGGCAATAAATATGACAGAAAAGGAAAATGATAAATATTGGGGGATGTGGGAAAACTGGGACACTAATGCACTGTTGGCAGAGTTGCAATCTGATCCAACCATTTTGGAGAGCAATTTGGAACTATTACTAAAGGGCTTTAAAACTGTGCATACCCTTTGTTCCAGCAATACTATTGTTAGGTCTGAATCCCAAAGAGATTAAAAAGGGAGAAATGATCTATTTATATAAAAAATATCTGTTAACTCTTTTTGTGGTAGCAAAGAATTAGAAATTGAGGGGTTGCCTATTAATTAATTGATGAAAGACAACCTGTTGCAATATATGGTTGTAATGGAATACTACTATGCTAGAAGAAATGACTAGTAGGTTGATTCTGGAAAAACATGGAAATACATGAAATGATGTGCAGTGAAGTGAACAGAACTAAAAGAACATTGTAAACCAGTAACATTAATATTTTTGATAAAAAACCATGAATGATCTAGTTATTCCCAGAAATAGAGTAATATAAGACAATCCCAGAAACTCATGAAAAATGCCATCTACTTTCAGAGAAAGAACTAATGTAGTATGAATACAGACCAAAACATACTACATTTCACTTTATTTCTTCCTTTTCCTAGTTTTGTTTATTTGATATCTCTTCCACAAAATAAAGAAAAAATGTTTTTATATGATTACACACATAAAATCTATATTAAATGGCTTGCTGTCTCAGGGAGGGGATAAGAGTGGGATGGAATGAGGGGAAAAGGAGAGATTTTGAATTCAAAATTTTTATAAAATAAATATTTTATATGTAATTGGGGAAAAATAAAATATTATTAAAATAAATAAATAACTTACAGCTTGTTCACTAAAAAAAGGGATTGGTGGCAATAACATTGTGCCCATATTTAGTAATACCATTGAGAGGCATAAAAAATGTCAGATAATGAGAACTCAGCTGTGTCATTTGCTCTTCTTTAAGTTTATAAAATAAAATTTCTTTCCTTAAATTTGTATTAATAAATGTGTATATGATAGATTAATTCTCCCCATCTTAGCCCCCATCTGCATCCCAGGGACTGTAGAGCTTCACTTCGACTGACATTTAAGAAAATGTTAGTATCAGCAGTCTAAAGGAAGTTCTAGACTTGTCTAAAGGCTACAGTGACTGGGAACAATATTGGTTCAAGGATCCATCTATATAATAGGTCTAAAGAGGATTTTCTAGGTAGCTCCCCTTACTATGAATACAAACATCCATCTTTTGTTCTTTTCCTTAAGGCCTTCTAGCTCCCTTTGCTCAATTGGTTCTTAGGATTCAGAAACCTCTGGGCTGTGCTAACACAAGTCTTGATCACCAGGGTATCCATTGAAACCCTTTCTATTATTATTGAGGCATAGATAAATTTCCTTTACTCTACTTCCAACCAAGACAAGGTTGTATTTTTTCCTTTAAAATATTTATTTATATTTACAAGTATATATTATCTCTCACTTACAGTACCTGCATTTTCTTGGCTTCTTTATACTTCAATCTCTTCTACTGATGTATTTTTAAATCTTTTCCTGAATTCTTTATGTATTTTTATCCTTAGAAGGCTTATCCTCAATCCCTAAATCCTTCTATTTATTTATCTGAAGCACAGTAAATAGTCAAAAATGGCAAATTTTACCATTTTGATATTTCATATAATATTCTTCTAAGTTAGCATTTCAGACCTAGCCAAAGATAGTAAATGCCAACTTTTCCTAGACCTATTTTTATTGTCATTTTCATTATTGTTTGGTGCTTGGCACATAGTAGCACAGATTAGCAATAATAAATTCTCATAGTTAACTGATTAATTGCTAGGTATTGGGAGGATAGATAAATGTCAACTGATAGGTCATACTAAAGAAAGGCATTCAATACAGGAAAGATAAATAGGATGATTGCAAAAAATTTCAGTAAGATTTATATGAAATAACTCAAAGTGAAATATACAGAACTAGGAAAACATTGCATATAATAACTGTGATGATGTAAGAGGAAAAACTGTGAATGACAACTGTTTATCAGCAAAGCAAAAATTGTGGACAACCTTATTGAAATCATGATTTAAAGGACTATCTGCCATTATATAGGG